>NC_092205.1:35081934-35437630 GCF_043381705.1 Parasteatoda tepidariorum
CCCCCCCCCCCGGAATTTTCGTATTGTGACATCTGTGATTCTATAACAGATCTTACCTTCGAATTTCAATAAATATACGTAGTGAATTCTTCCCTTTCATTTAAGAACCGAAATAAGAAAAACAAATAGTCACAGTCCACGCTATAGAAGATTTT
The DNA here is from genome assembly GCF_043381705.1 of Parasteatoda tepidariorum. Lineage (NCBI taxonomy): Eukaryota > Metazoa > Arthropoda > Arachnida > Araneae > Theridiidae > Parasteatoda > Parasteatoda tepidariorum. The sequence continues at coordinate 35,082,090 of NC_092205.1, forward strand.
ACCTTGAAAAATTGGACGGTTTTACCTTTTGTACGTACATATTCTTTTGGGATGATGAACGCAAATCTGCATTTTGAGAGAAAAAAAAAATTCTGAAAAAATGCTTGTTGCAGAAAAAACCTGGAAAAATGCAGTTGTTTTGCATATAATATTTTCTTTCGGTAAAAATAGAAAATTTCTGATGAAAACTAGAGAAAATTTCCTGCAAATTCTATATCTACAATAACTTCGTAGAGTGATTAATCAAAGCATTATGAGAATAGGAATAATGATTATAAGCATTGCAATGATCGATCTCTCAGTACTTCAACGAAGAAAAATAGAGGGAAATAATTAACAGAGATATGAAATTTATAAAAAAAAATTCTCTTATCGATCAAGTAATAAGCTTTTAATCGAGTAAAGCTTTTAATCAAGTAATATTTTACTACTTCAGTTTGTTGAGATTACTTGTTTAGTAACTTTTTAGTTATAGTGCAAAAATAAAAGTAACAATGGAGCATATTGCAGTTCAAATTTAATTTAACACTTAAATGATTTTTAAACTTAACGCAAATATATCATGCCTTAATAATAAATAGTTCATTTATATGAAATCTACAGCTTATCAAATTTACAAGTAAGCATTGCACATATTTTATTTTAAGTATTATTATACATTATTTTTAAAAAAAAACACTTTTTTGTCTATTTAATTATGTATAAAACCAATAAAAAAATATAAAGCATTTTGATAAAAAAAATCACGTTTAAGACGTGGTTACTTTTTTTCAAATAAATATTTATTTCATGCTTTAATTTCTGTTTTAAAGTTCCAAACATTCCAAAACTATACCATGCGTTTGTACTAGTTTATATATTTCCCTGATCATTTCAAATACAAAATTTAAAAAAGACTTCTCAATTGTTTTTAGCAAAGTAAATTATAAAATTATCCGAAAAAAAATATCTATCGCTAAAAAGAGTCCCTTCTTTTGTTTGTTTTCCGTTCCTCAAAATTTTTGTTTTTATAAACACTTGTTTTTCAAAACACTTGTTTTTATAACAGCTATGTGTAGAAAGTAGTATGAAAAAGGGTTTCTAAACTACTTGCAGTATCATTTTTTGTTTTTTCTAAAAATATAATGTGTTGATAGGGATAACAATTCAGTGTTTTCCAAATAAACACTTTAAGTTTAGTTTCACTTGTACGAATTCAAGAAATAGTGAACGTAATGAGTGAAAAAATAATGTCTTCTTATGAACACTTCATTCACAATGTTTAAGAAAATAATGCATCGTGCTAGCCTCAAAAACTATTAAATATGATTTTGATTAAATTTAAACGAATAATTTGTTTAAAAACACGATATTATAGTTTTATTCACGCAGTATCCTAAAAGAAAAATAAAACAGTTACTCTTTGAGGATATAGCAGCACTCAGATCAGTGTAAATCAATGCATTCGTATAAATGCTTCTTACTGTGCTGCCATCTGCTAATATTATAGTGAACCATCACCTGGAATACAGTGAACAATGACGTGGTGTAACAATGAATCATGCTTTGAATATATACACTGTTAAAAGTTGTGGATTAACAATTTACGGAAATACTGATAAATGCAATGAATTGCATGCAGCTTCACAATACTGTTCATATAAAAATGTCTTCAAGTAAGATTAAAGAAATTTCTTTAGAGCCATCCTTAAACCTAACGTAACTTTAACAGTGTTAATGGTAGATGGCTGGCAACTGCGATTAAAATTTTACGTTTTTTTTTTGCACTGTACACTAATTTTTATTGAAATTAGACTTTTCCGGTGTTTATGTCATAATAATAAATTAAACAGTAACTGTGTAGATTTTTCAGATTTTCAGAAACTTAGATAGCAATATTTGTTTTTTTATTCAAACTTTAGTTTTATTAAATAATTATTTATAACCAAAATCTTCCTTCCACAAAAGAAACTAAACCAAAAAGTATCCTAAATTAACAATTTATTTTTCGAAAAGAGCACTAAATCATTAATGCTCTCACTTTAATTAAAAAAAATAAATAAACATTTGTTCATTTAAATTCCGCTCAAATGTTTTTTATTTAGCTATTTTGTCGAAACACTAAAAAAATAAAACATAGAAGCATAATATTTCATCATAATATTAAATTAATGAAAGGAAAAGTAATAACGCTTAATTAATGAAGTTACGCCTCGATGACTTTAGTGGTTAAAAACCCCAAAGTTATGTAGTTCTCAAGTAGTTAAAAACCCCAAGTTCAGATTCTCAATTCCCCCTTTTATGGCAGCTTCAAACAATTTTATTTTACACTGAGAAAAAGTTCTTGTGAATTTTACCAAAACCCTACACAATTTTTCGATAACACTTTTTGGTGTTCCTATGGAGCCAGAAACGCTTTAAATTTTACCATATTTTGGTAGTTTTGACCATGCTTTTTTTTCTCAGTGTACGCCACTTGACACAATATAACGTAAAAACAATAATGAAGTTTTACAACAAGTTTATGTATTGAAGTATAACATTTAATACTTCAACCAATACTTGAAATATTTAATCCAAGAAAATATATAATTATAGTTATTACATCGAAAGTAATGCTCGAATTCGTATACTTTTTTAAACTATACCAAAAAAAAATAATAATAAATATAATCTTTTAATAAAAATAATAAGCGTTTCCTATATATTCCACAGCTTGCTAAATTTAAGTAAGGTGAAGTTGAATATATAATTATAGTTATTACATCAAAAATTAATTCTCGAATTCGTATGATACTTTTTTAAACTATACCAAAAAAAATAATAATAAAAATAATAATAAAAATAATCTTTTAATAAAAATAATAAAATTTTCCTATATATTCTACAACTTGCTAAATTTAAGTTAAAAAACGCTAGTCCTAATGGCGTTTGTTGTAAATAGAGTTTCAAAAAAAAAAAAGGATCTGTAATGCTAACTTCTTTTTCTAAAAAAATAAATGTGTTGTGATAACTAGAATAAATGAGAGTTTTCGAAATAAACACTTTCACTTTAATTTCTCTTGTATGAATATAAGACGAAGTAATAGACGCGATAAATCAAAAAACTTATCTCCCGATGAAAATTTTAATCACAATTTTGAAGCAAATAAAATATCGTGTTAGCGTCAAATACAATTAAAAACGATTTTGAATTTCTTGAGGAAAACGAAGATTTTTTTTTTTTAAAGAGCACGAGTTTAAACTTTTATACGCTTTAGTTTATCTTAGTCATTTTTTACGCAAAAAGCATTTGCATTTTACTGATCAGCGGACCGAGAAATTGGAAATTTTTGTATAATGCCTCTAAAAAAGATTTTAGTCGGTATTTTTCTCCACTATTTTTTTCATCCCTTCTTTAGAATCAAGAAAAAGAAATTATAATTTGCTTGCTACCAGTTTTTTACATTTTTTTCTTGATGGTACCTTTTAATCTTATTTCTTTGGACTTCCATTGCATTTTACTAAGCTCTCATTTTAGATTCAGTATAATTCTTTTTAAAGTATTTTTTTCTTCTTTTTTTTCTTGCGTCCCCTACCCAGAGCTTAATTCTTTTTTTTTCCCTTACTCCCTTTACTTACACCGCCGGTTTATTCAATTCCATTTTGGGTAGGGATTTTTTTTCCCTTTCATCCTTTTTTTTTATTATTCTTTTTCCTTTTTTAGTTATCTTGCATTCCTTCGAATTTCAGTTGCTTTACATATTTTCCTCGGGGTTATCCTAAAATTACAGATTATGTCGCATGAGGTGGTTTCGACCAATCACATATCACAAAGAACAGTTTTCTTTTAGTGGGAGGTGGAGATAGGCACTCGAACACTTTTATTTTTTCGAATAAGCTGAATTACCGAATTATTCGTTTTGATCTTTGAACGTTGGATTTATTCAGGTTGAAAATGATTTGGAAGAAAAGGATTTTGTTTCTTTTAAAAGTGATGAAATATTCATCGGGTGGTATATTTAAAGAAAAGAAGGAAGTAAATTTAAATTTCAGGATTTCGTATCGTTTAATATTAAGCAACGTGACATGCTTATCTATTTAACACATTTAGAAAGATTTATCTGTTCATCATAGAGAATAGTAGTTTATTAAACACGTGATGAGGAATAGAAAACATGCTAAATAAGTTTGGACTTATCTATAGTTTGTATCAGTCAAAATGAAGTAACGTAACATGCTTATCTATTTAACACATTTAGAAAGATTAATATATCCAATACAGAGAATAGTTGTACGTTAAACACATGTTGAGGAATAGAAAACATGTTGAATAAGTTTGGACTTATCTGTAGTTTGTATCAGTCAAAATAAAGTAACGTGACATGCTTATCTATTTAACATATTTAGAAAGATTTATCTGCTCAACACAGAGAATAGTAGTGTATTAAACACGTGATGAGGAATGGAAAACATGTTAAATAAGTTTGAACCTATCTATAGTTTGCATCTGTCAAAATGAAGTAACGTGACATGCTTATCTATTTAACANCAACCAGAACGCAGCCAGTGATGCTTGACTTCGGTGATCTACTGGGAACCGTGTCTTAACGATCAGTCCACTGCGGGACATGAAGTAACGTGACATGCTTTTCTATTTAACGCATTTAAGAAGATTAATATATTCAATACACAGAATAGTAATTCTTTAAACAGACCTTGATGAATAGAAAACATGTTAAATAAGTTCGGGCTTATCCATAGTTTGTATCGGTCAAAATGGAGTTACGTGGCATGCTTATCTATTTAACGCATTTAGAAAGATTTAAATTTTCAACAGAGAGAACAGTAATACAATAAACACATGATGGGGAATAGAAAACATGTTAAATAAGTTTGGACTTATCTATAGTTTGTATAGGTCAAAATGAAGTAATGTTACATGTTTATCTATTTAAAACATTTAGGAAGAATTATATATTCAACACAGAGAACAGTAATATATTCAACACCTGATGAGAAGTCAAAAACATATTAATTGATTTTAGGGCTTATCTATAGAAATAAGACGAATATTTCTCTATCGAATGCGTATTAACTTTTTTCTGTCCCGAGAGAGTTTTTATATTAATAGCAGATGAAAAGAAAATGTTTTTAAGGTATATTTAAGATATAGATGGTATATTTAGAGAAAAGAAAAAAGTTAATTTGAATTTTAGGATTTCGTATCTTTTAATATTACGCAACGTATCATGCTTATCTATTTAACACAATTAGAAAGATTTTTTGATTCTACACAGAGAACAGAAATATATTAAACGCATGATAAGGAGTATAAAACATATTAAATAATTTTAGGACTTAACTTTAGATATAAAAATAAATATTTGTCTAACTACTGCTTGTGTCTACTTTTTTTTCTCCCGAGTTCGTTTTATATTAATAACATATTGTTTTATCATTTAAGTTGTTTAAAAAATGGTATTTGTTACTTTTTCTAGCTTTCCGCACTATTTGACCGAAAATGAACTTCACTGAGAATATAATGCATTCTTTTAAGAACAAAATATGGAGTTGAGTTTTCGCAAATATACATTAGATTACGTAGGTTCCCCTACGAACAATTTGAAGCAACTACGGAAGTACACTTTTTGTTCAAGTTTCTGATAGTTAGTTACATCTTTATGTTTTATTGGTGTGGTCTTACAAGGCCACAAGCATGCTGTTCATAGTTGTTGAATGTTGTTTACTGCTTAAACCTATCTTTGATTTTCAAATTACGAAGAACGAAAACACAAAATGAAGATGTAGAATTTGTTATTACAAATGGGTAAGAAGCGAGAGATTTTGTAAAAATCGGTTGATTTTATAAGAAAAAAAAATTATGTTTTTAGATAAATATTATAATTGTATAATTGGACTCGGTCCATAAGGAATTGGATATTCTTTTAGTTATTTTAAAGATGTAGATTATATTTATTTTATTTAAAAGAAGTTATTATACAATTTCAGTTAGAAGTTAAATTTCATATTATAAATGTCCATGGTAAATGGTACTTTGATTTCGTGGTCGAAGTTAAGATGATATTCTACTAGTCTTCGAAGTCTAGGTGATATCTAAATAAGCGTTTTTAACTTACAGGCTTTTTAAAAGTCTGTTATTTTGATTCACGTATATTTAATATTTCTTACTGGTGGATGCGTTTTTCACCAGAATTGACGCATGTGCATGTACTTCAAATCTTACTTAAAGGAACTAACGGAATGTAACGTTATAGTGCGAAATCTCCTGAGAATTAAAACGATTATTTGTTCCGGATGTATTCTTATACCATCTGCAGATGATGGTGTGTTTTTTTTAATTATTAAGAGATAATATACGGACTTTGCAACTATAGTATTGAACGTTCGCGATTAAATAGTGCTGACTTATAGCCCTATTTATTCGAAATGTTTTTCACTGAGAGTATGCTGCGCGTTTTTGATAATTACTGCAGGTTAGATTCCCTGTATATCATTAAAATTAAAAGGTTTTGGTAATATTTTCAAAATTATTCGAAATAGGGGATGCGAAAGAGAAAGACAGCTGAGTCCAGTTCAAACACTTGGCAACGTGTCTCACAAATTCTGAATTCTTACTCCTTGTAGGAGAATTTTTCCCTCGTAATTTGATTTTTTATTGCAATTTTATTTCTATTGCTAAATATCTGTCTTTATCTACTCTGTTATTTAAACGATGACGAATTTGCTTTATTACTTAAAATTAGAAAATGAATAAACAACAGCCATCGAAGATGGTGCTTTGTTACTACGGATAGAAACATTTTGATATATTAAGTTTCACTTTTTTTCCATTAAGTCAAGAGATAAAAATAACGATATAGTAGCTCAAATTATTTATCAGCTAGTTTGGTTCAGGTTCAAAACTTCGCGGCAAAATCTTTACCGGATAAAACTTTACGGCCAAATCACCGATTCTTAACTTGGCGGGTACAAAACTTCGCAGATCTATAACTTCGCCTCTCCAGAGCTTAGCAGGCAAATTTGAGGTTAGAATTTACTTTTTTTTTTCTAATTGATAAAGACTACTTTTCGTTTTTTGTAAGCTGTGTGTAGCCACGAGTTTCTTTTAGTGGTAGTTGTTTCTTAAAGATGTTTTGACGAACATAATTATGTAAAATCATTGTGAAAGGCAAAAATTAACAGTCGTGCAGCAATGCTAATGCATATAAATAATTAATGGTTGGTTGGTCTAAGAAAAAGGATTTGCTAAAATAATAGTTTTTAGTACCTATTCCTATTGTTATTAACCAAAAACCAGTATCAGAGCTCCAATAGCAGTAAGTAATAATTTTTTAGAGTAATATTAAATCATCGGGAAGGACAACATTCAAGAAAAAAAGTCATGAACGAAGTTCCAACTTACAGTTCTGAGCAAAAGTTTGGACAAAGTTCCAATGAGATAATTTGCATCATGGCTGCAGAAATTAAATAAAGATTTAGTAAAACTTATCCTTCAAAACGATCTTTCCTAAACTTATAGATTAAAAGAAATAGAGGAGACAATTACGTACCAAAAATAGCTTAATAAAGCAAATGAGGCACTTTTAGACAAATGGAAAGAACAATTATGTAACAATGGAAAAGTTTGTAACAAGGACAATAATTGTTATGTAATAACTAAAAACTTAATAATATGATTGAAAATCAAGTGGGATAAAATTAAATGAGGTCAAAAATAGGTCTCTGTAGTGCCATATTGTCTTGTTCACCAAAAATATTAAAAATGTAATAACCTCAATATTTTCATTTTTGAGAATTACATACTTTTTTTACATATCGCATAATGAATAGTGTTCCATTTTTATCCAATATGGTTTAGAAGAGGGTCTATTACAAAATTAAATATTGGTATTACATTATTTTATTTTATCTCGATATATCAGAGAATATGTTTAAAGTTAACCAGTGGTGATACTTTTACCGTCTGATACTATGCGTCCAATAAGTTAGATAATATTTGGTACAGTTTTAAAACTTCAAAATAATATTTTAAAATATTTTTCAATTCATATATTTTAACAAAGCAATTATAAAAATTTAAATGCATTTACCATCATTTAGCTCATTCTTACCCCGAAGTTCTTACTTACAATAAAAAAAAATATATGCAATGTCTGAAATCCAATTTAAGCAACCTTTCAAATAATTTCATGGTACGTAAATATTTTATTTTAGCCTAGTGTATTTTGTTTCATAACAAAAATGTGAAAAAATACTAAAAAAGAAAAAAAAATTTTAATTGGGGGGGGNATCTCGTCGACCATTTTCACCAAATCTGTAGATAAATTTTGATATGGTTTATATTTAAATATTATCTCATATTTTTGCAAGCAATAAGTTTTTTTTTTGTTTTTTTTGTAATTTGCCAATATTTTACTACTTAACTGGTACTTAATTTACTTTGGTGTGATTTTGGGAGAAAATGGTCGACGTGATAATACTTAAGTAAATTTTGTAACATGCGAAAGGCAAAAAAATCAAATTTTTTTCCTTTTTATGTAATAATTAAATCTAACTTAAAATTAACTACGTTTAATTGGTTGAATTTAAAAAATTAAATTTTATCACATTTATTAGTTAATTTGTTTTTTGAGTAAATATTCTGAGTAAAAATGACATTTTCTGCCATCATTTAAATTCCGAAATATCTTAGAAGGTTAAGGTCAACCTTGACCGCTTGGCCACCGAAATCACATTTTGGAACAGTAAGAAAACTGCTTTTAATACAACTAGTGGTAGCTCATTTGTGATTATATTAAATAAATATTTCATTCTTTTTTAGCCAAAATTTGGTTAAAAATTATAGCAATAAGCGCAATACTTCAAAAAGAAATATAGATTTTAGTATTATTAAAATATTTTGCTGGATACGAATGTTATCCAAAATTATCAATGAAATTGAGTTACCAGCCTTTATCTTTTTGAAAAAGGGATATGTTTCAATATTGAAACTTGGGCATTTAAACCATTAACATACATTTTTTTACGAGGCTACTGAATTTGACCTGCATTTCAGAGTCACCATTGACAACAACCATTAACTATTTTATGCGCAATCGCAGTGTGCAAACATTTCTTGTAATGGAAGGCATTTGGTGATAGAAAGAAATTGATAAATTGTTTGTAATGTCATCGTATTCAATCAATCCATGACTTATTGTATGTAAATTATGTGCGAATGAATAAAATGCTTTACTGCATTACGAAAATGAATGATTTATGAGATTAAATGACGCTTTTAAATTAGTTTAACTGTAAATTAACATTGTTTTTCACATCGGAGTTCGGAGTAGATTTTTTTTTACCTCATGCATCTACGCCAAATTTCATTGCAATCTTATACAGGAGCTTACCAGAGACAGACAGATAAACGTTCATTTCAGTATATATAGATTCCAACAGCATTTTATTAACCTCTCCAACAATAATACATTAATAAATTTATATTATATAAAACAATTAACACGCGTATATTATTACAAAATCGATAAAAGTTTTTTTTCTCACGTTGGCAACAATGAGCTGATAAATACTGAGGTATAAGCTAGTGAGAAATAAAAAGTTAAAAGCATAGTGTTAACATAAATAAACTAAGCTTAGATTTTGTTTTAGTTATGGTTATTAATTTACATCGGTTATTTTTTTTTTTATAAAATTAGAGCCATATTCACCATCTATTTTAAAAAAACAAGCAAACCTTACCGGAAGTCTTGAGGTCTTCTTTTGACGTCGCAGCATTCATGTGACTATTTCGTTTTTTGAGGTTCCGGATTTGCTTGTATGTACTCAGAATATACAGTTGTTCTGAATGTAATTTCTGTATCGTGTTCCTAAGAAAAAATGTGTTCTTCATATCAGATGAAGTGCATATAGGAAAATTCCATGATATTTAGTTTCAAGTTTAATTTCTAAATAGTATTGAAATATATTCAAATCCAACCGTAATGCATTTAACTTAAATGTTTCAAAATTTAATTATTTAAAATACAGAGCTTGACTAATATAAGTAGTCAATGAATCAGTGAAGTAAACTCCTAAAGCTTGAAAGCAGCTTCAAGAAGAAACTTAAGAAACTTTTAAAGAAGCTTCAGGGATTTAAGAGCGCAGCGAGTAGGGGGCGGAGACTTCCTGATATTTAACAAAAATTGCTTTTAATAATTTAAATGGAATTTCTAAAAAAAAGAAACTAAAAAAGTTAGAATTATTATTTTTTTATAAGAAAAATCTGATAAAACTACTAAAGCGAAAACAATCGAATATTTATATTTTATAGAGTTTAGAATTAAAAAATAATAATAAGTAATATATTCCTAGAGTAAAAATATATAATTTATCTTAAAATACATGTAAGAAAAATNTGGGGGGGGGGGGTACTCACGTATTATCTCGTCGACCATTTTCACCAAATCTGTAGATAAATTTTGATATGGTTTATATTTAAATATTATCTCATATTTTTGCAAGCAATAAGTTTTTTTTTTGTTTTTTTTGTAATTTGCCAATATTTTACTACTTAACTGGTACTTAATTTACTTTGGTGTGATTTTGAGAGAAAATGGTCAATGAGATAATACTTAAATAAATTTTGCAATATGCGAAAGGCAAAAAAATCAAATTTTTTCCATTTTTATGTAATAATTAAATCTAACTAAAAATTAACTACGTTTAACTAGTTGAATTTAAAAAAAATACATTTTATCATATTTATTAGTTAATTTGTTTTTTGAGTAAATATTCTGAGTAAAAATAAAATTTTCTGCCATCACTTACAGTCCGAAATATCTTAGAAGGTTAAGGTCAACCTAGACCGTTTAGCCACCAAAATCACATTTTGGAACAGTAAGAAAACTGCTTTTAATAGAACTAGTGGTAGCTCATTTGTGATTATATTGAATAAATATGTCATTCTTTTTTAGCCAAAATTTGGTTAAAAATTATAGCAATAAGCACAATACTTCAGAAACAAATATAGATTTTAGTATTATTAAAATATTTTGCTGGATACGAATGTTATCGAAAATTAACAATGAAATTGAGTTATCAGTCTTTATCTTTTTGAAAAAGGGATATGCTTCAATATTGAAACTTGGGCATTTAAACCGGTAACATACATTTCTTTTACGTGGCTACTGAATTTGAGCTGTATTTAAGAGTCAACATTGACAACAATCATTAACAATTTTGAGAGCAATCGCAGTGTACAAACATTACTTGTAATGGAAGGCATTTGGTGATATAAAGAAATTAATGAATTCAATAAATTGTTTGTAATGTCATCGTATTCAATCAATTCATGACTTATTGTATTTAAAATTATGTACGAATGAATAAAATGCTTTATTGCATTACAAAAATGAATGATTTATGTGATTAAATGACGCTTTTAAATTAGTTTAACTGTAAATGAACATTGTTTTTTACATCGGAGTTCGGAGTAGAATTTTTTTTACCTCATGCATCTAACTATGTCAAATTTTATTGAAATCTTATATAGGAGCTTACCAGAGACAGACAGATAAACGCTCATTTCCGTATACATAGATTCCAAAAGCATTTTATTACCCTCTCCAACAATAATACATTAATAAATTTATATTGTATAAAACAATTTATACGTATATTATTACAAAATTGATTAAAGTTTTTTTCCCTCACGTTGGCAACAATGAGCTGATAAATACTGAGGTGAGAAATTAAAAGTTAAAAGCAAAGTGTTAACGTAAATAAACTGAGCTGAGCTTTCGTTTCAGTTATGGTTATTAATTTACATAGGTTTTTTTAAATAAAATTAGAGCTATATTCACCATTTATCGTTAAAAAAAATTTTAAAAAACCTACCGGAAGTCTTGAGGTCTTCTTCTGACGTCGCAGCATTCATGTGACTATTTCTTTTTTTGAGACTCCGGGTTTGTTCGTATATACTCGGAATACTTGTTCTGAATGTGATTTTTGGTCGTGTTTTTACGAAAAAATGCGTTCTTCATATCAGATGAAGATATGAAAAAAAAAGTACTCTGGGAAATCATTCTATATTGGTATGCAATTACTTGATTGTTGAGATGTGAATCCACGCAATTTAGTTTACACCAGCAGAAATTCTTCTATCTGAATCTTCTGCCGGAAGTTGAAAGAACCTCTACAAATACTGCCTCCTACTTTGCAGAACATGAAACATAGTGGGGAATAAGGTGAATCTTAATTTTTATTACAAATTAACAATTTACGAAGGATAAGAAAGTGGGTTTTTTATGATTAAGCAGAAAAAAAATTTAAAATCGACATACTACTCATGTTAAAATGATTCGCACTAATTTTACCCAAATGTTTGTATTAATCCAGGAATTTTTACTACCTTCGTTTTTACTACTTTGTTACATAATTTTTGTTTCTTTTTATCATTATTTTATTCATATGAAGAGATAGTATAAATAACTTAAAATTATTGTATTCTCAAACTTTGAAATGTGCATATAGGTAAATTGCTAAATGTTTCAAAATTTAATTATTTAAAATAAAATTTTTAGTGCATATTTTTATAACTTCGCTTGAAATGGAATACCAGCATTCATATAGAGCTAGACTAATATAAGTATAGTAAGACTAATAGTATAGCTAGACTAATATAAGTATAGTAAGACTAATAGTATAGCTAGACTAATATTAGTATAGTAAGACTAATAGTATAGCTAGACTAATATAAGTATAGTAAGACTAATAGTATAGCTAGACTAATATAAGCATTCAATGAGCCAGCGAAGTGAGCTCCGATTTATAAGGAGCTTTGAAAGCAGCTTCAGGGATTTAAGAGCTCAGCAAGTAGGGATGGAGACTTCTTGATATTTAACAAAAATTGCTTTTAATGATTTAAATGGAATTTTTTTTTAAAAATATAAAAGTTAGAATTATTATTTGCTAAGATAGCTAGGGTAAGAAAAATCTGATAAAACTACTAAAGTGAAAACAATCGAATATTATATTTTACAGAGTTTAGAATTTCAGAAAAATAATAAGTCATGTATTCCTACAGTAAGAATACATAATTTATCTAAAAATACATATAAAAAAATGATATATTTTTACTGTATCAATGCTTCGTGAATGTTTCAAGATTTTTTTTAATTGTTATGAAACAAGCTTTATAAAGTACACAATTTGAAACAATTTTTTTCTTTTTTTAGCATTAAATATGAAATATTATTTTAAATATTTTCTGTTTTCGTTAATTAAAAATTGTTTTCAAAGGAAGAAATTTATCCTCCATCCTTTCGATTTTGCATATCGATTTTTTTAAAAAAATATTTTTTAACTCTAAGTATTAAAAAATAAATAAAAAAAACATAAGAATAAAGCGAAGAATATTTTATCGTTTATTTTTGCAATATCTCATTCTTTTCAAATTCTGAACAAAAACATTAATAAATTCTTCCATAAAATAGCTAAACAGAAAAAAAATGATAAAATTATTTTTTTCCCTCAGAACAAAAGGATTAGAAAAAAATATTTAGAGAGGGAGGCCCAGAAAAAGAACCGGTAAAATTTTTAAAATGACAAACAATTTAGTACTTATACAGTATACTTACACAGTATTAAATTTAAGAAACAAATAGGCTACCGTTAAAAACTAATATTTCCATCTTCTTAAGCTGATATGATAGAATATTTAAACCGTATATTATAATAGTTATTATAAGAAAATTAAGAAGATATTACTTTAATTTTATAAAGCCCTTCTTAATGGAATTCTATTCCAAAGAAAGGCATAAAAACGTACTATTGTATCACAACTCATATTATCAGATTCGAACAGAACATATTAAATGTAATCTACTTAAGGCAAAAGCTTTCTTGAATTTTTCTCATATTGATTGAAATTTAATAGAAAACGCTAAATGTCTTTTTGATCACTAAGAAAAGATACAGTTTGTACTTAATACCTTTTCTTTGTGTCAGCACACAAAGAAAAGAAATCTGGTTATTCATAACAGCTTATATTGTTGAATGAAAAAATATTTTGAAATCTTAAAAAAAATAAGAAATATTAATTCTTCCTTCCTGATCAGAAGACTTCAAAGAATATTTGCTTTAAATGTCATAGTTAGTCTTTATTCTTTTAAAGAACTACGGGAGATACAATTTAAATCTTGTTTATTATGAGTTATAATATTAAGAGATATTTTAAAATCTTTTAATAAAAAAAAAACTGTTTATTTTCTTGATAATTATTACATGTCTGTTTTTATACTTTACTTTTTTCTTAAGAACTATTTTAAAATATTAGTCTTCATCGATTTAAACATGCAAATGAGATTTTTTAAAAATACTGGAATTAATTAATACTGAATTAAATTAAGGCTGAATTTTTTTAATAAAAAAAATTGCTCTTAATCCAATAATCCATTTTGGATATATATATCCTTTATGTTCCTTGCATGTCATATTGTTTGGAAACATTATATTTCTTTTAATAGATACAAAGATTAGTGGATCAATTACTTACTTTTCATAAAATTTATTTTAAGGAAACAAAATATTCCCTCAATATATAAAAATAATAAAAATGTCTTTAATTTTATCTAAAACTATATGAACATAATTTATAAAATACATTAAGTGATGCCAAGCACTTGAAAGTACACACTTATACGGAGTGCATAAGTTCCACCATATTTTCTTAACCATTTTTTTTATCCATACAGAAAGATGCATTTCATCATCACGTTTTTTTTTTAAATTTTAAAACGTTATATCTCAAAATAATAGCACAAAGCTTACCATAGACACAATTTTATTACTGTAATTTAAAAGAAAAAAAACAGAGAGGAAAAATATGAAATTTGAACTCTAGTAGAAAAAGCTTTAAGAATAGTATTACGAAGAAATAGAGAGAACAACTTAATTACCTTTGATCAAATTATCAGATTTTCACAATCTGGGACTAAATCTTAATGGTATGAAGGCCTTACTCCAAAGATGCAAATTAATTAGTGCAGATAGTATTTCAAGTTATGAAAACATACGTTTAAACAAAAAGTAGGGTTAAAAATAACAGAATATGACCGAATTTACCGTGTGGATGGGATCATTAAAAAGCTCGGTAATTTTTACCGAAGCCCTTTGGTAATAATTTTGATAAGATACGAAAAAAATGGGGTTTAATAATGTGGGATAAAATTTGGCGAATCTGGTAACATTTTAATTTTATCATGGCCTGTAAGGGCGCATGGCGAAAAAACCATCTATTCAGTTTTGTGTTTTTTTCTAATTGTAGGGTAATAAGAACTATAATTTTGAAAACCAGAATTTACGTTAAACTGTTAACATATGAAAGGACGAATTATCAAATGAATGTTTTATATACCATCTATTTTGGTTTTATTACCACAATTATGATTTTTTTTAATCAAAAATGTCATTATCCTAAAATGCGGAAATTTTACCAGATTTTTTTCCCTCCATGTGTAATTGCAACACTCAATTGCTCCATCAACATGAACAAAAAGGGAAATATTTTTGTAAGTTTTTGATCACTGCTGTTAATAAAAAAATCGATAGAATACTTAGTAGAGTGATGTAAATAAACATATTAGAGATCCCAAAATCATATTTAAGGGAATTAAAAAAAGTTTTTAAACGTAGCACATTAAAAAGAAAAAGCGAAATTAAAAACATAAATACCTGCTTTTTTTGCCGGTGGAAAGTAAAAGGATGAAACATGACTTTTATAAATATTACATTTAAAACTTGAAAATACAAATTCGTGTTTCATTCAGCAATCAAACTGGATGTGGTACTTTAAGGCAGCCTTCCTTAATAGTGATTTGTCAGGTTAGATCACGTTTTTTTTCTTGCTTAAAAATTTATTGATAACCTCGAATATTTTTTTTTCATTATTTGACAAGAATTCTAAAAGCGAGATGTAGAAGGTAATATCCAGCATATTAATTTTAAACCATTTTTAAATAGAAAATTCTTTTGAATTTTTTGAACTGATAAGCGCATCAAAATAATTTATAATGTAGTACTTTTTCGCCGCAATAATTGTATTTTTTACAAGGTCAAAAATAAAAGTGGTCAGTTTTTAAATCATTTGTCATGCAAATAACTTTCGATCAACAAATAATTTAGTAAATATATGAACACGTTTATATATGAACACGTTTAGTTTCTGGAATTTCATATACTCTTAAATTTTGCCATTTTACAGCATGCTCCTAATTTTTAAACCACAACACAGATATCTTGAGTTCTTCTCTAGTTGATCTCATTAAATAAGATAGGTAGGGCAATACTAATAATGCTAGAACTGATCTTTTTTGATGTACTTTTTTCTAAGAAACTACTTATGATATCGCCTTGAAATTTTTTTGGGGATATTTGAGATTATATCAGTTGTATACTGCGATAATGTTTTTGGATTAACATGTATACTCTTTGAGTTATCAAATATTTTCGATCAAATGTGATGAAACTTTTTCTCATTTTATAAATTTAAAAAAAAAATTCTGCCAAAGATATGCATTAACAGTTACAATGTAAGCATGTATATGTATATATTCTGTGAAAAAAAAAAGTTTAATCAATATCGTGTTTAGATGGTAAGAAAATATACATTGAAAAAAGTCAGTTTTAGCATTATTGGTATATTCCCTAGCGATTCCCCTTAACATATTATTAAAAAATTGAATTTTGGATGAAGTATATATGTACGGGTTCAAAGTAGAAATAAGAAAGCTTTGAAAATTGAATTTTGGATGAAATATATATACGCGTTCAAAGTAGAAATAAGAAAGATTTGAAAATTGAATTTTGGTTTAAATATATATACGGGTTCAAAGTAGAAATAAGAAAACCTTGAAAATTGAATTTTGGATGAAATATATATACGGGTTCAAAGTAGAAATAAGAAAGCTTTGAAAAATGAATTTTGGGTGAAATAAATATACGGGTTCAAATTAGAGCTAAGAAAGCCTTGAAAATTGAATTTTGGATGAAATATATATACGGGTTCAGACTTGAAATACAAAAGCCTTGAAAATTGAATTTTGGACGAAATACGGGTTCCAAGTAGAAATAAGAAAGCTTGAAAATTGAATTTTGGAAGAAATATATATACTGGTTCTAAGTAAAAATAATTGAAATTTGAAAATTGAATTGTGGACGAAATATATATATGAGCTTAAAGTAGAAATAAAAGAACTTCGAAAATTGAATTTTGGACGAAATATATATACGGGTTCAAAACAGAAATAAGAGAGTTTTGAAAATTGAATTTTGGACGAAATATATATACAGGGTTCAAAGTAGAAATAAGAGCTTTCACTAAAAGTTTAACCATGCTCATTCTCTAAGAAAATTTGTCGTTAAAAATACCAGGTTCCTAAACTTGAAATTGATGTGAGGGGTATTGCATATAACAATAACAAATGACACATGCTAATTGATTAGTGAGCTGAAAATTAAGATATATGAAAACTGGTTACGCCATGAATCATAACCACGAGTTCATTTTATAGCACTTCTATTTATTTCTTTCATTTGAAAAGACTGCTAATTCGATATTAAATTTAATAAATGAATCTTCCCTTTTCAATTAATAATTTCAAAAAGTCTCGTTTTTTAAGAGCTTAAAAAAAACGTTTACTCTTTGCAGAGAAAAACATTTAAAAAAAATATCATACATGAAATTACGAACTCACACACACTCACTCACAAAAAAAAATAGTTGCAAATGGAAATGAAGTATATATGTTCTTTTGGTTTGCCAAGGAAAATGTATCTGTTTGAAAAGGAAAAAAAATAATTAAAAAAAACTTTTATTAAGAACTAGGGTATGCGAAATGTTGTTTAACGAAAAAAAAAACGTTCGAATAAAAAAATATTATACTCGTAGTCTCGCTCCTGAGCTAAAAGATAATTGTTTTTACATTTTATGTAATTGAACAATCTAATTTCTTTTTTCCAGGCATTTTTTTTCCATCTTCCTTCATAAAAATTCTTACAGGAATTTTTAGAAACATTTCTTTTTCAGTCTTCCATTGTGTATTTAATAAAGATAATAATGGGAAAAGAAACGTAATGAAAAACATTTTTTTAGAACATTTTTTTTTTCGTTATTACGGGTTTTTTTTTTTCGCTTTCGGCGCACGGGAATTATTTTTTCATCATTTCCTTATTAAGTTTTTTCGCTCACTTTTTTTCATTTTTTCAGCTACTTTGAATAAAAATAAGCAGCAAAAAAATTTAGCATCTGATTCGAAATAATTAAGAAAGAGTAGCAGTTTTTTTCGTCCATTTTTTTTCTCCTTTATCGTCTGCATTAGTTGATAAAATCAAATTCGTTGCTTGTTAAGTTAAAATTGCCGGAATAATACGTGTATAAAACACGCCTCTGCTTCGAAAGAATAAAAAAAAATCATAAAATTGATAAGACTTTTATAATGAGGGAACAAATTAATTATGCGAATTGGATGAAAGAAATTGAAGATAAAGCTGATTTATTATTTTAATTTAGAAAATTAATTCACTTCGTACTAAAAAGTAACAATAGGAAAATAGAGACTCGCTGAGCTGCAATGTTTGCTTTTAATTTTGTCTCAATTTATATTTAATTTAAATGAGAATTGTACTGCTGCAAATATCAAAAGAAAATAAAAGGGTCGAAGAAAAAAATTAAATTGATTGTTTGTATTAAGATTACATTTCTTAATGTATTCATTAGAAAATTATTTGAGCAAATAAAGAAGTAAATGCTTAATTAAGTAATGAATTTATCTAAAGATTTTAGATTAAAATATCATTGAAATTTCAATGTACAAAATTGATGTTTTACATTATGCATATTTCTATAATACCTAATTGTAAACATTCATGAAATTAAAAGTAGCTTTTGTAGGAAAACATTAAAAAAAATTAATTTAATCGAGGAAACTATTCCGTAATGTTTAATTAACGTAAACATTAAACGATTCAATACATTTAGATCTTGATGTTCAATAAAACAATGAATTTATGTAATAGATTAATTTTGAAAAGAAAAAAAATAAGTTTAATCACATTATTATTCAAAAGATTTAATTACTTCTTTTAGGGGAAAGATATTAATTTATAACAATACAACTTCTATTATTTTTTATAATTAAGTGCCGAAAAAAAAGATTTTAATTTATGAAGTAAATCAGTATTACTTATTGCTTTTTAAGAGATAAAACCTCTGATTTCAAACTATGCATATGTATAGATGTAATTGAATAATGTGATTCGTTCCAAACAACTGCCGTCATTTTGCCATGTGTCAAACATGTTGGACAAATCCCTAATACGAGGGTTGCTATTTATATTTCTGGTCTAATAATGAAAGAACAAATATATAGGATCGAAATTGGTTTTATTGTTTTTCAAAATATTCTCCATGATGATCAATACGCTTTTGCATGCGTTTGAACCAATTTTCAAAGCACTTTTTCCAGTCCGATTGAGGTAACTCCAAAACATGCGTTTTGAATGCATCAACCGCTTCTTCGGGGGTCGAAAATCGTTGTCCACGTAATTTATTTTTGATGTGTGGGAATAAGAAGAAGTCATTGGGTGCCAAATCAGGGCTGTACGGCGGATGACCCATCAGTTCGATCTTTCGCTCCGTCAGAAATGCCTTTGTTTGAGTCGATGTGTGAGAGCTCGCATTGTCATGATGAAGAATGATTCGCCTGTTCTTCTGCTTTTTTCGAATTTCTCCGATGACTTCTGGCAAACAAATGGTCGTGTACCATTCAGAATTGACCGTCCTGCGTTGCTCTAACGCCACTGTTGCCACATGACCGTTAATGCCGAAGAAACAGGCAATCATTTGTTTCGATGTGCTTCTTCCTCGAACAACTTTTGTTGGTTTTGCCTCGTCTTGGAAGACCCATACAGTTGATTGCTGTTTTGTTTCCGGCTCATATGCATAGATCCATGATTCGTCACCTGTGTAGATGTTATACACAGCCTTTGATGTACCTTGAACGTATTTTTCCAACATTTCCTTGCACCAATCGACACGAGCCTTTTTTTGAGCGTTTGTCAGATTATGCGGGATCCAACGCGAACAAATTTTTTTTACGCTCAAATGTTCATGCAATATTTTATTGATGCTAGTCATACTAATGTCCAAAGACGCCTCTATCTCACGGTATGTCACATGACGATCTTGCTTTATCAGTTCACGCACAGCATCGATCTTTTCTGGCACAACAACGGATTTTGGACGACCTGCACGGGATTTGTCCTGGATCGAACATCGACCAGTGATATTTTAGGAGTAAAAATAATAATGAGCAGAGACCTAAAGGGTTAAACTTTTAGCTTTAAAGGGTTAAAAATTTTAATTTATGCTGCTTGACAATCCACGTCGAAAGTTATGAAAAATAATGGCACGAAAATGTTCACGATTCATTTCCATTTTTTGAAAGAAAAGAACTTTTCAATTTACTGTCAACAACACAAATGAAGCTATAATGGTAAATCGTCTGCTGAATTTATGTTTAAAAATATCAAACTTTCGATTAAGATCGTCTGCGGTCGCCTAACAACACTTACTGTTGCCAAGGCCACAAATATAAATAGCAACCCTCGTATTTTCGAACTAGCCTGAGTAATTTTTAGACTTATTGCAGTGACATACCTTTAGGCGTTTATTGTAAATAGGCTTGTTAAAGATTTTTTACTATGAGTATTAGCAAATTCAGTCTGATTGAGTAATTCTACTCATATTTTCTTATAATAAAGGCATATTGGTTAATTGTAATAGGTTTAAAAATTATTAGACATTTTTTCAATTAGAATAACACATAGTAAAATGCCAGTGACATGTGCTAAGAGTCAAATTTTTCAATTGACCAATAGCATATATATTCCACTGTGTGCATAACTTAGTGCAGCGACCGGCAAAAAATGTTTCAATCACTGACCGTAAATATACATTTATGCCCGTAAATCTAACACGACCATAAAAATACAGATCTGTCAGTAAATTCTAGTAAAATGTGCGGCCACTAACCGTAATTGACTTTATGAGATTGATAGTTATCTTCAGTTCAGGCCTGTTGTTTGAGACTAAAGAGACTTGATTGTCGAATTAAAGAGAATTATGGATCGAAATAAAGTAGAATAGTGCTGCCATCTTTCGAGCAAGAAGAGAGGTGCATGTATAATGTCCGCGATAATCAATGTAAAGGGAGTGCGAGAGAGATGTTCCTTGGCGTCGGTTCATTTCTGTCGGCAACTTGATGCTCTAAAATCATCATTCTTCGTAATTCTTGATACCAAGAAAATATCAGGTGCTTAGAAACTCTAAACTTTCGTTGCTGAAGTTTCATATCAATTCCCAGGTGTGGAATTAAAGTTAAGAGAAGGTTACCAACTGAAAAGTTGAAAAACCGCTCCACCAGAAATGAAAATTTCATAAATTAGTGGTTCAGTGTTTCATTGTCAACCATCAGTGAGACAAAACCAGTTGGTCAAGAATAACCTAATTTTTGAAATATTGAAACCTTCCTGATTCTAAGACATTACGCGATCCACCTATTATAAATTACGAAATACACCTATTTAGTTAAATTATTTTGTTTGAAGCCTTTATTTTTGTGACTAAGGCGAATTCAAAAATAAAAAAACGTAAAAATTGATTAGATTTTTTTTAATGTACATTGTAGAAGGAAAACAAAAATATTTTCGCATTAGCCAATAAAATAGCAAAAAGTTTTTCTGAGGATTTTTAAGAACGCAAAGACATTATTTCTCAACTACTGGTTAGTGGATAAAATACTTGTATTGGAATTAATATAAATTTCATTTCTGTTTAAATACGATTAGCCTCTGCATATTTTTCATCGCAAAGAGTATGGGAATTGTGATAAACAAACTGGTCAAAAATGTGCTTAGCCACAATTTTGTATATGTATAAATTATTCCAATGGTCTGAATTGTTAATCGTACCGGTTCGTGATAAAGCACAGAAATAATTTACCTACCGTTCGATTAATTAGATTTGAAAACACTGAGTTTAAATGATATTTGTAGGGAAACCGAAGTTTAAAAAATAAGAAATAAAAAGGTAAAATTGCACTATATATCCATTAGCAGATAAAACAGTAGAGCTTCAAACCTTGACAACCAACCATCCATTTGATCAAGTAAAATCGTTAACTTAAATAAAATTACTTTATCGTCAATCTAAATTTCAGGACCCTGCCTTCTAATGCTAGTACAAGGAGAAAAATTCTAGTAAAATTACCATACTGTATGGCAAGCACATTTCTGGTAAAAAGCACCATAATACTTGCAATAAAACCAAAATAAGGTAATTATAAACCATTCATTTGATAATTTTTGCATTGCTGTGGTAAAGGTTTGCCAAGAATTTTGAATTTCAAAATTATACTTCTTATTACTAAACATTTAATAAAAAATACAAAACTGAAAAGTAAATTTAGCCGAATAAATGGTTTTAGTGCCATGCCCTAAAATATCATGACAGAATTACCAAACTTTGAGACATTTTCCAAATTTTATAACACACTAGGAGGCTTCGCCCCCTGCTCGCTAACTCTCACCAAATCGCTCAAATTTAGCATGAAGTTGCAAAATGTAATGAAAGAGGGTNGGAACTGCTTTCGCAGTTCATTTCGGATTGCTTCGCAATCCAATGCTCGCTTTGCTCGCTCATTGGATACGCTCTTAACGTCCTTAGCTTTTGTATACCTTTTTGAATACTGAAGTTCCGAAAACTTTTCACTGTAGAAAATTCTATACCAGTACATTTCAATATTAATTTGAAATTGCAAACAGTTGACATATTCACACTATTCTAAATCACACTATTCTAAATTTCAGTTGTTGAGAAAAGTAACTGTTGTAAGTTTTGTTTCAAAGTCTTTCCCACCAGAGTGTTGAAGCCATGTGTTGTAAAACAGTATGCAATAGTAGACTGCCACTGAACGCCGGATGTAAAGCATCGGCTTCGATGAAGATAATTTTGTATTTTTAATTCCCTGAAGGGCGCCACCCTAATAATATGGAATTTGTAAAATAAATGTATATATTTTTGATTGTTGATGAAGCCCATCATTTTGTGTTTTCATCAGTGTTCAGAAGCAGAACAACTATAAGTTTTTTATTTTATCACAAAAATATAAAATGTATAAAAAACAAAGAAAAGAGTAAGAAAATGAGTATAGTCATAGAAAAAGTTAAAATTATAATATAGTATTTGTCAGTTAAAATAAAACTTTTTGTTTAAGTCATTGCTAACAATTCAAATTTCTCCGAGGCAATTCTAAAGTATAAATTAAGGTAGTATTGTTAAGTTGAAACACAATATTTTTAGTTTTGATGTCAACAATACAATTCAATTTTTCACAAAAACGATTGTTTCCATTGTTAAGTTCAATGTCAACAATTCAAATTTTTCTGAGGCAACTCTTAACCTCTAAATATTATTTTTTTTATGTACACATTTCTAAATGTCAGTATTCAACCACAAAACAACTTAAAGTCCTCAAATTTAGCATGAAGTTGTAAAATGTAATGAAAGAGGGTCATAGCAATAATGAAAGTAGAAGTAAAGTTAGTACTGTAAAATTAAAACAATATTTTTAATCAATGAGCCAAGTTCTTCAAGAAGCAGTTGTAGAAGTAGGTTGTTTATTTAAAACTTTTTATAGAATTTCTTTAAGAACACAATTGTTAATTTGGGCATTTGGCGATACAACACTTTTAGAATTGAAGGATTTGTTACGTCAAGCGCTCAGGTATCATAATTTTGATCTAGTTGCGCTTCTATGTCATTTTGATTTATGTTGCTAAGTTAACTTTCAAAAAATTCTATGGCTGGCAACAGCATTTTTATTTTTTAAGTTGTTTATTTTTATTTCTTTTAGAATTCGTTATTTTTTTAGCGAAATGTTTTTTAACCTAACAGAATTCTTTGCCGACTGTTTTCTCTATGAATGAAGAAAATAAAGTAAATATTTAACTGTTGTGAAAAGAATCTTATTTAGTTGTACAAAGTACTTCAGCCAAAATTTGGGAGCCACGTAAGAGAATTATATATATTAGATCAGAAACACATCATTAAAAGGCAGAATGCTTTGGTGTTTTCAAAACAAAGCAAACGTTGCCACCGGCGGAAAAGAAATACAGCCAAAATTTGGGAGCCACGTAAGAGAATTATATATAATAGATTATAGAAAAATATTTTATTATTAATTTTACCAAAATCATTACCAAAGAGCTTCTGCAAAAACTGTCGAGCTTTTTGGTATTCCAGTAGAGCCAGGAACTGGGTGAATTTTACTATATTCTAGTAGTTATGATCAATTTTTTTCCTCATTGTATTAAATAGTTACTAAATAGTGACAGCAAAGTTTGTCTTTAATCAAAATTTTGATAGCTTTTCAATGTAAATTTTTGTCAACTTGAAAAGAAGTATTACTGTATTGTATTTTATTAATACAGCTCTTGTTTCATCAAGCAAATTTTTACAGCGCGTTATACCTAATTTAATTGGAATAGGAAATGCAGCCACCAGAATTTTCCTGTCAACTGCCTATCTTTGACCTTTACGACTGCTTAGATGCATGCCTACAATTTAAATCAAACCAAGAATAATCTCAAAATCATAGTTCACTTACATTATAAAAATTTGAGAAATCACGAGTTTAATTCTTCGACCTTAACACTGCAAGCTGTAGGAACATGAACCACACAGAACATTATCGCCGCATCTATCTCTCTAATTTCAACCTTTTTTTGAAAAGAAAAGGTTTCTTTTTTCCTAAACGAAAAATACCAACTAACATCCGTGTGCTCCTTCTTTGTTACTTTTGTAATAACCCTCAGAAAACTATATCATATCTCCATCTTCTGCGCCGAATCTCCATTATAATACGTTGAAATGGAAGTTGTGGACAACACATTTGAAGAAAAGATACTTTTTTGCCATTTTTTTTATTGTTTTCTTCCGGAGAGGTTGGGATGACGTTTAGACCCCGAGACGTGCGTGATTCGAATGTTGGTGATAAGTTAGGATTCGAGAGATAAGAGGAGTAATAACTGGAAATGATGAGCACTTACGTGAAGAGAGATTGAGATGGACTACTCAAATCATCTGGTAGTCAGATGAACATGGCAAAACCGTTGTTTTTGAATTATTTTGGAATGATTTTGATGTGATGGAATGATAAGTTGTTTTTGCTTCCCTTATGTTATGGTAATTATAAATTCGTTCAGAACGTTATCGCAAAATGTTTGAAAAAGTAGAATCATTATTAAAATAATTATACAGTTCTAAAAAGTTGACTTACGATAAATACACACTGAGAAAAAAAGTATGGTCAAAACTACTGGAATATGGTACAGTTTATCATATTCTAGTAGTTTTGAATTTAGAAATGGTAAAAGGTAACATATAGTAGTTTTAGAAATGGTAAAATTTACCATATTTCTGGGTCTCCAAAAAGCATAGCAATATTTCCAAAGGGCTTTGATTATCTTGCGGTTTGTGGTATCTTTGGTAGTTTTTTTTTTTTTTTACTATGCTGTTTGGAAATAAATATGATGAATAAATATGGTAGAATTAGATAAATTAAACATGATGCCTTAGAGTATGGCATGAAAACCAATTTTCGATCAAATTTATTAATATAATTATTCATTTATTTGTTCTAAAATTTATTTATTTACTTATTTATTCTATAATTATTTAGTTTTGTATTTTTTTTTCCTAAATGTGTAGTAATAAGAACAATAATTTTGAAAACCAGAATTTGTGATAAACCATTACCGTATGAAAGGGAAAAAATTACCAAATGAATGGTTTAATTACCATATAATTTAGTTTTATTATCCGAATTAAGTTTTTCTTTTAACCAGAAACGTCATTAACCTGCAAATACGGTACTTTTACCAAAATTTGACTGATTCTGCTCAAATTTTAAAACTGATCATTTCACATTCGAATAATTCAGGTGATTTTAACTAATGCATAACTATGCAAAATTCTTTCTGACCAGCATTAAATTTATCTCCAAAAAATAATAAAAATACAGGTTTGCATACTTCCCATATAAGATAGGGTTAACTTTGTGCTGTATGAGTATAATGCAACCAGAAAAAAGCACAAATGACGCATAATCAAGTTCAATACTTTATATGCAGGTTCTATACTATAAGCAGATAATATACTAAAATTAGGTACTAAATTACAAATAGGTACTATACATTTCAGTACTAATAAATTTACTGAAGAAATTGCTTCATAATAGTACATAAAGGATAATATAATTACTTATATCATATTATTTGTGCTCTTATTAACGTTGTTTTAGCTTTATTCAATAATATGTTGAAGAAAAGGTTTTATAATATTGTGCATTTCTTAATTCAAGTATATAGTTTCAAAGGTAAGACAAATATGAGAAAATAAAAACTACATCATGAGACTGAAATTAAAACTGACCATCTGACCAAGGCTGAACTTGACTGTAACCATCTGTATACAGGCTTACTCAGTACCTGAATTTAATCTATTGTAAAATTTCAACTCTAGCAATTAAAGGTGAGCTAACAACATTAGAAAACAAATAAACTTTTTCGTCATATAATGAATCAAATTTCGACATTTTATTTTATAACCGTCGTAGATCAACCGACCCAATTTTATGGATTTACGACTACTAATGTTCAACTTCATAGCCTTGTAATTTTGAATCCAATCCAGAAGACAAGGGAACTCCTGGAAATTTGCCTTCGTGGAGGACTTCCTGATGGAGCTAACCCGCATTTGCGTTACATGGAGAGGAAGACCACGAGAACCTCCCACGGTAATCCTGACGGCAAGGGGACTCTAACCCATGATCCGTCTACCACTGAGGATATTTCACGTCAGCACTGTGGTCGGTGCAAGCCGGATGCGGAATTCTTATCGACTGGGATTAGAACCCAGTTCGCCTCATTGGAAGGCGAACGCTCTGTCCCCTGAGCCATCGCGGTTCAAAATTCGACACTATATAATATGTTTTAGTTTGTTTTTTGTTTTGTTTTTTGGTACTAAGAGAAAAAATATGTGTCATTTGTTTTGGATTTATGATATGCTAGGCCATATTAAGATTAAATTAAAAGAATCATTAGTAAACGTGGTATAGCAAATTAGATTTTGATGCTATATGAAACAAAATTTTGCTCGTGAAATTATTCAATATTATTACAATATTTACTATTAAATAAGACAATATTTTAAATTCTATTTATTACTTTGAATGTTTTAATCGATTTTATTATTGTAATAGAAAAGTGAAGATGCATAAGTGTTACAAAGAACAAGTTTAACTTACAAAATATTAATTGTTTAAGTTTAAGATAAATCATATTTTCAATTATGATAAATAATATTTCCTATTTTAAAGTAAATATTCATTTTAAAACATGGTTTTGTCCAGGTATATGTTTATCTTTGTACAGAAGTATTGACTATAAGCACAGTAGAGTGGAAATGCATTCCGCCTTGATTTACCTCTCAATTTTTATCAATACGTTTACGTAATGAAAAACGCTACGTTGTGATACTTTTCCTAACGTTTAATTTTTTTCGCTTGCGTTTTCTTTTCAATCTTGGTTACCGCGACTTTTCTGGTTTTGTTTTATCTATTTATTATTCCTTTTTCAGTTATCAACTTGTTGTTCAAAGCATGTCGTTGCTTACCACCTTCAAAACATTTCTGAGCAAATGAAATTTTATTATCAAACTTCAATTATTGTTTAAATTAAGGGCGTTACCAACCTGCTTCAGTGTCAGTCCTTTTTAGTATAATAAGACGTCGTGATACATAATAGTAAAATTACTGATCTGGTTTAGTCTTTACCTAAAAAAAAATTACCGAGATCCCTTTTCCAGATGACGGTGAGGGTGACCCCATCAAATTAGGGTTGAACATCCAATTCTCTCAGGAAATGTACGTTAATTAAGAGCAAAAATACAAAAGTTAGTTTGCTTAATTTGGTTTTGTAATTTAAAATATCATTTGCCACTCCATGAACCATGAAAAATTTGCAATCAGACTTGAAAATCCAAGTAACAGATAAAAAGTTATTCAAAAAGTTGTAAATAGTGTTTGCGCGCTGAACAATTTTGAGACTTCAAGAGAGAATTATTGATTTCATAGCTTTGCCTATCTTTTACAAAATATTATTTGTATCAAACATAAACCAATGAAGTATATCTTTTTCTTTGTATATATATAAACTATTAATGAGAAAAACCAAAAGTCTTCCTCAAGACACATCTTTTGGTATAATTTAATGCGATATTTCTGAATGAAGAACAATTATCCTAAAATAAAAATTATTCTTTATATACGTCGATATCACTAAAAAATTCAGTTGAAGAAGAGCATGAAATAAAAGAAAGCAGAAACCAAACTTACCGCGTGTTAAAATGTGGTTTAAGTTTAAAAGTAAAATACTAATTAAACAGTTAACAAATTTCGAGAAGAAGCAAAATCTTTAAAGTTGTGCTTATAACTTGAATCGAATAAAATGAAATTAAAAAACATATATTTGGTCGAAAAAATTGAAGCAAGCAATAAATATATATATTATTTACTGCTTCAACTAATGTACAAAATTTTCGCAAAGAACAACAATAAACAAAAGAAAACAAACTTCATAAAACCATAATAATATTCTGCTCTAGTATTAAAAATCGTATCATTCTAGATCTTCAAAACGGTCAGCGAATTAAAAAAAATAATAATAATAATAACAGTTATCTCATTCTTTCTGACCAGCATCTATAAAACCAAATGTGAATAATTATCTTCAAATACGGAAGTAAAAAGCAAAGAAAATACGTATCCTTCAAAGAGGGAAAATAAATAATCAAACTAAAATTAAAAGAAAATACTAAGATGATGTATGGTCCTGTGTGTGTGGGTGGGGAAGGAATGATACATAATACAGCCCAAACTTCGTGTCCACCCCTACGATGGAGATAAAATTCTTCAATTCTTATCCATTTTTGTTATTCAGGTTTTTTCGAGATATTCTCTGCTTATCTCTAATCTTGTTTTACTTCGATGCGATTTTTTTTTTACTTTGTGAAAAAAATGAAATTGCATAGATAATATAAATTTGGTTATGATTATGCTTATATTTTTTGCTTATATTTTATTAACATCTACACAAATTATGTATTGTATTTATTCAAATTTTGTCTCACTAAATATGTAAAATAAAAATGTTTTTTTTTTGTCAAAAAACTATTTAACCAAGTATTTTATTTCATAACCGTTGTTGAACAGCCGATCCAATTTTAGGGGTTTACGACTACTGATGTTCAACTCCGTAGCCTTGTAATTTTGGACACAATCCAGAAGACAAGGGAACTCCTGGATCAAGTATTGGGAGAAATTTGCCTTCGTGGAGAACTTTCTGATGAAGCTAACCTGCATTTGCGTTACATGGAGAGGAAGACCACGAGAACCTCCCACGGTTAGCCTGATGGCAAAGGGACTCTAACCCATGAGGATATTTCACGTCAGCACTGTGGTCGGTGCAAGTCGGAAGCGAAATTCGTATCGACAGGGATTCGAACCCGATTCGCCTCATTGAAAGGCAAACGCTCTATCCCCTGAGCCATCGCGGCTCTAAACCAAGTGATGAAATGTACTTAAATATAACATTGCATAGTTAAACCTTAACTATATATTAGAATTCCGGTGTCTATCCTTACCGAGAACTATTCCGAAAAAAAATTAGTTATAAAGAAAAAATAGCAGGTTAAAAAATGAAAAATAAAAACGTAAAATGTGCTGATTTCGTTTTTTACGAAGCACGGACTCTAATAAACTTAACCTGTATAAATTTGAGATTTCTTAAGAAAGTTATGTAAAAAAAATAGAAAAAAATTTACAAATTATGGAAACTAATTTTTATTTAAAAAATGCTTTAAAAAATATTTTTTTATGTCCCTCATAAATAAAACTGCATATGTTTAAACTAAGTAAAAGGAATAATTAAAGATATAAAAGATTTTCTGGTCTTATGTAATATTCCTTAATTGACTTTACGTATCTATTTGTTTAAAATGTTTAACAGAAAATTACTTTAAAATATATTAAGGAATAATTAAATAAATTACTTTGTAAGAAATGGCATCATTTGATAGAAATTTTGATCAAAATGAAGAACAAAATTAATCTAAGTTTTGATCTAATGATTTTCACAAACAAAGATGAAATCTTGACGATTCAAGTGACATGATAAACAAACTATTTAATGCAGATAATATTTTTGATTAAGAAATCAAATACAAAAACGTACTCTTTCTAAACAAACAAACTCTTTATGTTCCTGACGTATCAGAATTGTTGACCTTCTTTATAGCTATAGTTTGTCTAAAGTAAGAACTCTCCTAGCCATTCGTCTTGACCCCTGGTGGTGACTATGGTAACGAGGTATAACTAATTCAACTAGGGGTGTGGGGTCATTGTTTAGGACAGGTTTTGGCTTTGGTCGGCGAGAAAAAGAGACTCTTTTTCTCTGGTCTATTGTGTTAGCTCCAGAGTGAAGAGAAGCTACCCTCCCTGAAGTGCGCTATTCTTGTTTCCATAGCAGCAGAAGGCCTCAGACTTTTTGGAGGGGGGAGTTCTTGCCGTATACAAACTGTAGTTGCCCCATTCTGGGAAAATATGGACCATATGGATCGTCAGGATGTCAGGATTGCTTGGGTGTCTTTTTACAATCTTCTTTTACCATCAATTTCCTTTAAATTTAGTTTATTTTTCCTTAAAATAGCATTGATTAAAAAAAATTTAACATTGCATGCTTTTCAATTTAGATTTAAATTAATTTTCAAAAAAAATAACGAAGAGTGTTATTACAAGTTATTTTTCACGTGTTTTTAGATAAATGAGATGAATAAATGTGTGCTAAAGAAGGAAATATTTGGCTAAATAAATATTCTAAGAATATGATAAAATAGACATTATAAAAAAATTATGTTTAATAATTAATTAATAATTAATTAATCAAGATGTCCTACATCTTGACCAATCCTAAATAAGCTACTGGGACCATATTTTCAAATTTTGAGCTATTCCTTAAAGTTTGAAAGGAAAAAAAGGAAGGAAAAAAAAATTACGCTGATCCATAGAAGTAAAATTTTGTAACTTAAAATATTGTCTAAACAAGTAAATTGAATTATTTATATGTACCTCCCAAACCTTTTAAATTCCGATTAAGGACTTTTAATCACAATCTATTGATCAATCATTTATTAAATTTTAAGATGGCAAAAATGATGTTAAAAATTGCTAAAATTAGATCAAAAATTACACGGAATACATTTCTTTCTTTTTTCTTTTTCTTTTTTTGCACATTATATATCTCATGAAAACTGGGCATACTTTAAGGGTGATGCAAAAATTATCTTAAAAATTCCCTCAATATTCATTTTTAATAAAAAAATATTTATTTTTATTATTAAAAATATATTAAAATATTAAAAAAAATATTTACTTTTAATTTGATATTTTCACTATTATAATTAAGCTTTCGAGATTTTACAAAATTTTTTAAGCAAATGCTTTGTTAAAACGCACTCTTTACAATGTTAACTTAAAATGTTCAATTAATGAACTACTAATTAATTTTATAACATAAAATTTACTAATTTAACTAAATCTTAACAAAACAATGTCCCTAGGTTTCTACATAAATTATCCACCTCAAAAATATTTATACATGAAATAATTATCATTAAATTAAACTTAAGAACTGCCCAGAAAAATGTGAAAAAGAGAATGAAATATAATAATGACAAAGGCCCCGAAAGTCATTAAAAATTGGAAAGGGGAAGATAGCGTCGATACATTAATTTAAATAATAACCAGGCATTGTTATTGAAAGTCAAACGAATTCAGAAATATTAAAAAAAAAGAATAATAAATATTTTTAGGAAAAAAGTAAAGAAAATATGAAAGTAATAAGCGAAAATGAAGGAGGAATAAAAATACCGAAGCAACGTCATTAAATTTCGATAAATTAACTTCGGCTTTAGAAAGCAGACGAAAATATATATTCCAGAAAGCAATTTAATTATGGTGACGCAATGCTGTAAAAATGGAGGCAAGGAGAAAATTTTCATCGGCACAAAAAATAATATTTAAATAATTTTGTTACTTTTTCCGTACCGTTGTTACGTAGATTATTTATAACTTCAAGGAATATAAATTGTAGAATTTTGCTTAAAATTACGTGCATTTTTCAGGTCCTCATTATTTAAAAAATTTTCGAAATTTAATTAGTTCAATATACTTCCTGCTACCTATATTTATTTTAGTCAATGCCATTGCTAGGATTTTTTCTTGGGGCAGAGACCCTTGGGAGGTTTAATACTTTGTAGCATCGTACGAAACATGAGTTTGATTCCCAACCTAACAAGGCGTGTATCCTTCCTTTTTTCATGTTTTCAATAAATTGTGTTGACTTTTAACTTGACAAAGGTTAAATGATATTTTCTTAAATTGATTTCTCACAACAAAGAACTAAATAAATACATAAATTTAATTAATAAATAAAATTAATTAAGAAATAAAATTAATTAATAAATAAAATTAATTAATGAATAAAATTAATTAATAAATAAAACTAATTGATAAATAAAATTAATTAATAAATAAATAAATAAGATGCTTACTATTATCATCAACTATACAGTGGAGCGAATGCAGCTACAGTTATAAAAGTCATGACCATATACAAACAAATTCCTATGGGCTATGAGCTTACACCACCGCCTAGTCGAAAACTCCGAAGTTATTATTTCTATCTCGAAAACGGCAGAAGATAGAGTTAAAAAGTGAATGATAAAATAGTAAAGCACCGTCGATTTTGTACACTATAAAAAACTTAAATGTATAATTGTAAAATTGTCATATTTTTGGTGTTGAGTCAAGCTAAAATTTTTACAATGCATGAACTCACATTTTTTATTCACTTTTTCCCTATCATAGTTTTATTTATTTAGTTATTCATTTTTTGTTTGTTTATTTACTGACAACTTAAACTTTCATACTCATTAGAATCAATTTATGACTTCAATTCAGGACTATATTGTTTAAAAAAACAAGTATATTTTTGGTATATATTCGCACTATTTCCTTCAATTAATTATTATTTATCAATTTTATTCAGCTTCTTACACGATAACTTCAGTTCTCTACTTAAATATGTATTTAGTTTACTTCAACAGCAAATATGGTGGCAACTATACACCAAAATGTTTTACAGTGTACGAATAGACGCTCTGTGGATATTAATGCTAAGAAAAGGACGCTACTCCATTTACAGTGCCACCTGGTGGAAGACAGTCACTTTAGCACTTCTGTCACAAAAACGGTTCGAGATAGAGAGGCAAAGTGAATTAAAAAACTGTAGAACATATGACTAGGGGCTTGGGGACATTAATGATAAGAAATGAACATCACACCGCTTACAGTGTCACCTGGAAGAAAACTTCGAAGTTAGAGTTTCTGTATCGGAAACGGTACGGGATGGAGGGAAAAAAGTAAATTGCAAAATTGCTGCACATTGTTGATTAACTACGAGCTGATGCCAAGTGGACATTAATGCTATGTTGGACATCAATGGTAAGAAAGGAAGGCTTAAATACATGCATTTGTTTGTTTACGATTTTCTACCATTTGACATAACGTAACACTCCAAAGAAACACAAAATATATGATTATCACAACATACCTTTCATTTTCAATGCTCAAGATTTTCTTAAGCTTTACATCGAAAATAAAAGAAATATTCTGATAATTAGTTGTTAATTTACTTTTTTAAATCATTTCGTTAAATCGCAGTTTAATTCTGCAATGCATAGCCTCATTGCAATACCAAGGCACTACTTATATAACTATAGCTACAGACGTTCGTAAGTTAAAAAAGTAGTTTCAGACTTCAGTGAGAACACTTAAATTTTTAGGGTAAGCTACTGTTGCAGCCACAATAGCAGCATTCGCTATTAAGTATTCGCTAATTGTTTTGTAGCTTTCTATTGAGTTTACCCAGTACTATTTCCGAGTATTTCAGCGATGTTGTTTCTTGATAAATACTCCGAAGACTCCGTCCTTCTATAAGCAAATTATAATTCAATCCAGACCACCTCATTGCACAGTTGTCTATGCAAAATTCACAGAAAAAAAAATACACCTTAATAAAATTTATCTAGAGAGATTAGATATTTAAGTGCAAAGATACAATCCTAATTGCGCTAATGTCTAACCTTAAACTTACTAATCAAATTAAAACAAACAATAATTTTAGACTTAAAAAAAACGTATGGTGTTGCAAGAAATGGTTAAATAACAATTTATCTCATAGTTATTTTACCACATTCAATTAAAATAGTAAAATAGCTATGGAAAAGACGGTATTCAAACTTTTAACTGAGAGAAACATTATTTTATTGACTGTTTTTACACGTTTAACCATCAAGAGTCCACGCAAACTAGGCCTTCCTTTAAAGCATTTACGACTGAATACATCCGTTAGCTGCGAGGACTGTCTTTCTCATGATCGGCTGAATGGGGGTATGAATCACAGCGTTGGCACCGCACAATTTTTTCCATTCCTTAAACCCATGAAAAGTTTCCAGTCATTCATCAATCGGTGATCCTGAACTATTACGAAACTCTCATTCACGCATAGATGGTAGTACCACAGACAGAGCTGCTTAATACAAATACTAATATTTCAAATTTTTCCCGATAGATGGCACCACTAAATAAACTTGTCAAGCCACATACCACGGTTCACTAGGCAAAACATAATTCAACAATAACATGACTCAATAGCCCATTACCTAACGAAAGACAAAGAATAACCTAATCTTAATATCCAGCTTAATTTCATTTTTACTGTTTTTGAACCATGATAGTTTTAAATGTTTACAAAACATTACAATTTTGCATTCACGGTTTCTTAACCATACCAGTTTTTAACGATTTCAAATTCAAAAAGTTAAAGAGATGTTTTTAAAGGTGAATTTTACAATAAATTGGATGGACAAATTGTTGCCGGTAATTATAGTATAATTTTCCATATTATACCATAATTTAAAATAAAAATTCTAACTGAGTAGTTTCTAAGAATGAATAAACTTTTTTGATGGATTTAGATTCTTGACTCTTAAAATGTAAGAGCGTAATTTCAAGCATGATGCGAATACTTTTATTAGGAGAGTGGTTGATAGTTGGGACCTCTTATTGGCTCACTTCGGTATTTTGTGTATTTTGTTATGCCTGGAAATAATTATATAAATAGGAAATATTGGAAACAAAAATGAAAGAATAAAATTAGGCGAAATCAGTCGAATAGTATCCGAGTTTTTGCAATTTTAGAAAAGAAGTATTGTGTAATTTTGGTTTCTTAAGAATTCTTCGATCAATTTCAATCAAAGTTTGGATTTTGTCATTAAAAATTAAAAGAATGGACCGTTATTAAATTAAATAACAAAAAAATTGTAAATGTTTGAGAAAAGTTTTACAAGTAATACTCTTTGGATAAACGAGCTTTATAATTGTGTGCTATATGTGAGGAAATGCACAATAAGTGAAATTAACATTAAATGGCATAACATAGAACAAAAATTTGTAGTTAGCTGTAGTTGTTGCACAAGTTTTATATTATTTGCTTTGTTGTACAAGTATTATAATTTTTCCTCTGGTGACCTGGCTTCTTTAAAAAAAATTGACGAGTGTGCTAATTATTTTGATCGGGAATTTGAAGATTACCAACAAAAAAAAAATTCGTTTTTTGATAAATGGGGTAAAAATCTAACTCTGGCTACTGTTTTTGCATCCGCCAAATATGATATTGGTACAGATTTAGTCTCTGGTTTCTTAGTATAAACTTTTGTGAACGCAAAATAAAATTTAGACAAAGGAAATTTAGAAATCCAACGAACCGATACCAAAAAAGGTAGATCAAAAAGCATCAAACTAAGATTTATTGATGGAGAAAACAGAAAGTATTTGAAAAACGACAGTTAAAAACATCTCCAATCTCTTAAAAACACCAATTTTTTTAACTTTATTCTTCGATATAGGTTGTTTGAGACACCTCCCCCTTCTCTCCCTTTAATACACAGGCGAAAAGGATAAAAGGGACAAATGTTTTTTTTTTAAATAAAAAAAACCAACATAGCAAATAAAACCAAACATGAGCAAAATATCATACGATATAAGATCAAATGTATAAGAAATCAAAAATTGGCACAACTTGTATCTTGAATAAGAACCCTAGTCACTTGCCGAGCCCAGCAGCTAACCGAGACCCCGTCTGACACAGAAACATATGTCTAATATGGTATATGAGCACTTCTAACAGCAACAAAGATATCGAATCGGAGTATCATACTCTCTACCAATCCTCCTGGCGACAGCACTCACTATTAAACCAAAGCACCTTTTAGCTTATCGATGGTTGTTATAGATGGTCAGCTGACTACAATTGAGCATCCAAGTGCATCGCAGGCCACATCAATTGACTTAACAGGTCACACGAATGGTTAAATATCTTCCGATTGGAGGTATTCGTCCACCAACTGAGCCCTGTGTAGACGAGCATTATCGTCGACAAAGATGAAATTCTGCCCACATGCTCCGAGGAAAA
This sequence comes from Parasteatoda tepidariorum, assembly GCF_043381705.1. NCBI lineage: Eukaryota > Metazoa > Arthropoda > Arachnida > Araneae > Theridiidae > Parasteatoda > Parasteatoda tepidariorum. The sequence continues at coordinate 35,118,825 of NC_092205.1, forward strand.
ATACTTACATAGGGAGAGAGGATTTTGTTGTCCATGTACGCTGACCTGTCAGAGAACTTCTTTCGAACACGTGAAGGTCGATATACCGACGCTGACCATCAAACCACCTCGACGATAGTGGTCCTTTTCGCAATGTTAAAGGGTCTGCCGATATCCATTCCTGGGTTTCCTCAGACGTAAACTCATCTCAAATAGCTGTCCAGACTGAATCACGACTTATCACTGAAGAGAACCTGCTCCCTGTCTGGGATAGATGTTCTCGGCAACATGATAGATGGTCCTTTTTGTTTCTCATAGTCAAAGAAATGCAGACTTCAGGACGCCTGGCATGCATACGACCTGCATTATTTTTTAGACCGACTGTTATTTATGAAATGGATATCCCTGTTGCATTCACGTTGCGAGACAGTTGTGGCACTGTTGCGAACCTATTCTTTTTGGCTAGAAGTCTAAAAGAACTGCCGTAAATCATCGTTGTTGCCCTTTTACAGCCTTGGCTAGGTCGGTGAACAACTTTTCCTGTTTCTGTGACCTGTTTCTACAGAGAGGCCACCACATTTTTTAAACTACAACAGGCAGCCAGTGATTGCCATACCTCGAGTCTTTCAGCTATCTTGTTGACGATGAAGTCAGGTCGTACTAACGATGGGTAAGCAAAGAAACTTTAAAAAAACAAAGATTGGGCTAAACTACGATGTTTCAAAACGTCTAAACGTTACAAGCTCCGGCGAGTAAATGAGGTACCTCTACACGGACGAGATCATAGTACCAAGACAACGTCGGAGACCACTTCTTGGCGAAGGTTTCCCCGAACAGTTTAGTATTCTCTGATACCTAATTTGCGCATAGGAGTTACAGGTTTTTTTTTCTTAAAAAAAAGAAAAACGTTATTTTATTTAACTTGTTTTCAAAATTCAAAAGTGTATTAAATTGTGACAATGTCCGAGCGTAAATAGTTAGTATGACTAGAAATTTTGAAAATTTAAATTTAGTGCGTTTCTTACCAAATATCCTGCTTATTAAATCCAACCCAACCAACACATTTAAATATCTACTTTAAAAACATCTTCGTTGCTTCTCACAGTAATAAATAAAATAAATACAAACACAAATCGACCGAACAAATATCGGAAAACCATTTTCGCGTAGTTAATTGAATGATACCGATGCCTGTGAATAAAAATCAGAAAACCTTTGTTGGACCGTCAAGCATGTCAGAACAAATGAAAGTAGAACTTTTGATAAACTTTGGAAAGGAAGAAAAAGAACCCCAGGAGCAAGTACTTAATTCAATTAAGTTTTTCTTAGTCACGAAAGAAACAATAGAACACTCTCAATAAGACTTGTTGAACTCCCAATTCATAGGAAATTAGACGAGCCCTCCAAACGGATTTGCAACAGAAAATGATTATTGATACACCTTATTACACTTGATAATAATATTCACCTCCTTCCCGTCAAGGGAAGCACAAGAGGGGCCACTCCCATATTGATTAATCTAAATATGATTTTTGGATTCCTAATCAATAACCTCTGACCACAATTCGATAAGAAAAATGTCACAAATACTGTATTATAATACATTAAAATGATAGAGAAAACTTAACATGATTGGTTGAGAAATTTATGAACATAATTTTTTTATAACTAAATGTCCCCCTTGTATTCAGCTCCGCGTTCAAAAACTCCTCGGCACATAAAATCGCTCCCATCCCATCAAAACCCCCCATCATTTGCTTGAACTCGACCATTGCCAAGAGCAACAACCAATAGCAGGCGTCGCCTGGGCGTGCCTCGGGCTCATTGGATGATTTACCCTCCCCCCAACACATTACGTTTATATTTCTTTTTCTTCACTCCCCCCCCTTGCTTCCTTTTCTCCAATTCCCCCATCTCTCTCTCTAGCGAAGCGCTTGTCTTAATAATTCTCTAAAACCATATTTGGCAACTTATTCCCCTTTTGAAGTGTGACAACTTGGCGACAGCTGGGAAAAACGTTTAAGGAGGCATTTAAGGGGCGCTCCCCCGGTACCGGAATCTGCGGTCAATGGAAAGAGGGGGCTATTATGTTTGAGGATCATCCTCCGGGAAAGTGCTCTTGATTGCGGAACGGGGTACTTTTGCAACATTGTAAAGGAGTTGGTTCAACTTAAGGGATACATTTGTTGTGTTCTTTTGCTCGTAAGAGAATATTCGTTGTAAAAATAAAATTTATATTTCTAAACCTTCCGGTACCCTAACATTGCGAAGTAAATAGCGTGAAATTTAATTGAATGAGTTACAATAAATAGATTGTTACATTAACGAATATCAGTTTTAATATGAAGGGGAAAAAATAGAATGCTGTGTTTTTTAAAAACCTTAAATGACTTTTCAAAAGTCAAGTGGGATTTATAGACGACATACTGTTAGTTGATTATGGATTAAAAAATACATCTTATATGAAAATAATGATAACTTTCTTTTGTAGGTATAGCCAATTAAGATTTAATAATAAAAGGTGGCTGGTGAGCAAGGCTGATCACAATGCTGCTGATTATGAAATTGCTGATCATAAAATTTTTTCAGCCATTACCTGGATATTGAGGCAGTGCTTTATTTTAATTTTTGATAAGTGTAGATATCAGGATTTTTTTTTTAAGAATCAATGCATTGTGAATATGGTCCTATAACTACATATTTTTCAATTTAAAGTTCTGTATATGCTCTGTATGATTTGTAGATTAGAGGGCTAGCTTTGAAACGTTATAACTTTAAAAAAGTTGTAGTACATAAAACCTGCAGCAGTAGGTGTTGAATCTGATACGACTATTAAAATAAAACAAAAAGATTATTTTAAACTTTTAATTTTATTTTTCAAAACAGGCGTCTTATTTATCCACTAGCAGTAAGCAAAATATACTAGTCTGTGCACATTTTATTTGCAGTTTGCCATTACTTCCCCATTATTTAAGAGAGCACAAATCCCTGAAAATCACCACATTTTCGAGGGAAATTTTTTTTTTTCCGTTTTAAAGTAAAGAAAGCTTACGTTTTCCATTTTGAATTGTCTCTTTTACCAATAAAATAGTTTTTAAAGGTATTATAACAATTAAATAAGTGAAGTTGGGTAAAATCTAGATGTTTATTGTTAAAAATATTTTTTTAAATTCCTGAAAATTATTTGACATAGATTTGAAAAAATAATTTAAAAAATTCGCTAAAAATTGTTTTAAAAACTTTTTCATTCTTTAATGAGGTTTAAGAGCGACAAAACGCATAATTTTGTGCATAATTATAAAAACCCTGACGGATTATAAAAACCGATTTTATTGTTCATTTCACCAAAATCATTATCAAGGTGTTTCGGATAAATATAACCATGATTTTCGGAGTTCCCATTAAGCTAAAAACGCGGTAAATTTTACCATAAATCGGTAGTTTTGACCATACTTTTTTTTTATCTGTGATGAAATTCATTAAAATTGTCAAAAATGTAATTAAAGAATTTCGAAATTAAGCCAAAAAATTAATAAATTTTATTAAGAATTTTCATATTAGATTTTTAAAAGAAAATATTCTAAAATTTCCACTTTAAAGTTCCAATTTTCTCGTGTACGTTTACACAAGTTTAGTATTTGACTTACTGAAAAAAAAAATTCCTAATAATTAAAGATATGAATAAGCACTATAACGTGATACATTCAGGGTTCTGAAATAGTCGAACCTGTTTCCTTATCGATTTCTATCAGTAGATTCAATTTTATTCCTACAATTCTGCTGTCCACAAGTCGAAATCTACAAATCTCAGTGAAAGTGTCAATGCCATCTGTCGAGTCGCGATGCCATTCACAGTAAAAAAACTTTATGAATATGATTGGGGCGCGTCGTTCTCCGTATTACAATAAAATCTTTCTTACAGCTTGATCCAATATAAATACAACTTCAAAGAGTCTCTTTAAAAATATTAATTGTATAATAAAAATCACTAGAAAAAATTTTCTGATCATTTTTTGTATCATAACAATTTTGACTCCATGTTTTTGTTTATTCAGAGATCCTTTGTTTATCTTTTTAGAATCTTTAAAAACTGAAGAGAACAAATGTACGCAATATTCACATATATATACACATACGCATCATAATGTCTAAGCGAGTAAAACATTAAAAACATTATCGAAATATTAGATTGGAAAGGAAGACGACATTGAAAACAACAAACTTTTTTATTATCCGAGAAAAATAAAAGGTATAATTAGAATCACATTTTATTTCTTGATGCTTTTAATCCCACCTTCCTTTTTAAAACATAGAATCGTGCATTTTAAAAAATTATATAGAATTTTAGTTAAATAGAATTTTTTAACATTGTCATTTGATATTAATACATTGCATTTTTATAGGCATTCATTAATTTGTGAAAAAATTATGTTATTTTCCCGACTTGGAGTTTTTGGAGCTAGCACTGATGATACCGTACGAAAACGGACAAAAAGGTTTACTCAGTTTTAATCTTAGTAGACGAGTCAAGATATTCCTTCCATCTGTTTTTGTTATGAAAAAATGATATTGTGTTGAATCAAAATGATTTGAAAACATACTTTTTATTTTAATACAAAATATTTTCAAGCGAGACACTGGAAGAACTTTTTAATGTAACTTTTTTTGATCAAAATAAAAATTTATCGGAAACATACATTTAGAAATCAATAATTTGATTGGGGCTATTTTAATAGAATGATCAAACTAGATTCAGTAGCAATGTTCCCTATGTTTCTAAACATCGTAAATTGTAATAATCATTCATCGGTATTTTAACTTTTTTATTGTGGTTTGTTTTTCTGAGAAACTTAATAAAATTATTGGTAAAAAAATTATTATTAATCTCCTTGTTGTAACTGACTCAATGTACGCAAACTTTTGTGATAAAACCTCTTTGCATCAACCTAAATAAAATCAGATGTGAATTTTTTTTTGAGATGGGATTTATTTTTAAGATATTCTCTTAAAATTTGATTTCTTATAATTTTAAGATAATATATAATATAATTTTGACTTAATTTCTTTTACAAGTCTTAATATGAAAGAGTAAAGCTTATTCCCTCTTCGCGTAAAAGAATAAAAAAATGCGTTAGCTAGGAACTCCCCATAATTTTACAGAGGATACTATGCTTGTATATTTAAATTAATTCACTGCACTCTTCACCTCTGCTGCTAGAATAGATTGACCGCGTTGCCCAGTCTAAATCATCACCGCTTTAAATTTATAAACATTTTTACACTCTCATTCTAGAGAGAACGATTAAAGAAGACTCGACCTCAAGGGTAGAAATCATGAATTTCTCCCTTTTCGTTCGCTCGCCAAACCTTTCGCCAAATAATCTTGATCCGTGAAAATCAAGGGGTTAATTTTTAAAAGGAGAATCCAAAAAATCAATCCCAAAATGCTTTTGGTAAATCGTTTATGTAATTGAGCATAAAAAAAAAATTCTACATTGTTTGAGTATTCCAGATAAAATTTCCCGTTTTTATCAATCAACATATTTCAATGCTTCGTTGAAATATTATTCTTGAAAGTAAAATAGCAATAAGTTTTTTTTTTTAAATTTTCTTAATAAATATCTGTCAAATTAGTATTTATTTAATTAATTGATTTAAATCGTTTATCTACTTAATTACTCTTTCCTTAGATATTGTTTATAATATATTGTGTTGGATTTTCTTATAAGGAGTCTTTGTCATCAAAGATTTTACACGCTACACTTATACATGAGCAAAACATAAAAATTCATATATTGAATGATATTATGACATATATTGATTAGTAACATATATATAATAGTAACATATGTTATGACATATATTGAAATAGTAACATATCCTATATTGAAATTATAGATTGTCAAAATATCAAGCTTAATGCTTAGTGACGATACGTTCACGATATTAAACGTCATGTAAAAGAGTCTTTCTTGCAAGAAATCTTTGTCTGCAGGAAAGACCTTTTAACACGCTTCCCACACTATTGCTGAAAGGATACGATGATCACAATATTAAAACATCATGTAAAAGTGTCTTTCTTGCAACAAATCTTTGTCTGCAGGAAAGACTTTTTTACATGCTTCTCACAATATTGCTCAAAGGATACGATGATCACAGTATTGAAACATCATGTAAAAGCGTCTTTCTTGCAACAAATCTTAGTCTGCAGGAAAGACTTTTTTACATGCTTCCACCACAATTCCTCAAAGAATACGATGTTCACAGTATTAAAACATCATGAAAAAGAGTCTTTCTTTCAAGAAATCTATGTCTGCAGGAAAGACCTTTTTACACGCTTCTCATACTATTGCTCAAAGGATACGATGTTTACAATATTAAAGCATCATGTAAAAGCGTCTTTCTTGCAACAAATCTTTGTCTGCAGGAAAGACTTTTTTACATGCTTCCCACAATATTGCTCAAAGGATACGATGATCACAGTATTAAAACATCATGTAAAAGCGTCTTTCTTGCAACAAATCTTTGTCTGCAGGAAAGACCTTTTTACATGCTTCCACCACAATTCTTCAAAGAATACGATGTTCACAGTATTAAAACATCATGAAAAAGAGTCTTTCTTTCAAGAAATCTATGTCTGCAGGAAAGACCTTTTTACACGCTTCCCATACTATTATTGTTAAAAATATTTTTTTTTAAATTTCCATGACNTTTTACACGCTTCCCATACTATTGCTCAAAGGATACGATGTTTACAATATTAAAGCATCATGTAAAAGCGTCTTTCTTGCAACAAATCTTTGTCTGCAGGAAAGACCTTTTTACACGCTTCCCATACTATTGCTCAAAGGATACGATGTTCACAATATTAAAGCATCATGTAAAAGCGTCTTTCTTGCAACAAATCTTTGTCTGCAGGAAAGACCTTTTTACACGCTTCCCATACTATTGCTCAAAGGACACGATGTTCACAATATTAAAACATCATGTAAAAAAGTCTTTCTTGCAACAAATCTTTGTCTGCAGGAAAGACTTTTTTACTTGCTTCTCACTAGATGCTCAAAAGACACAATTTCACTTTATTAATTTTTTTTGCAAAAGATGTTGCTTTCAAAAATAACCTTTTTACATGCTTGCAAGATCGCGTTATAAGATATTCTTTTACTGTATAAAAGAACGTTCTTTGCGAGAAATATTTGTCTGTTGGAAATACATTTTTACAAGTCTTAGCTCGCCGAATTATCAGTATATTAAAATAACACACAAATCTTGCTGTTTAGTAAAAAATCTGCAGGATAAACTCTTTTACATGCTTTAAACAGATGATTCAACAACTTCATATCTTCATAATTTTTAAAAAGATATTTCTTTTTCTGTTGCAATCCAGGATAATTGTTAAACTGTTTGAACATTTTAAACAATTGCTATCGAACCATTTTTATAACACGTATTGCGCTAAAAATATTTTTTAACATATTATTAATTTTTTTACTAATAAAATGTGATTGGATATCTCTTCATGTTTAATCGTATTTAATTGAGATCATTCAAAATTGTATTTTATTCAGATAAATTCAAATAATTAGTAAGAAATTTATTCAGAAATTTTTATTCAGATAAATTCAAATAATTAGTTTTTGCTATACAATTTTCTGTAATCAGTGAAACTTTTCGAAATGGAAAAGAAAAAAAAGTTCTGTTGACTTAGTTTTTTGTGAACAAATATTCATAAAAAATGTATGAAAAATGATTTTAAAAAAAGAAAATATTTGATTGTCAAATATTGCTTATCAAATTTTTTATATCAATTTGAATTATTTAAATGTAAAGCCTGAAGTTCTAAAGAATTAGGAATTCTCAAACCGAAATGCAGTAAAAAATATCAAACAATATTTTGAACAACGTTTTGTTTGTATTTGATGTTCAATAATGTTGCACGTTTAACTTTCATTGTTAATTATTTATTACGTATTTAATATGCATTTAATAAACTATATATAAATAACTACCATCCCTTTTTTTAACTTAATAAAAAAAACTAAACTTTTATCTTTAAAAGTTAAAACAAAAGATATAAAAAGACTAGACGTTAAACCGTTCAGAAAAAATAAATAAAATAGAATTTAAAGATAAATCCTCTTGAAGCCACTATCGAAACTCATTCAATTATTGTAACTGTTACACGCTGAGTTGCCGCCATAATGGACATAGAAGCGATCTCCGTTAAGGTCAAACTGACCAAGTCGATTGGCACGGGAGGAAAAGAGGCTCAAGAGCAAGCATCCGAATCCATCAAACGTTTGGCGATCACTTTGGCTGATTTCTCCTCATCGCCTGAAGACCATCACAATGGCAACCCTATCTCTTTCATTCCCCCCTCCCTCCGGATCGACAATCCCTGCTTGCCGGAAAACAATCCCCCATTCAGTGGAAAGCCAAGCAAACCGATCATTAGTGATCTGTCACGCGCTTAAACCGTGATTAGCGCCTTGTCGCGTTTTGCGCTTAATTCGCCTACCTGCTGTGACGCGTTTCGAATAGACAGCGTCACGTGGAAAACGTTGCTTTTTTTTCCTCTTCTCTTTCCCGCCTTACGATGTCCTTTGTTTCTTTTCCCGCGCTGTGAGGCTATTTACTACGACTTCTACTACTACGAGAGGAGTTGAGTATTACCGGCGGGAATAGTGTTTCAACCTGTTGGCTGCTGCGTTCTTTGTTGTTTGTTCCGGCCGCCGGCAGACGATAGATTTTTTTTAAGAGTAGACGATAGCGAGGAAAAGAAGGAGGAATCGTTTGGAGATCGGAATTTTTTCCAAGAAAGAATTTTTTTTTATCCACTTCGGATGTTGGACAATTTTTTCCTTTTCCTCCGTTTCTAGTAGTTGTCCGTTTTACTGATCCTTGTGACGTGTTTTGTTTTTGACTTTGGTTTCTCAGAGATTTCTTTTGATTGTTGCGATAAACGGCGGCATTTTTGAAATGGATTTTGTGAATAAAGACCGTACTCCCTTCTGGGATTTCGAAAATGCAATACTAAAGAACATTATTTTATTTCGATTAAATGATGGGGTGCGAAAATTTTTTAATCGCTACTTAACCCAAACATAAAATAATTTTTATTTCGTCATATTTATTTTTCGTACACCACTTAATATTTCATTTATCACTCATTAAAATTTAATTACATAAAGGCAATTACAAGTAATTATTTCCCATTAGCAAAGCTTTTTTATTGTTTACTATGCATGATTTGGAAGAAACTTACGTACTCTGTCATTAAAGACTTGTGTGAAAGAGTTTTACTATGGAAAATAGTTGAACTTTTCACTGATAAACGGACATTTTGATCTAAATATTTAAAACAGAATATCAAAGGAGTTAATTAACACTTGTCACGTGAGTTCGTGGAACATTCTAATGTAATAAAAACATTATGGAAATAATTTTCTTCTAAAGTGAAGTAACTTTTGAAACAAACAAGAAATTCTCCTCTATGAATATGGCGCAAATGTATGAATCATACATGTACAAGGTAAGTAATATTTTTATAATGCAAGTAAAAACAATTTTGTAGCTATTACAAGAACAACAAATATCAAGATGGTGGAGGCGAAAAGATTAACTCTATGAATATTTCGTATTTACGGAGTTACATTTGTTCAAATTAGGGAACAGTTTTCTAACAAGTTTCTTCTCTAATTTTAGTGGAGAATTATAGGAACATTAATGTCCTATTTAACAAGTTCCTAAGTAATATTTTGGAATATATTTTACGTAATTTTGTTACCTAATTTTAAGATTAAGTACTTCAAAAAATTTTTTCTCCAAATTACTATAGTAGCATATTAAAAAGTTTTCAAAATACTTAAGAACGGAAACATGGTAACTAAATCCACAAAATATGTTTCAGAAAATTATGAAAAACGAAACATATTCCAAAGGGGGATTGGCATTCACATGAGCGAGAACCAGGAAAAACATTAAATTTGTCTTGAGAATACTTTAAAATTAACATTTTAAATTTGATTGAGATAAAACTTTTGTTTAACATAAGTCTTCTGTCATTTTTGAATTGGTTGTTCTTAGATTTATAATTCTTAATCAGCTATTATTGTTGCATTTATGTATCTTTTAATGTTTAGTATTGCGTAAGCCGGACAACGAAGAACTGATCCGGCATTTTCTTTCATTAAAAAAAAGTAATCCTTAATAATAAGAAGAATAAGTGCTTTTTTCTGGAAAATGTTGGAAACAGTCGACACTACTTTAATCATCAAAGAGCTCGCGGAATTGTTCTGCTTGAAAATTGTCATTAATATCGTTTTAAGCGTTAGGCTTCGCGTCACTTTAATGCAAGCACTCAGCATTTTTTACGCATAAGTAAGGCAGTGAGTAAGATTTTTACTAAAAATAAGGTAGGTGACTATTAAAAAAAGGTTGAGTTTACATGCGTTGCTAGGCATTCAGTGAGTTCTACATTTTGTATCGAAACTTGTCAGAGTATTAATAAAACAATGCGTAAAATTGGTTTAGAAATTTATAAAAAAAAAATTAAAAAAACATTTGTTTACTGGTTTTAATGGATTAAAAATTAAATAGTGATTTAATTCCTTCGCAGTTTATAAGTAAATTGCTTAACTATTTTTTTCATCCTAAGAATTTGTTGCTTTTTTTCTGGTTAAATTTTTAAAAAAAATCTTTGAAAATATATGAATTACTTTATTCCTTTCCAAATATAATACATTTAATGAAATAAACATTTTTTTACAGATTAATGAAATAAGTAGGAAATATTATGTATAAACAATAATGAAGCAAGTGTTTGTTTTAAAAATAAAGAATATTTGAGTATAGAATGATGTTTAACATAAGTCATAACTGGAAATTTATTTTATCATTTGAAACATTTTATGATGCTTGCATGACTTATTAAATGTTACGCAACTAAGCATTTGAATAATCAATAAACAAAGTTAACATTATTTGTAACCCAAAAATTTCAGCATATTTATTAATTTAATTATTACTTGGAAAGATTAGTTAAAAAAAGTCAAATTCTTTTGACGTTTATTTTTTAATGATTTATGATTTAACGAAGTTTTAGATCTTTACAATGAAATGATTTTATCCTTAAGTATAATTAAATGAATATATTTTTTTAACTTAAGTTTTTTTTTTCGACGAAAGTTGAAGTTAACCAGTTAAGTTAAATCATGCAGAATATTGTTTTGTTTTTTTAAATTAATTGAAACCAAATTAATTAATTGAATTGAAATAAAAAACAATTTAAATAAAAGTTAAAATATTACCATCTATGAAATTTTCTTACTGTATATAAAAAAATCCTAGCTGAATTATTTATAAATTTCTTCTAATTTCAAATACAATATAAGATACATTTTTCAAAACATTTAACAACGAATTATTATTAAGAGCTTCAGCAGCTAACACAACCACAATTATTGATTTTGATTTACAGTTCTAAAATGTTTAATCTCTTACTACGGAAACACTTTAATTATCAATTGGTAAGAATTTCATATTTATTAATTTAAAATGTACTGCTCACTTAAAAATTCATGCGTATATAAATATTGCAATATTACCTGACATAATTTTTTCCAATTCTGCTTTAATATCCCTATTTTAATCCGATTATACCATAACAAGAACATTTATTTTTTATAAAAAACAAACGATATTTTAGCTTACATCAATATTGCTTGTATTTATACTCGATTTCCCTTTTTATTCGTTGAAATTATATTGCTCATTTATTTAATATTTATTTATTCATTTAAGAATTATTGCGTACATAGATATTGCAATATTACCTGATATAAATCTTTTAGGTTTTGCCTTAATATACATATTTTAATCTGATTATAACATAATAAGAACACTTATTTTTCCTACCAGCAAACGATATTTTAACTTACATCAATATCGTTTGCTAAAAACTAATTCGTTCAGTAGCTTAGAAAATACGTAATGAACTTCCGTAAATAAACGTTCGAATATAAATAGCACGATTGTTGAAAACAACATGTAACAAAATATCGTGACTTATCAATTGTATTTCTGCTTCATAAGAGATGCGTGTTTAAATGTTCTAATAACATATTTCCGTTTCGTGCCAACAAATGTCGAAGCCAATATTTATTAACGTGATTAAATCGAATGACGTTTTAGCAAACGCAGATCAATGTTAAGGGAGGAATGGTTTCCAATCTTGGATTGTAGATAGCTCATTGGCTGAAGCTTTGGAGCTCTCTCTAGGTACCAGTAAACCTTTAAATCGGCACGTTTAAAGATTCAATAATGGATTGGGTTAGGTTGCTAGCGCGATCTTTTCCGCGCGTAGTAGTTAGTCTCTGCTGAAATTATTTTTTTATTGGAGTTAAATTTAATTATTATAAATCATATTGTTTACGGGGATTTATAATAAATATTTATTTAATTAAATGTTGCATAGCATATACGAGTAATTGGTGTTTTATGCTTTATTTTATCATCCTTATTTTTTATCGTTATTCAAAAGTAAATACCTGTAACATGTGCTGTAAATACCATGTTTAAAAAAATAGAAAAGCTTTTTTTACACTTTAAAATGAAAATAAGGATTTGATTTCTATTTTTTAAAAGTTGATTTGAAATTTAAGAATTAACAAATGTAAGCTTAGTTGGCAGATCTCATTTATCATAGGTTTTCTTTTTTAAGATATAAATGTTATCAACAATTATAGCGTTGATTACACTTATATGATTTCTAGATGCCTGTAAATCGGCACGTTTAAAGATTTCAAAATTATATTAGGTTAGGTATTTGAGCAATCTGTTCACTCGTAGAAGTTAATGTTGAAATTAAAAAGGGATGAATTTGTTATAAAATTTCATTTTAATTACTATAAATCATATTATTTACTGGGATTTATAATAAATGTAAATCAAATTAAATAAGATTTAGCATATACTATTAACTTATTATTATATCTGAATATCTTATATTATTGTTATATCTGAAATGTGTATTTTGAAATACTATGATTAAAAAAATTAACAAGTTTTAGTTACATTTTAATATAAAAATAAGAATTTGATTGTGTTTTCTAAAAGTTTATTAAAAATTTAAGAATTGAAATAGGTATGCTTTCTTGGCAGAACCCATTTATAAATTTTCTTAAATAAGTAAATAAGTATAAAGGGTAATCAACAATTGTAGCGTTGTTCATTTTGTTGGTGTATGACAAGACGGAATTTGTTATTTATATGCTACACACCTTTTGAAACTTTCTTCAAAAAAATTCCAAATGATCTGAAAAATTGGGTCGGCTGATCAACGGCGGTCATAAAATAAAAAAATATATAAAATGATCTGAAAAGACAAAACATGACGTTTTCCATTTTTAAAATACATATTATCCAAAACTTAACAGTTAAAAAGTGTGACAATGATTTTATTAAAGGTCGTGTTTTAATATTACAATGTTTCTGATGTTCATGCACATTTGTTTTCGAAAAGCTGAGGATTTAATGATAAAGTTATTTCTATAACAATTTAAGTATGAAATAACTAATAGCAGTTACTGTCTTCACTTTTTTTTTCTTCTTAATATTTTGTGAAGTTATCTTTACTTTTATATGGTATGCCTCGTATTAATTTAGTTTTTTAGCGGAGTCTTCAAGCTTAGTCGTTTGGTATTGTTGATCAAGCAATTTTTAACAACCATTTTGTGAAATAAATAAATAAAATAATTAATATAGAAAGTAAAGGCAAACAATAATTGTTTTGGTGTTTAATAAATTAGTCTTAGTGTAAAGGCTTGAAAATTACATTGCCGGAGAGTGAAAAAAATTTGACTGTGCATGCAATTTTTACCTTTATTTTCTCTACTGGAAGATTCAATATTCTATTAAAAAAATACAATAAAATACCGATTTAGCTCCTCTCAAATTTTGATAAAAATAGCCAAGATGTCAGATTTGGCAAATATGCGGTACCAAAGGGAGAAAAGAAAGAAAATCGATTATATTTAACTAAGCATAAATATAATTAAATTTAGTTATATAAATAAGTATTTAGTCTTTTAAAATTCTTTTTTATTCTCTTCGTCATGCTCATTTTTATTAAAAAAAGGTTTACCCCGATTGGTGTGAGTAAGAAAAAAATAATACAAAAGTTTGTAACATCTTTTTAAACCTTTGTCGGTAATTCTAAATGATTTTGATATTACTTCTTTGTTAATAATATTCTGAATTTACTCCACCAATAATACATCAGATTTTTATTTGAAATAAAAGTGTGTTTGTAAGCATAATGTCATTTTCATCTTTTTCCAGACAGAATAATAATCGGCTCTTAAATGTTCTTATGCAATCGAAAAAGATGTTTGGGCTTTTGCATTTGAGTATATATTTTGCAGGGCATTACAAAAAGCTGAGATTTTTTGAGCCACGCTAAGTACACAAAGTGTCCATTCTTTTTCAATGTATGCAAATAACAAAAGTCATAGGAGAGCCGAATTTGAAATAAAATAATTAATAAGATAATTTGAATATAAAATAATTACTTTTGTTGAGGAAAACATCATTTGTGATTTTACAAGCAAATAACTGGACAGCACATAATTCTGCTTTAAACCACTCTGCAATCACATAAAAAATGAAGCAAAATAAATGTTTAAATATTAAAATGGTTTGGTCGGTTAAAGCTCTCATGTTTCTGTTACTTGCAAATAACTAATAGGCCGAAACAGCATATGATTCTGCTTTAAACCACTATGCAATCAGATGAAAAATAAAGCAAATTAAATGTTTAAATATTAAAATAGTTTGGTCGGTTAAAGCTCTCATGTTTCTGTTACTTACAAATAACTGATAGGCCGAAACAGCATATGATTCTGCTTTAAACCACTCTGCAATCAGATCAAAAATAATGCAAATTGAATGCTTAAATATTAAATGTCGATCAAACCTCTCATGTTTCTGTTACCTTTCTCAGGACATAGGTAAAACTAACTTCGCTCTTTCATGTTTCTACTACCCTATGAAAAATACTGTCATGAAAACATACTTTATCTAATCTAGCTAAAAATAGAAATAGACAAAAATGCGCATCACTATACATTACGGGTGACAACAAAATTGAAATTTGAAATAAGACTTTGCAAGTATGTAATTGCAAAGTAGTTGCAATAGTAGTATCAATAGTAGTTGCATATTCAAATCAATATTTTTATTTAATAACATTTTGTGTAATTTTGGTGTAATTTATTATTAATTTTTACGATTTATTATAAGCAATTTACTATCTGTACAGTTTCTGACCCATTACAATGTAAATATATTTTTAGATACATATATTGTAAAAATAAGAATAGATGCATGCGGTATTTTCAGCTCATGGCCTCTAGCAATAAATGTATAAAAACACAATAAAAATTATTTAACACTTTATTTTCGAAAAAGGATTGTTAAAAAATTTACTTTAAAATTTATAATGCCCTTAATATTCTTTTTAGCTGAAAAAAATGTTACAATTTGAAATTTACATATTACAATTTGATTCACATAAAATATAATCCAACTGAATATATAAATAAATAAAAATATGCATCACTATAAATTATAAACAAGAAAAATTTCGAAATCGAAATAAAACTTGCGCATATGTAATTAGAATCTATTGTTATTCAATAAAATTTCGTATAATGTTGATAAAATTTAAATATTATTACTTTATTTTAAGATTTCGAAGGGGAAAGAAATGCAGCCTTTCCACAGAATTATCTATGGTGTTTAAGATGCACTATAACGTAAGCATATTTTTAAGATAAATATTTTGTGAAAATAAGAATCGATCCCGTTTATCGACGTGTAGTTGCATATTCGAATAAAATCTGAATAAAAGTGTAGAAAAAAGAAAGTTTTTGATCAATAAACTTCTAGACTTTTCTTTCCTTAAGAAAAATGTTAAAGGTTTCTCTTCCAAACGGCTGTATTTTCAAAATCTTTCCTCATTTTTCTTCGACGGTATAAAAAATAAAAGCAAAGTAAACACAGTAAATTCTTCCTACGTAATTATTTGTCTGTAGTTTTGTATCTATTCTTTGAGGAACCTTTTTGTTAACGATGAATATTTATGTGTCTTTTTTATAAGAAATTGATAAAGCATCTTATATTTATATGCAGTTAGGCTTTCTTTTTTTATTACAATATATATGGTAATAAAAATTCTATAGTTACCTGAAAAGAACGTTATAGTTAGATATAGTTCTTTGATAACTATTTTTATATAGATAGAATTTTAAGATATTTAAATCACGTATGTTTGGTCAAGAAGTTTATTGAAAGATAGGGTGAATTTTACATTTTTTAATCGAAATATTCACTTATTACGTATTACAAATTTCGGGGTAAAAATTATTAAATAGCAAATTTATTTAATTTTTAATTTACCATCTGCAACTAAAACTGTCCAAATAATATGATTAAAAAAGACGATATTCAAACTGTTAAGTGTGAGAAAAGAAGTTTATTTATTGTTTTTACCTAATTGGTTTAACAAATAGATATCTATCCGTGATAACTAGGCCCACCTTATTAACCACCATTTTGCTCCGAGCAGCTTGGTACATGCTGAAGCTAAGAAGGCTAATTGGTCAATCTCATAACCGGCTGAACAGGGGTTCGAATCCCAGCGTTAACACCAGAATATTTTTTTCCATTTCTTTCAATACATGCGGTCCTGCATGAGGTTCCATGCAGGAAGGTCAGTACACGAGGTACCAGTGTCCTACTCTTTTCAATCGGTAACCCTGGACATTAGAATACAAAACTTTTATTCACGCATAATTGACACAGCACCGATAGAGCTTCAGTGTTCGTTTAAGTTTTATTTTCGTTTAAGTTTTATTTTTATAGTCTAGAAACTATGCTACTTGTAAATGGTTACAAAACCGTATAGTTTTGTATTCACAGTTTTTTAACCGTATCAGTAAAAAATGGTTTCAAAACCGTAAAGGCAAAAATTTGTTCCAAACCTTAAAATTTATGGTTAATCGGATGGACAGACTGCTGCCGGTTATTTTACCGTGATTTCAGAATGAAAATTCTAACAGTGCAACAGTAGAACCAAAGAATTAATAAATAAAGCTTCAATAAGCAGAAATAATGCTTCACTAAACACACTTTATGCATTTTAAATAATTAGTGAAGACTTAACTTACACAACTAAAACCAACATTGAAACACACTTTCATTGCGCAAACATAATTTCATGTAGCTGATTCGGATTTTTGTTCTTCAAATTATGAAGGGTATCAGAAATCTGAAAAATATCATTTTTTTTTAATTTTAGTCAAAATGAAAAGAGTTTGGGCCTCTTTATGTTAATTTAATCTTTTGTGTTCTTCACTAAACCTCATTGTAAGGGACAATACACCTTTTCACCTAATTATAGAAGTCATTTTGCTCGAAAACAGTTTCATGCAAAAATACTTTTTTAACTATAATTGTTTTAATTCTATTAATATTTTATTTTGCAATCATAAATTGTATAGTTTGAAATGTAAGGTACATACTGAAAAAATAATTGGCAAAATTACCGTTCTGTGGCGTAATGATCTTTCAGGTAAAGGTATGGTGATTGGAAATTCTGATTTTTAAAATTGCAATTCTTAATATCCCATATTTAGTAAGAAATACAAAACTGCAAAGTAAATTTAACCTAATAAATGGTTTTTATAGTTAGTTCTGAGGTGTTAATATAAAATTTTAAAAATTTACCACATAAACCTTATTTTAGTGTTGATTTTACAAAACTGATTACCAGAGCACTTCGGTAAAAATTAAGAAAGTGGTAAAAATTGGCAAAGTGGCCTGCAGAATGAGTGGTACTGCTATCTATCCGTGGGACTCTGAGTTAAGACGTACTTTCACCTTTGCGGTGCGTTCTTGTCAAACGAAAGGCGCACCTTCCTGATTTAATTCACGAGCTTGGCTTGTCCGAGCGACATTCGTAACAACAACAACAAATAAAGTATTTGATATCTAAATTCCTTAAACTATTATCAACTATTACTAACTTAATTAACGTATTTATAAAACTATTTCGCATAACTGATATGGCAACAGCTAAAAAAATCGTTACATTTGAAATTTACAAAGATGTCGGCAGATTTACGTCTACGTTTGTGCCATTTTGTAAATGACGATTCACGTCTTCCATCAAACACGAAGGAATAATAATAAAAAGAAAGAAGAAAAAAAGTAACGATGAAAAAGAGAAGAGGTAGGAGGGGTGGTAAAGGAGATTGTCAAATGACTTTGCAGTCCCAAACTATCAGTCATTTCACTGTCAGTTTTTTTTTTCTTTGAATTTTTTTTCTGGGAGATTTCTGGATTTATTTCCCTTCTCTGCCTCTCTTTTTTTATATTATTTTATTTTTCTTTTCATTCCAAAAAGTTTAAAAAGCAACGAGTCGTTTTTCTCTTTTTCCCCGTTTAAGATACGCGTGTACAGAGAGTGGGTGAAGAACAGGGGAGAGGGAAGTGTTATTTTATGGAGTATTTTATGAGATTCTCCACCCCCGAGGAAGAAAAAAAAATTCCCAAATAGGTGCATAAGATAGTGTGTTAGTGTAGTGGAAGATAGGGAAAAAAATTGGGAGGGGGAAAAAAGGGGTTTTTAGGTGAGTTCTCGGAACTGGATATGTGGTTAAACAGGCATTTTTTTTTTTTTTTTTTTTTTTTTTTTTTTNTTTTTTTTTTTTTTCTGCTGACTCCTGAGTCGGTTTTCCCAATTGTGGAGTTGTTTTTTTGACACTTCAAAAAGCATTTATGGAAACTTCAGAAACTTGGGTGTCTTAATATTGATTTTCGTCTATACAGGATACAGCATGACAGACGCTTTTGCAAATTGTTTTTACAACTCCCCGATGCTGTTTGCTGTTATTTCAGTGAAAAATATATAAATAGTACAGCGAGAACGAATTTAACATAAAAACTACGTCGAAATTCTTATTATAACATTTAGACATTTAAGGAAACAGAACTAATTCATTATAAATTGCATTGCATTCCAAAATTTAAGAAATAATTTTCATTCATCCTTAATCATTTTATTATTAAAATTTTATTTTTATTTTATGGCCGGTGATCAACAGCCGATCCAATTTTGAGTTTACGTTTATCAATGTTCAACAACTTGCCTTGTAGTTTTGAACTCAACCAAGAAGACAAGCTAACTCCTTTTTTTGCCATCTGATATAGTGGTGAGTGCTATTGCATTCGTTGTCTTAAACCAAATCTTAATTCCACTTTCATCGAGACCTAGCCGAGTGTGTAACTAAAATTATAGCTATCATGTCTCAATGGTTTTGATTCATCTCCTAAATATTGGTTAAACTAACCAGAGTCAACAAACTAAAGTTAGACGAAGTCAGAGTCAATGTAACCAATAAATTAATTACAGAGTGTAGGTCTCCAAAGGGGGTTATTTTGATTAAAGGAAGACAATATTCTATTTTGTATGCAATGGGATAGATCTCTTTACCCGAATAAAACATTATAATTAAGCGAGAGGTTATTATTGAATAATATTTATATTCTAAATACTTAATATTATTTATAAACTGGAGATATTGAAGTTAATGATTAGTCGGATACGTAAACTTTAATCATTATATTCATCCTTTTTTGCGGATGTAATTTAGCTGAAAAATATCGGAACATATTTTATGATTTAATTTTAATTATATTAATATATAAATCTAATAAATAACAATAACAACTATGCGTACCCGACCGTTAGTATACAGTGGTGAAATTAAAGACAACGTACAAGATTCAACTTCTAAAAAGAACAATTATGTACTTTATTTAATTTTAAAAGATCAATAGATAAACGATAACTGATATTTTCTTTACAGTTTTTATACTAAAATTTTAATATACAGCAAGAAGAAAGGAAATTAATATTTACTGAAGAATTATGAAGAATTTCACTTTATGAAGAATATTTGAAGAATATTTATTTGAATTAGGAAGAATATTTATTGAAGATATATAATGAAGAATTTCACTTTATTTTTTATACTACTATACATTTTTCAACTTTCCTCTTTTTTTTTTAATTTTTTGTACATCTTTTTCTTCTTTAATTCTCCTCACAACTCCAGAAATTTATTTTGACTGTCTCTAAAATTCTATACCTTTTTAAATTTATAAACCAATCATAGATTAAGAGTAATGACCCAATAAAAGGCTAAAATAATTTCACCAATCCGAAGCATCAGAGTTGAAATTTAGGATCCACCTTCTTCTATCGAAAATATCAGGCCAAGAGTCATTTGAAACCTCTTAATAGGATATTTTTCTTACAATCGAATAACGGGCAGGAAAGGTTAAAGACGTCAGCAATTCCTCCCCCCAAACAAATGTTTTCTAAAAACTGCGTAGGACTGGAATTTAATTACATTTGATGAATTGAATCTTAAGTATAAAAACAGCAATTAAATAAATATTTAAATTAAATAATAATTAAATTAATTTAATTAAATTAGAATCTATATTATGTTTTGATATAATCTAAGATGACATCGTAACGGAATGTTATTTTTATAAATTTATTTTTCTTTTTCCAAAAATGAGATATATCTTTAAATTTAAAATTCCAGAGTAACAAAAAGATCACATTTACATAAATTGTTCAATTTTGTTCCCAAGGTATCAAACTTCAATGGCTTGAGGTGTAGGTAAGAGTTCGTTTTCTTATTGAATAAACCTTTTTAAGTAAACATCGAAAAAAAATAGTTTTAGCTTCCTGGTACTTAAAAGCAGAAGTACAAAAGAAGTGTTTGCGTTCCACTAATGCAATGTATTTCTTCCCCATGTTCAAAGAGAGGGCTTTGAATTCTTTTTTTTTTCTTTTTTTTTTTATTCCAAAATGTATGCAAACACGTTAAATTGGCAAAATCTGCAGTCGAATTTCCGCCTTCGAATTCCACTTAAAACACCACAATTTGTCTTGCCATCTCCTAAGTCAAAAATGTTTCGAAAAACTCTTTTGACTAAATCCACTCCGTGGATTTGGATGAATTTGACATCGTATTATCCTTCATTTTTATTCTGTCACAATAGAAAACGATTTTGAGATTAAAGTAAACAAAAATATTCTTTTTCTTTTCGAACTATTAAGTTCTTTACTGTTTACTGGTATTCATCTTATTCAAATACATGTTATTAGTGTCACACGTGTAGGATAAATAAAAAAAGAAACTATTTTTTTGTAAAGTTAGATAAAAACGAAGAAAACATGTAAGTTTTGTTATAAAAACTTTAAGAAAATGATAGAAATAATGTAAAGACTTCGAACTATAATGAAATAAAATAGAATGTGAATGAGATATTGTATTATTTTTTGTTAATCACGTCAAAGTAACTGATACACTTATAATAAAATTGAAAGAATAATTGTAGCTTTATAGCATTGTATTGATAAAAAAAAACGTCAAATTAAAATATTGATAGTTAAAATATAAATATGATTATAA
The DNA here is from genome assembly GCF_043381705.1 of Parasteatoda tepidariorum. NCBI lineage: Eukaryota > Metazoa > Arthropoda > Arachnida > Araneae > Theridiidae > Parasteatoda > Parasteatoda tepidariorum. The sequence goes on from NC_092205.1 coordinate 35,140,358, forward strand.
ATAATTTTTAAAAATTGCTCTACATTTTTAAATCGTTTGCAATAATCTAGTTTTTATGATTCGATAATTAAAATTGATATTAAGCAATAAATTAAAGATATGAGCATTCGCTAAATGTATTTGTTCACTTAAAACATGCTAATACAAAGTGTTTTACCTTTACTAATTGTCATATTTGTTTTTAAGACTTGGATTTAATGAGACTTTAATTTGATAAATTTTAAATACAAAGCTTTAATGTTATTTTTTCTAAATGTTTTTGGATAACATCAAAAATAATAAATAATGAAAAATAATGAAATTCAGATTAACAAAATATTTTTTTTAAATAAAAATGTCAAAATTGGACTTAAATAACTCAGAGGAGAGAAAGTTGCCTTAATTTTATAATGTTAGGCATCAGAATTTCGTGGCTATAATTTTAAAAAATATATTTGGCTAAATTTCATACATGATTAAATAGTTCCTCAAATAAAGAAATTTCGCACAAAGTTTCTGAAATCTGTACACCCTGTAAAAATTTTCATTCTGAAACTATGGTGAAATGACAGGTAGCAGTCTGTTTCCACAGTTAACCGTAAAGTTTACTGTTTGGAATAATCCGTTTAAAACGGCCGTGGACAGAAAACCATGAATGCCAAGTAAAATAGTTCTGTAACCATTTACAACTAGCATGGTTTCAAAACCGTAACAAGGAAATTTAACTGGATATTAGAAATAAGTTATCGTTATTTTAGGCTTTTCGTTAGGTAATGGACATTGCAGTAATTTGTGCTTTGTCATGAGGTTTAATGAGTTTATCCGGTGTTTCCATGTATCTTTAGAAATGGGAAATGCTACACTTTTGTGTGTTAAACAGCCATACGCGAATAAGAGTTTACGTACTGCAATAGTCCAGTTTTACCAATTGGGACACTGGACACTGAATGAATTAAAGGAATGAAGGAAACATCATGGTGTCAGCGCTTGAATTCGATCCCTCGTCCAACCATTTATGAGATTCAAAGATTAGCCATCTGCGTTTTGTACCCAATTGCAAGGAACTAAGTGGCTTCATAAGATGAGCGTAGTTGGCGCTGATAAAATTCTAGTTGTTTAACCGTATTAGGTAAAAACAGTCAATAAACGATTTTCCCACAGTTTTTTTAACAAAACATTGTATTTAACAAAACATTAAAATAAAAAAAGACAAATTTTTTTGTCGAAGTCAAGAATAATTTTAAATAAAAATTCTGTTTTAATTCTTTTATTTTTCAGTTCAGGATGTAAATAATATTTCTCAATGTTAATAATAATCTTTAATTTTTGTTATTAATCGAGTTGTTAAAGAACGAATTGTTTTTCTTTTATTCTTTAAATCATCATATGAATCCATTATTTAAAGACCATCGTATTTAACGCAGGATTTGCAGATTCTTGGGGTAATTTGATGCAATTTTAAAGATTTTTGGTTGTATCTTAAGGAATTTTAAATCTATATTTCAGGCATTTTTAAAGTTTTTAGGAACTTTCAAGGAATTTTGTTGATATTCTATAAGTTTTTAGGAATTCTTAAGGTTATTTTAAGGATTTTGGGGACATTTTTATTTATTTAATAAATAATAGAATTAATTAATAATTGAACCGGAAAATCAGACCGGAATTAATAATATTCATTAATAATTAAACCGTATAGCCCTAAAATTTTCACCAAAAATCTTAAATTCCAGAAAATTTCCAAAATATTACCAAACATCTCCCAAACTATACATCTGTGTCATTTTTATTTTGTCATGTCTACTCTAACCAATGTATATTGTTTTTACTTTTAAGTTAATCAAATCGAAACATGATGAAAAAGGCACATTTTAAAGAAGAAAAAAAATTCCTATAAACTTAATTTAGTTAACAATCAAGATAGTGACTATTATTTTTTTCTAATTCGTGACCGTAACACCGAGAAAACCATGTTCAAAATAGGTATTCATGTTGCCCATGTATATAATGCACAACGTATTACCTTCTGATTTTCGTGACCATCCACCATTATTGTTGTCTTCGATGCACTTAACTGTAGCTTTAACGACATACTAATAACAGGATATAACTTTAACAATTTTTTTATTACAGAAATTAAGAAATGGTCTTTATCATTTTATTTTTATGCCACTAATTTTGTGCCCTTATAGCAGGCAAATCGTATTGACCTCTTTATGACCTTTCTTCATCATTATGAATAGGAGGATATGATGGTGATGACGGCCGAGATGAAAAATGCATTCATCATTTTTTCGACGTGTTCTATCATACTCTATATATGAATGATCCATTTATGGATTAGAAATAAAGGATATCTTTTCTACCTTAAGTATAGGAACTTTGATTAGTTTTCAGCATATTTTTTGTCAAAACTCTGGTAATATAAACCATGTATTATATAGACTACTAAAATAAACCATTTGTTCGGTAAAATTTAATTTTAGGTTTTGCATTTTTTACTAATTATGGGGTAATAAGGACTATAAATTTGAAAACTAGAATTTCCGATAAACAGTTACCAGATGAAGAGAAAAATTTCAAAATAGATGGCTTAAATACCGCATAATATGATTTATTAACCAGAATTATGGTTTGTTTCACCGAAAATGTCATGACCATACAGTACGGAAATTTTACGGAACTTTCGATAAACCGTTACCATATGATAGGAAAAATTACCAAATAAATGTCTTAAATACCGTATAATTTGATTTTATTAACCAGAATTATGATTTGTTTCGCCGAAAATGTCATTACCATACAGTACGGAAATTTTATCTGAGTTTTTATCTGTGTGTCAGTTATTAATTGTTTCTTTAAATAAATTCCTTTTAAACAAAATATCGTTAAAATTCGAAATTTAATATTTTATTACACATTCCTTTTGTTTTAAATTCATTGATTCTAAATCCTTTAAACCTCTTTTGCCTTTTATATAAATTGAATATATATTTTTCAATTATATAAGTATCTATGGTTCAAAAAAAATTCATCTTTGCCTATAATTTATTGGTGATTCGAAATCTTGTTCTATAAGCGTTTTTTTTTCGTTTTAAATCGGACTAAACTAAATAGAAAATTATTTGGTGTATAGATAATTTTAAATCAGTCGTTAAAAAGATTTGAAATCGGTATAAAATGAATTCAGTCCATTTATTGTAAGAAATTTCAATCGTAAAGAATCAACATTAAGCTCACAATATGAAATGTTTAGGAGTGAAGAAAATTGTGCTCATTTATTCCTAGATACATTTGTATGGTTTATTCCATTGATTTTGCGAACTAAATTCAGAAAGATGATCATAATCCAATTAGAAGAAACTTTTCGACAGGAATTTAGAGTAGAGTATGTTACTGTTCGCAATATAGGCACTGATTTATTCGATCATAATTTGACTTTTGGCAGTGAAATTGCATATTTTCATTTTCAAAATTTGTTTGCTGATCGAATAAAAGTATAAAATATGAGGATTTACTATCTTTTTATAGTTATAAAAAGATTATAAATCTTCTTGATTATAAATCTTCTCGTTTTTAAGCTATTATTATTTATTTTTTTTAATTTTTCAATGTTTCCCTTGATGTGATTCTTGACAGGCAGATTGTTACTTTAGTTTTAATAAACTATTGCAAAACAGCATTTTTCTTTTTTGATGGTTCCTTTCGCCATGCATCAACTGTTTTTTCTTTTTTTAATATATAATTGCATGCCAAAAATAGCAGTGCATGCTTCTGATCAGCTATATTTTTGACGTAATAAGTAATAGCTTTTTGGGTGAAAAAGAAAACAATCATATCTTTAGTAATATACGTCAGTAATATCTTAAGATTTTTTTTATAAGAACTAGGTTATAAAAACTAGGTTATATAAACTATTATTATAAAAACTTGGGTTTTTCGTATTACTTAAACCTTATATGATATAAAATTATACATATAAAAATAACTTTAAAAGAAGTTAAATAAAAAAATTTTCATATTATTCGTTATTATTCGTTTATGAATCCTAGGTTAATTTGGTGATAGAGGCTTGACTTCAATTCATATAATAGGATTAGCACGTATGTGTAATTTCATATTTTTCGTTACGAACTCTCATTCTTTTCCCGAGAAGATTTTTCCTACATGATCATTTTTTATACTATAATTACTTGTTTGTTTAATTAGTTAAACTTGTTTGTTTAAATAGTTTATATTTTAGCCAGTTAATTTAATTGTCGATTTTTTAACTTTAGAAACATAACAAGGATCTAAAATATTAAAAAAAAAACTAATTATTTTTTTAAAATCTTTTAATTTTCTACGTATGTTAGTTTATGGTTAATTTACCCATGGAAACATGTTAAGACTATTTATAAATAAATCAAAAAACTCGTTGTTAGAAATTTATGCTTTAAATCTGTGTTTTCTTTAAAACTACTGTTAAAGTTAAATTTTATATTGCTGTACTATACGATGATCATTGATTGATTTAAAAAATGATTAAGCAAAAAGTAAGTTAACAAATGAGTAAAGGTAGTTGAATAATGCCATAATAGGTCGAAGAAAGAAGGGAAACAAATTAATGAATCAGCATATTAATGAATAAATATACTCGTGAATCAGCGGTATCAGTCAATAAGCAAAGGGGAAAAGATTAATGAATCAGCATAATAATGAATAACGTACTAGTAAATCAGCGTATTAGTGAATAAACAATTAGGTAAAACAATGAATAAATGTATTTGGGAATAGACAGAACTTTGATTAAGTGTAAGAGGGAATAGGAGAATCAGTTTATAAATAAAACATACAATTTATTGACCTATTGACTGTGGTTTGAACTTCGGTGATCGATTATAACGTTTTTTTAATATTCATTAAAATCTCAATTCTTCACGAAAAAAACATTCTGGTAAGATTACCGAAGTGTGTGTTAATGTCATTTTTTTTTTTTTTTTTTTTTTTTAAAAACCTTAATTCTGGTATTATAAACCAAAGTATACGGTATTTAAACCATTCATTTGGTTATTTTTCTATTTATATGATAACGGTTTACTGGAAATTTTGGTTTTCAAAATTATAGTTCTCATGTGGGGAATGACCATTAGACAATGCCTACCTTCATCTGTTAAAAGGTACTTCAAGATTGAATCAAATCCTAGTCTTAGTCCTGTTGGTTGGTTGGGGTGCCTGAAGCCCTTTACCCCTTCATCGTAAGATGCGGATCCTTGAGGTGTATCCTTGAGGTCCTTGTTTCCTAAAATTGAAAGTAAAGATTGTATAAAGTTAGCATGTCTTATATACCAGTGAATTGATGTTTAATAATCGTAGTGGTAGTTACGCCACAATACTACTCCACCAGAATTTTATCAGGGAAAGAATTCGATGAACGGATACCCCTAGTTGCTGTACTTGTGAAAGACCGGGGAGAGCTGGATTAAGGGTTTTGAGCTTTAGCCATGAGAGCTGTATTAAGCTCATGGTTGTGTGTGTGTGGTCACTCCTGTGTTGCTATTAGCAGTCGAGTGTGTGCAAAAACCTGTTGTGTGAAAATGAGACTGAGAAGCAACAGCGCGAGGAAGACGATGACGCAGTCACAAATAGCAAGTCAACTGTTCAATGTGGACCATACATATCACGTCCGCAAGTCACCAAAGTGGGGAAAGATGTTATCGACTGTTTCTACCTTCATCTATCAAAAAGTACCTCAAGATTGAATGGAGTCAGCATGTCTTGTATACAAATGAATTGATGTTTGATAATCGTAGTGGTAGTTACGCCACATTTACAACCACACGTTTGGTAAAAAATCTAGAACTAAAAGGTAAATTTAACCGAATAAATGATTTTCAATGTCATGCCTTAGTATCATGACGTTACCAAATTTTATGACGTTTTCTAAATTTTATCGCACACTATAAAACCATATTTTATCATTAATTTTACCAACGTCATTACCCAAGTGGTTTGGTAAAAATTACCGATATTTTCGGTGTTCCCATAGAGCAAGAATAAACAAACAAAACCAAAAAAAAAAAAACCTTATTGAGAACAAAGACAAACACATAAATACAAAGAATATATATTCCTATTGTATTTAAAACACGGTAAATTTTCCTATATTTTGATAGATTTGACAATACTTTTTATTTTTTCTCAGTGTATAGACAGGTTTTTTTTTAAATATTACTTAAAAAATGCATGAGAGAAATATTAATGATCCAGGGTATTCATAAGAAAGCAACTGACTTAATCATCGTGATAGTCTATAAGCTAATTAATTATTGGATCAGTATCAGAGGATCAGAGAATAAATGTATTGGACAATAGGCAAATCAATTATTAGTCGAGTCCGTAAAAGAATTGCTCTATTTAAAAATAAAATTTATTAATCAATCATTAGAATAATCTGCCGCCGACTATGCACAACAATTTTTAATTTAATTTTCACGTTCAACATAACATTATTCTGCAGACAAGCATCTAAAAAAACAAATCCAAAACGTGGAATTTCAAAAAAAAAAAATTTAAATTAAAACACTTACGGATTCAAAAATCTCGCAGAGATCCTAAAAGTTGATAACCTAAAACGTTTAAATCATAAAATAGTTCCTGTACATAAATAAAAGTAAAATAAAATAGGAGGCATTTTCTCGATTACCTACATTTCCTTTTTTTTTTTTAAATATGATTTAGAAGAAGACCATAAAAATATGGCAGTAATTCATGTTCTTAATAATTTCTTTTCTCAAACTAGTTTAGCACCTGTAGGTTGAAGGCCACGGCCATGCCCTTAGGTATGTACGCAAAGAAAAAAAAAATCATGTTCGACAATTATTCCAATCCACCCTTATTAGGGCTATTAAATAGAATTGTATCGTTAAATTTACTTTCCGTACCCCCTAAGAGAATTTTAGCGTGAGCAAGTGATTAAATAATATCTGATATTAACCTGTTTTTTTTTCCAAAATTGTGATATAAGACTGTACTTTAATGAATTTTATTTAATATTTGTTCGTCTTGCTTTATTTTGTTCCATTCATTAAAAACATGATTTTCGATCAAATTTTCAATTTTCTTTTGCTGGTCTTGCTATTCATTTATTTAGCTTCTTACTTCGAGAAACTTTTTGTTTTAATTCTGAATAAAATATAGTAATAACTTAATGGTGTATAGTATAACCGTCCATGAATGATGTGACACTTGGAGGGGAAAGCGGTCCGTAAAATTGTGACACTTTGTGACAAGAGCGAAGGAGGGGTGACAAAGAGCGTGACATCCGTAATTTCAATTAAAATAAAAGCCACATTAAAAATTTTTATATTAATTAATTTATATACATATTTTTACAAAAATAAATACACATGTAAGCATAATAATTCTTAAACTCAAAAATGCCATTAAAAAAGTAGTTAAAGTTTAAAAACAAAATTTTAAAACTGTTCTGTAACACGTGTTGTGTTTTGCTTTTAAATTACTTTTATATGTTTATATGAAATAGGGTGACAAAAGGGAGGGGGTAGGTGTGTAGCGAAGTGGGAAAGTAGATGACGAACCTTGTGACAAAGGGGTGAACGAGTTAAAAAAATTAAAAAAAGGAACATCATTTATGGAATGAGAAAAAATTATAATAGAAACTATCAGAATATGGTAAAATTTACAGTATTTCTGATTCTGGGAGCATCAAAAAATTATAATAACGGTAATTTTTGCGGAAGCGTTTGGGTAATGATTTTGGTAAAATTAAAATTAAAACATAGTTTTGTAATATGGGATAAAATTTGGTAAATGCGGTAAACTTTGGTAATTTCAGTGTGATCCTTTAAGACATGGCATAAAAACTATTTCTTCGGTTAAGTTTACATTTTAGTTTCGAAATTTTACTAAATGTTTGGCAATAATAACAATGATTCTAAAAACCAGTATTCCGGAATACCATAATCATATGAATGAAAATTTTATCAAATAAATTATTTAAATGCCGTATATATTCGTTTTATTAAGCTGAATAATATATATATATATTTTTTACCAGAAATGTCATAACCATACATACAGTAATTTTACCCTATTTTTTTATCTGTTTGAATGGCCCCTAAAAACATATATTTAAAAAAACAGTTAAATAATGTTAGCTTGGTAAAAATATTATTTAAATTATATTTGTATTTAAAGAAATTATTATAAATTTAATGTTCTTATTAAAAGGGCCATAAGTGTTCCTGACTATAATAAATAAGAGGTGATGAAATAGAAGAACATCAACTTCTCTGTAAGAAAATGAAAACATTACTTTAAAATAGCCTTCGTCTTCATTAGCGGTAACGGAAAGTTGGGATTCGATATTATAACCTTAATTAACTACAATTCATGTGGATAAAAAAAGCTAAGAAAATTCATGACGAATTTCCACAACTTTTTTCCGACTTTCACTCGCTCCTTAGGGAAAAAAAATCAACTTTTTTTTCCCTACCTTATTTTATATTTTTACTACGATTTTATTAAGGAAAAAAAATACATCGGAGAAAAATTCTTTATAAAGAAGAGGAAAGGTAGGGGAAAGTATGTCTTCCAGGGGGGGTATAAAAAAGGAATAATGAAAATGAAATTAAAAGAATAAAAATTGCTAGTCTTCCTTTTTAGCAAAGAGAAGTACGAAACGTAGAATAATGAGGTTTAACCCCCCTCACACCCTCCCCTTTTTTATATTTCACATACCCCCTCACCTTCCTACCTCTGTCTTAATCCCCTTTTAATGACCGAAAGTGGTATCGATTTTTTAAAAGAATTTTTTTGTATATAATTTTTAAGGAATTAGAAAAAAAAAACGTTCTTCAAGAAAAAGGAAAGCTTTTATAAGGACTCGTTATAGCCTCGTATTTAATGAGAAAAAATTTGAAAGTGAAAGATTCAAAAAAAGAGAGGAGAAAAAAAAAGCAATTATGCAATCTGGTTCGTTCGCGACGGGTGCCCGAAAAATCATCGATATTGATCGAAAAAGAATCGATTAATTTTTTCCCTATCTTTTTTCCCCTACACAACATATTCGAATCATAAAATAAAAGTAGAGTTTCGTGCATATTATCCGTCCAGTCATAAAAAAGGGGACGAAAATGTATTTAAAACCTCCTTCAATGTGGCAACTCAACTCCACTCTATCCTTCTGTACTGATTGGAATTTATTTTCTCAGAGCCTACAATCATTTAATCACGTTTAAAAGATGAGTAAATGAGGATTTTTCTGAGTTCTCCAATAATAAAAAGTAAAAGCAATTTATTCGGTTAAGAATCGGGATTTTTTTTTCAGGCAGGGAAAAAGAATTGATTGAAAAGGGAAAATGTATTTTCGAAAACAGCTGAATTAAGGTGATTAAATTTCTAAATTAAAGAGAATTTATTTGCGAATGGCTGTAAGAAAATGAAAGCTTGGCAAACAGAAGAAAAAAAAGTTAATTTAATTTCGGTTGAAACAAAGTTACAACGGATTATTATTAAATTATTAGCCATAAATATCGCCGACTGGTTTACAAAATGCGCTGTTGAATTAATTCACAATGATAAACTCAATTATAAGTTTATTTTTGTTCCTTAGTTATCGGAATAAATAAAAAATATCAATCTTTATTTTAACACTAAATTGCAAAAACAACTCTCAATAAATATAAATGAGAAGACCTACAAACCGAACGAATAACTAAACATAGTGAAACGAAGATTCAAAGAAAACTGTTGCGAATTGTTGACAGTAAAAACTTTATTAACTTCATAATTGGAACAGTTTTTAAAGTTAGGGCGACTTTTTTCGAATGCTTCATTTGCTGGAAAACGGGCGCAATTTTGCCTTTGCCCTTTTTCATTTTGGCAATTAGGGTAAACTAACCAGGGAAGGAAAACTTAAGCTTCGCTTGCCTTTTAAAAAATCATATTAATTTCAAAATTCGTAATTTTAGTTAAATGACAGTGTCAACATATTTGTTACTAATTGCAAATTATGTAAACGAAAATGTAGAGACCTTACATAATATTGTTTTAAAGTTTTGGAGGTTCAAATAACAAGTAGTAAGAAGACCAAGTGAAGGAACAGCTCTTACCAGTGAATGAACACCCAGTAAAGGAACACTTAATTTTGGTTATTTTTTAATGCTCTTTATGAATTTATAAGCCATACAAATATTTAAAAACAAGCCTATTCTTGAAATTATAACATATAAATACTTGGAAAATGTTAACTTTTTTTTGTAATCATGAATTGAAAATTAAAGTGTCAACATATTAACACATACTGTTCATTCACTGGGAAATCTATGCCCAGTAAAGAAACATGCCTGTTCGCTCACTGGTTAGAAGTTGTTTTTCGTATTTTTAACATACTTTTGATACGGAACATCCCTAAAGGTACAAGAAAATTAAAGTTTATCTTTTATTGTCATTAACTTAGAAAAAAAAAACCCAGTAAAGGAACACTTGTTCCTTCACTGGTGTTTCATCGTTTGGTGATCCAGTGAATAAACACCCTCCTTATCTCAGTACTTTATCATGCTATGATGCTTAAAAAAAATAAAACGCAAGTTCAATAACTATATTTTGAATTCTCTTTTTCACAGTGAGAAAAATAAAACTATTACATGCAATTAATTCCACTTCAAACATATAAATACAAACACTCACCTTATAATTTTTTCAAAGAAACAAGGTGTTGCAGAGATAATAACAAATTCAAAAATTTTTCCAGAGAAGTCTATTTGACCAGGTAATCCAAAACATTGCTAGATGACTTCCTATTGTTTGGCAGTAAGCTATTGTTACCAATCAATCTGAAGGAAAACTTTCAAATTCTTATTTTTAATCAATATATATGAAATGTTCCTTCACTGGATGGTTTACCCTGTACTATAACTTTGAAAAAAAACATTTCTTGTGCTGTAATTCTACAAATTTTTTCTAATAACTCTAAGTCATTGCTTTCATCGTGATATATTTTGTATACAGATTATTATATGAATTACTAGATGATTTTGTATACTATGATGATTATATTTTGTATACTACAAATATCAATATATTTAAAGCATTGTAAGAACACCATTTTAAAAGGATTTATCACAAAAAAGTGAATATTATGATTTTGATTATAATCGAATATACGATACTATCTACAATAATACTATAGATATCAATATCATCGGCGATAAACATTAAATCAAATAATATCTAGAGTATTAAGGACGACGATAGTTATCGGATATTATACTCTGAGGTATGATAAATTTCACTTGGATAAAAAAAAACTATGATTAAAATAAAAAATAATGTTAGTTACTTAAATAAGAAAGAATATTGTGATATATCGTTATATATAGACATTTAATGATGATATATCGTGGCACTCAAATTTAGACTTCATATTATTTTCGACGAATCAAAAAAAAAGTAAAACGAGAGACACAAAACTGTTTGTTAAAAAAAACCAATAACAAAATAAAAGTCTGAACTCCCTGCAGTGTTAGAATTGTCATTCTAAAGTTACGGTAAAAAAAAAGGCAGCAGTCTGACCATCAGTAAAATTTATGGTTAGGGACATTTTTTTTAGTCAACCTTTTACAATTAGTATGGTTTGAAAATCGTAAAAGTGAAACTGAACCGGATTTTGGAGTTAGGTTTTGTGAGGTTTTTCGTTAGGTAATGTACAGTGCACCAAAAAAAGGGGGGGGAGACAGACTACCCTGAATAACTTTTGTTCTAATGATCGGGTCTTCCCATTCTAAGACTGAGCCTTAATACTTCGAGTAGGTGATGCTTGTTAATTATAGAGCAGATGATATTTCAAGTTACAAAATCAGACACCAAAACGTATTTTTTCTGAATAAACATACCTTTTTAAAGATCCAAAGTTTGTACTTCATAATGTTAATTTTATTTTTTGCGTATCTCGCCATATCTCGAGAACGTTTCAATTAGCTTAAAAAGGTAATTGAAACATTTTTGCGCACACCTATAAAATTAGTTTATCTAAAGAAAATTTGATGCAAAAAAAAAGATAAATCTTAATAACTGTTTATTATTTTTTATTGTTTTATTTACTAATAGTCGAAAAAATTTGAATTGTAAGTCATGGAATTTTTTACATCATTTTAAAGTTATGTAATTTTACATAGCAAAATAAAAAATTTGAGTAAAATCGGTTGAATAGTTTTTGAGAATCCAAATTTTATCTATGCGACTTTTTTAGAATTCGATTTTTTAGGAACTATTCGACGTCATGTAATAATATTGTAATAATATAAAAGTATTAATATTTCATGTTAAAAAATTATATTGTGAATAAAAAATTAATACTAATGTAAAACATTTTGTATCATAATGCTTATACTCAACGTCATGCTTATACAAAACATAAAAGAATAAATTTAATTTATCGCAGATGTTTCTTTTTAAATTGTTACTATATACAAAATTATAAAGAATGAATGTTGCGATCAAGAAACAAAACTAATATTATATTCGTAAATAATATAGAAATAGTTTTAAAAATTTAATATATTAATTAAGAATACACAGTTTTGAAAGACTACTTTTTAACTTAAAATAACGTTAGTTAATGCCGCTATTAAGTTAATTCTTTCTTTAAATATTCCATATTCTTTTTTTAACACGGAAACAAAATAAAATTTTAGATCATTTAAATTTATTTTACTATTTTATGACACATTTTTAACACTAACTACAAAATAAAAAGTAAGTAATGTAAAGTTTGTAAATATTAATGTTCTAGAAAAGTTCTTTTAAAAGTAATTTTCTAACTTCAATGGTACAAAAGAATTTTATAATACTCGAATAAATTATTTTACCTTATTTCCATTACACGAAATTCAAATTTTCCACTTTCTTAATTATTATATAGTACCTTATTTACAAATACCACGAAATGAAAAAGTAAATTAAGGATTTAAGGAATATTAAATTTTACAAACCTACTATTTTGCTAGTAATTATGAAATTTGAATATAGTTTTAATAAAATTTAAATGGTTTATGAGATAGTATTTATAATTGCACATTACATAATTTTCAGAGCAAATTTAATAAGAACAGTTTTCGATTCGTAACTAAGACAGTACTTTAATAATTGTTAGTCTAAATGTTTAATATTGCATATTTAGCACAGAGAACGTATTTTATATTCATGAGAAGCTATTACAACTTCATTCTTTTTCCCTAATCTTCTTTTGATAAAATAAATTGCCAAAAAAAATTTTTATTTCGCGTAATTTTGTGTGTAGTTGATTAATTTTCATTGCTACAATTCCGAATTGTTAAAGCCAGCTGCGATTGCGGATAGTTGCAAAGAAATATTTCACATTCAAGTATTAAAAAAAAAAGAGGTGAATAAGAAAACGTTTAAAATTCCACCATAAATGTGTAAGAGTTAAAAATAAAAATGTCTCCCTTCCTGCACGGTTGGTAAATTTTGAAGCGTAAAAAGTCTTAAATCAAAATTAATGAACCATCATTAAAAGGGATTCCATAAAGTTCTTTCACTGTAACATAACGAGTAAGATATTGCAGTAACGAAGCTGATAAAATTGCACCTATTGTAGGGTTCTTCTAATTGTTTTTTGTCGCCGAGGCGTGCAACATTTATTTTCTTTCTTCTTTTTATCTTTAACTTCTTTTTCCTCCACATTTCCTAATTATGATTGATTTTTATCATCTTCTCTTTTCATCTATTTATCTCTCTCGGAATGACTTAAAAATAACATGTAACAGCTTTTTCCTGTCTGAATATATTAACGCCAGATCGCCAAAAATGAAATCGTTTTCTTTTCTTTTTTTCTTTTTGTAGTGACACGAGTTTCGTCGCGTAATTTTTCATGACTTTCTAGTCATTTTTCGTGTTCTGATCCTTTTTCTTTTTTTTTCTTTTTTTTGCATTTGTGGAAAAAATATTAAAAGAAGTTTTTAATATGTAATTTAATGCGAAGCGTGTCTTGTGGAAGAAATGTTTAAAAATGCAAATCTTATTTTTAACTTTGTGTTAGTCTTGCATATCTTGGAGTTGTTTTTATTTCTTGTTCTACTCAAATCGTTTGCATTAATTGAAATTAATGTTTACCCATGTCAAGATGAATTATTTGCTATTTTATTTATTTCTATTTTTTGCTTTTTCTGTTTAATGAGTTTTTTTATTTTTCGAATCATTTTAAAAGAAAAGAAATACTTGTATTTGACGATATTAAATTTCTTTTGAGTACAAATCTGTTTTAATTCTTTAATTGTAGAATTTTGAGAATTAATGTCTTAGATTTATTACATTTAAAAAGATCAATCGCAGTCTTTGTCAACAACTAAATTAATTGCTTTAAATTTCTGAATGTAAGGTCAGAAAAAGGAAATAAAATGAAAAACAAAATGCGAATAAATAACAGATCATGCTGAATGACTTTCTATCTGATGATCAGATTTTCAAATAAAAAATTTTTCCATCTTTGTGGTTGAAAGAACAGATTATACCGATTAATAATTTAAGGTATTAATTATTCGTAATTTTTCTAACTTTCTAGTAGTTAATTTTCGCGTTTTGATAAAAACAAATTGTATTTGTTGAAAAAAACACAATAAGAAGTTTTTAATATGTGAAACGTATCTTGCAGATTTAATGTTTAAAAATGCTTACATTTGTTTAACTCTATGCTAGTCTTACATATCTTAGGATTTAATCCTGCATAGGTTAATTCCCTTTCTACTCAAATCGTTTGTAATAATTGAAATTAATGTTTACCCATATCAAGATGAATTATTTCTTTATTTTTTGTCGCTTTTTTGTTAAATGAGTTTGAGTTTATTTTTTGTATTTAGGATATTTCTAAAATAAAGAAATATTTGCCTCCGATGATATTTTCTTTTCTTTTGAGTATAAACCAGTTTTGATTGCCTATTTTTAGAATTAAAATGTTGTTTTAGATTTATTACATTTTTAGAAACCTGTTACAATCTTCACGAACATAGCAAATAAATTACTGTTATAAATATCTGTGAGAATGGTCTGCAGAACAAAATAAAATTTTTAAAAAAATAACCATTCTCCCTAATTAACTTTTAATCAAATTATCAAATTTTTTCGTATTATGTTTCAATCGTAATGGTTTAAAGAAGGGGCAGATTTGAAATAAACCATTACTGCCTTCTATAAAAAAAAATCGGCTTTCAAGAAATTTTATGTCTTTTTGTCGCAAAAAATTATTTTTTGTGTCAAAAATTTCCAAAAGATTGAGACTAAAAAAATGTTTTTGCTCGGGAAGAATATAATTTTTGACGGATTTGGATTTCTGACCCTAAAAATATGGAAAAGAAAGGGTCTGGAGAATGTGGTCTCCAAAGTGTAGTTAAAATAGCGGACGAAAGTTATATCCCGTAAATGGGATTTTACTTTTCGCGTTTTCCATCTTGCAGCATTTTGTGCAAATCAAAACATTATTGATCAGGTTCACTTACTAAAAGATGAATTCATACAATGAATAAAATTCAATAATCACATTCTATTTTGATTATTTAATTTATTAATGACCAAAAAATATTGTCTTGAAAATTAGGGAACTTTTTAAATCCTGTTAAAAAAAATATAATTTTAAAGATGAAACCAAAAATTCCCAAATCAGTAAAATTATTTTGAGAAATAAGCATTTAGAAAAAAATCACACCATAGATTTTCTTTTGCTTAAACATTTAGAATTTGTGGCTTGAAACTACATTTTAATTAACATTATGTTTTTAAATGAAAGTCAAAATTTGAATATCTTATAATTCGAAAACTTTTCTAATATTATTTAATAAAAAATAAAGAAAATAAAAGAATCGCTAAAAAACTATTTTTTGCTTGGAATTAATTTTTGAAAAGCGAATTTAATAATTGTATGAAAAAGTTCTCGTGATATGGCAACAAACACAACAAGTAAAATTAACTTTAAGGGGTCCAAAGTTTTAACAGATTTTCTGTCCGAACTATTGTGGTCATGTTTTTCAGATTGCGAATTTTCGATATTTTCGAAGTCAAGAATCTGAATCTGTCAAAAGAAACTATGCTCAAAAGAAGAAATTCATTTTTGTGTCTTATTCAGTTACGTAATTATTAATTAGCACGAATCAATTAGCATATTTGACACTGTCCTTTTGAACCCTTAGAGTTAGCACTTAATTCGTGAAAATGCGATCTTTAGTACAAAGGTTTTTCAGAATGATATCTTTTTTATTTTATGCACAGTACATATTTTATTTTATTACCATCGTTGAACAGCAGACCGAATTTCAGTTTAACATTACCAATGTCCAACTCCATATCCTAGTAAGTTTGAACTCAATCCAGAAGACAAGGGAACTCCGGGATAAAGTATTGGGAGTAATTTGTCTTCTTGGAGGATTTTTTAATGGAACTGACTCACATTTCTTTTGCGTGGAGAGGAAAACTACGAAAACCTCCCAATATTAATTTTTTTTTTATTTTTACAATAACTCCAAATATATTTTAAGGGCAGTCATTGTGAAACGTTCTGTATTTATCGATAAAAAATTTTTTTCGATTTTCCCACCCTATTTAGAAATAATTCCCGTATAGAGATTATTAATTAATCATTGAGTTAGCAAAGAAAGTGAAAACATAAATCCGATTTCTTCATTTAAAAAAAATATTGGAACATTCTCCGAAAAATATTTAAAATTAACGAAAGAAAAATTAATACCTTATCATCAGAGCGCTTTCATTAAGTTACGAAAAAGCTGTTCGAAAATGTAGCTTTTTTCATTTAATCTGCAACGTAATAACACACCAGCAAGAATTAACTGAAAAATAAAGAGTGAAAAATTGGTTTACCCACTGATGTGTATAAACATTTAAAAAGGGATACCCTTTTTACACGCAAAGCATTATTTGCCCGTCCCCTCGTTTAAACTTACTCTGATTGGATATGCACTCTTCGAGCTGGTAACCATAGCAACAAGGGAAATGAAGACAAAATACATGCTAGCCCACATTTCCAGTATAATAATAAAAATTCTTTTTCTCTTTTTCTGTCTTCGTACGTTCATTCTTTTTATTTCCCTTCAAAATAGAACGATAGAATGAGAGAGCAAAGCAACAAAATATCTTTTCAGAAAGCAATTCTTAAACACAAAATGTAATATCTTTTGGAGAAATACTTTTTTTCGGTATATATTTATTTTCCATCATGTTTTTGTTCGTGTTTTTATTTTTCGCCCGACGTTACTTTATTCTTCCTTTGCGCGAACATTAAATGTACTCCTTTTTCTTCTGCTGAAAAAAAGAAGGGGGGAAAGTGGTAGTGAGGAGTGGGAGAAAAATTGTACTTTTAAAATGCATTATATGTTTTACTTGACGTTGAATAATACTTTTACTTCGGGGTTCCTCTATTTTGACCTCGATTTCAGATGATTCGTAAAAGCTTTCTCAAAATGCATTTTAGATGTAATTCATTTTCGTATTACTCTTACAGATAGAGATATAATAGAGAATTTCTAATCATCCTATGCGTACAAGTCAATTTCACATTATAGATAAGCTTCATTTTTCAAACAGCAATCGTTGTGTGTGTAAAACACGATTCAAAATACTAAAAGCTTCAAATCCATCAATTTATTTGGAAATAAACATAATTTGAAAATCCATTTTCGGAATAAGCACTTCAACTTGAATTTAAGTGAAATAGCCCCCCGCAAGTGTTATTAATAATACAATTATTGCGCTTTCATAAATAAATAATATTTTTACTAATTCAATATGTAACCTTTAAGTACCAAAAACTATTAATTCTATAGCTAGAATTTTTTTATTGTCATTCTATGTTAATACATGAACGCTTTAAATTTTTAAAATGATAATGTAATAAAATATACGGCTTTAGTCTCCAAAAGAAACCCATAATTATCAATGCATTTTAGGTTTTTTTTTCTAACTTTGAGTAATGGTTTTACACAAGGGTTCTACTAAAAGCTTCGAATCCATCAATTTATTTAGAAATCTACATAGATTGAAGTGCTTTTTGGAACAAGCACTTCAACTTGACATCGCTCCACCAGTGCTAATAATAATACAATCATTGCATTTCTATATTCATATAACAATTTTATTAATTTAATATTTAACTATTTGAGCAACGAAAAGCATGCATTTTATCTCTAGTTATAATTTAAGAAAAAGAAAAGAAAAAAAAAACATATTTTAGGTAAATAACATAAAACCAAAATTTAGGATATTCAAACCATTCTTTTGGTAATTTTCTGGTAATTTGGTAATGGTTTGCCGGATCTTCATATTACCACATATTCAGTGAAAAGTACAAAACTGAAAAGTTTTTTTTCTTCCCAATACCCTCCTGGGGAATGACCTTCCGTCAATAGGGTATCCTCTGAAGGGCATATTTGTCGGCCACTCTTTCAGGGGCACCATATTAGTTGGGCCAACAATGCTCCCAGATATACAGAGAATGGAAGAACATCCATGACTTGCCCGGGATTCGAACCCATAACCTTTCTGATGCAAGACTAGTTCCCTGACCCCTACATAGTCCGGTCGCCCAAAACTGAGAAGTAAATTCAACCGAATAAATTGTTTTTACGCCATGTTTTAAGGTGTCATGATAAAATTACCAAATTTCGCCAAATTTATCAAATTTTATCACAATATGTAAAACCATATTTTATTATTAATTTTTCCCAAACTCATTACCAAAGCACAACAGTAAAAATTATTGAGCTGTTTAAAAATTAATGCTGTAAATTTTACCACATTCTGGTAGTTTTGACCATACTTTTTTCTATATGTTGTTGCATTTTAATAAAATTTAAAATTTTTAAATAAAAAGTTATAAAACCCAGTTTTATTATTTTAAAGAAACTTATAATAATCTATACATATATTGTATGTTTTGAACATTTCTATTACTTCAGTAATCATCCATTTAAATTTAGATTATTAGTGAAAGCGTCTTACTAATGCATTTTGGGTATTTTGTTTGGACTCATTTTTATATCATTCTAAGAATAGAAATATAATATAGAATTTGTAATCCTCCTAAGCACACAACTCAATTTCACATATTCCTACTACCTGGTAGCAGAAACTTACCTGCAGATTATCTTTTTGTGTTCTTTTTATTTTTAAAAAGCAAACAAGCAAATGGAGGAAAATTGCCCTGTTTAAAACATCTCTAAACATGTTTTTAATAAAAATTAAATTTGCTGAATTGAGAAAACACAGCAAAGAAAAAAAAGCAAAGATTTTTGTTGTTGTTGCTTGTTTACATACTTTACTGTATGGGAATATATTCAATTTCTTTTAATATCATAGCATTAAATTCTATTAAAATTTAAGCAACATGAACTTTTTATGTATATTTTCGAAGGGTTTTAAGTTTATATGCATAGTGTTTTATGGTTGGTAAATTTTATTACATATATGGTAGATTAAGCTGAATTTTTACAATAATAATCTACTGTCTGACTGCTTTTCACACTGTTAGAATTTTAGTTCTAAAATCATGGTAAAATAACCGACAGCTGTCTGTCCATTCAATTAACCGTGAAGTTTCCGGTAAAGAGCATTTGAACCCAATTAAAGAGCTTGTCACTTTGAACCCAATTAAGAAGACAAGGGAACTCCCGGATCAAGCATTGAGACAAACTAGCAATGATGGAGGAATTTAATACGGAACTAACTTTTATTAGAGTTGCATGGAGGGAGGGGGGAACTAAAATCTCCCAGTGTTAGCCCGACAGCAAGGGTATTCTAACCCATGATCTATCTACAACTGAAGATATTTTATGTCAGCACTGTAAATGGTGATAGTCGGAAGAATAATTCATATGGGCCAGCCATCGTTTTGATTTGAATCTTGGTCATCTCATTAGGAGGCAAGATCTCTTTATCCATGAGTCACCGCGATTCGAGTCATAAATGTCGGAAATATTCCAGCTGTCCACATCAGCCCTACACTAGCTACCCTAGCAACTATAATAGCAATAATTTTTATTAAGATCTTCACGAACCAAGTTTAATTGGTCGGCGGATCACGTTTGGTCCATGAGCCCCATTGTTTAAAATTCCATCGCTTTATGGTTTATTTATGCATATTCTTTCTGATTGAAAGTTATACAGCTGTACTCGATTACTTTCTTTTTTGTTGGGACTGGTTACTTTTGTATTAAACCACAAACATTTAATCGATAAATTTTGTACAATTTAATCTATCATATGCAAGAGTAAAGATGTTTTATGTAACTATTTGATTTTTAATCAATACCAATCAATTTAGTCATAATTTTTGTTACAAAAACCTAGTCAGTCCATCAGTTAAATCCTAAAAGACTTTTCGTGTGGATAATTTTCATTAGGTTCTTCATGGACCAAGTTTAAATGGCCGGCGGATCACGTTTAGTCCATGGACCCCATTGTTTAAAGTGCCATCGCCTTACGGTTTATCTATGGATCTTCTTGCTGATTGAAAGTTATACAGCTGTAATCGATTACTTTCTTTTTTGTTGGGACTTGTTACTTTTGTATTAAACTCCAAATATTTAATCGATAAATTTTGTACAATCTAATCTATCATATGCAAGAGTAAAGATGTTTCAGATAACTAATTGATTTTTAATCAATACCAATCAATTTAGTCATAATTTTGGTTACAAAAACCTAGTCAGTCCATCAATTAAATTCTAAAAGACTTCTCGTATGGATACAGAAATAAGACTAAGACTTCTTTCCAAAGAAATGTAATCAAATCAATTCATCCCCCCCTGCGGCACTTTTATTCCCTTCTTCACTTCAAATCTGAGTTAATAGCTGCAATTATGTACTTTTTCGTTGAAAGTGTGCAATTATGTGTGAGGGTATAACATTCTACTTCCCTCGTTAAGGTCCCTTTAAAGCTAAAGTCGTCTTCGTGGCGCTTTGAAACAGAGTGGTTATTTGTCTAGTTAACAAATCAACTTCACGACTAATTACTCTGAACAGTTTGAACCCCCCCCCTTTTCTGTTCAACGTTAATTGCGTGGTTCTGTAATTACTAATAGTTATCTTCGAATCCACTTTCTCATTAAATGAGCTTACACTATTTTGGAAACAAATGTAATAACATCGTTTAAAGTTACGGTGATATGTTTTATCGTATTAATTTTATTAATGTCTCGGTATGTCCCGGAGGACTGAAGAAGTATTTCTTAATTTATTTTTATTGGAGTTGTTTTGGAGAATTACTTTTAACTGAGATGGATAATGGATTATAAACGGAAATTTTATTTCTTGCATCTGGTAAAATACCATTTCATTAGTTAATTGAGTACGTTTTAGAAATTTATGATGATTTAATTCCAAAAACTCTACTAAGATTTCCTCGGCAAAATCTAGTGTTTTGGTTTTCAAAAACGGTATTGTTATATTGTTCTTTAGGGCAAACTGTGATTATTTATCAACATTTAAAGTAATTTTGGTTTCTAGTGTTTAAATATAGAGCAGTAAATTTCAAGAAAAATTCTTTTGTTTTATTTGCGCTTATTAATTGCATATACTAAACGAATAATTATTCAAAGAAAAAAAATATAGAGAAATTCAGAAATAATTCTTTGTTTGTCTGGAATCATTATTGTTTTCATTGTTGTAAAAATAAGGACGCAAAACCTTCTCTTAGAATTTGTAAAACCTTTTTTGTTTTATAAGAAATGCATCAAATGTACAATTTTTGCAGCATAAGCGACGCTCTGCGTTAAAATTTGGGTATAAAAATGATTTTTAAAACTAAACAAATAAATAATTTGATTAATAATATGATTAATTTTATGAATCGAATTGTTGAATAAAAGTATAAGTCCGTAAAATATATGTTTTTATGCTATAAAAAAACCCTTACATTGAAAAGTGTAAACAAACCACTGATTTTTTTACAAAAACGTAAAAATTATATCTTGTTTTCGCAAATTAACAAAGTTATCAGAAGATTTATTGCAACTTGTTAAAAGCATGACCATTTGAGAAATCTATGAAATGACTCATGTGTTAATCAGTGTATTTAAATTATTAAATAAGCTTGTTTAAAAATTTTGCATTATTTTAAAGCTTTTTAAATATTAAATTTTTTTCTCCTCTTCATTTTAAATTTTCCTAAAAGCAGGAAAATTCGTTGTGCAAATTTTCTTATCTAAGTTAAATCAAGCTATTAAGTTATTTAAGTAAAGTCAAGTTATTAAGTTATTTGAGTAAAATCAAGTTATTAAGTTATTTAAGTTAAATCAAAATTATTAATTTAACTTAATGAATTTTTTTCAAAATCAAATTTTTTTAAGAATAATTAAACATTTAAATAACAATTGTTAAAACAATAAAAATTTATTATCAGTGTTTTAAGATTTTAGGCTTAGGCTATTAACCGTATTTATAGATTCGATTCATTTTCCAAGGTAAACTATTTAGAGCTTTGTTGTTTTCAAAACAAAACATGGAAAAGGGGAAATAATTCATTTTGATTAGACAAATTTAAATTATTTCATTTGCTCTAATTTGTTTCAATTTCTATAAATAAATAAACACTTTTATCTCTAAACAATATATATTCGTATTTTCTGTATAATTATTGTACTCTTAAACCGGTAAATAATCTATTTGAACTGCTCCCCTTAAAAGTTTAAGATAAATTTCGTTTCTCATAGTTTTGTTACTAAATTAATTTAAAAACATTGTATTACATTGTGCTCTCGCAACATTTATAGCATCTTTTCAAGTTTGCTTCGCTTATTACATTTCTAAGCATAAAATAACATAACAACAGAAATCATAACAAAGACGTATTTGCTTAAGAATCTGGAAGATTCAGTTAGTTTACAACCCTCACCTATTAAAAGGGGAATAACAATTATTCAACTTTCTAAAAGGAATGCACACAGAAACAATTCCCACAATGCACCGGTGCAATATCGTGAAACGCAATATACATCGACAGTGATTGCCAACCGCAATTCTAATTCGAATAAACTAATTAACTCTCTAAGTAATTACAACTTATCTGCATATAGTTAATCTACGAAGGGCTAATCGCCCTGCACGCATTTGGCTATCTTTCCCATAATTACCCGAAACAACGTGTTCTACCACAATAATATATTTCGCCACCGCTCTGCTCCTAGATAAAGTGGTGTAATGACTCTCACTGTTTATTTCACTTCAGTTCTATGCAAAGAGAGATTAAAACGATTTTGGCAGAATAGTGAATATGTTTTCTCCTCTAACATATGTGATGAAATCGTTTGCGAGAAAATGGACCAAATACGTTAATGAATAAGTTGTTTCTCTTTTGAACACGTTATTAAATCATCAGTCTGAATGTATATGTTTGTATTTCTTCTTATCATTTCATTTTTGCATAATAATTGTTCTGTAAATATCGTTTTATAGTTTGAAATTCACAATTAAAGTTTTAATTATGGTTAGGGTATGGTTTTATTTTAAAATAAGGTTTTGCGAATCTACTTAAAAGAATTAATAAAAATTTATGATTAACTTTCTTAAAGGAATAAACTCAGAAACAATTCCCACAATGCACCGGGCATATAACAAATGTACTGAAATCAGCTAACACAAAATGTTTCAAAGTGTTTATTAGTTTGAATGCATATAATAATTGAAGATGTTTGTATTTCTTCTTTATCATTTCATTTTTACAAAATTATTGTTCTATAAATTTAGTTTTATAGTTTAAAATTCACAATAAAAGTTTTAATTATGGTTAGGGTATGGTTTTATTTTAAAATCAGGTTTTGCGAATACTTAAAGGAATTAATAAAAATTTATGATCAGCTTTCAACTCATTTCAATTCCTTAAAAGAATAAACTCAGAAACAATTCCCACAATGCACCGGGCATATAACAAATGTGCCGAAATTAGTTAACAGAAAATGTTTCAAATTCGTAAATAAGTTGTTTCTCTTTTAAACACGTAATTACATTATTAGTCTGAATGCATATAATAATTGGAGATGTTTGTATTTCTTCTTTATCATTTCATTTTTACAAAATTATTGTTCTGTAAATATCGTTTTATAGTTTGAAATTCACAATTAAAGTTTTAGTTATGGTTAGGGTATGGTTTTATTTTAAAATCAGGTTTTGCGAACACTTAAAAGAATTAATAAAAATTTATGATCAGCTTTCAACTCATTTTAACTTTCGTTTTAAACTTCCTTAAAGGAATAAACTCAGAAACAATTCCCACAATGCATCGGGTATATTACAAATGTGCTGAAATCAGTTAACAGAAAATGTTCCAAATTCGTAAATAAGTTGTGTCTCTTTTAAACACGTTATTAAATCATTAGTCTGTATTTAGATATTGTAATTCTTATCATTTCATTTAACATAATTAATCTTCTGAACTATCGGTTTATAGTTTAAATTTCATCAAATTGCTTATTTGAGACAAAGCTCAGCAATTTACATAAATTATTTACATGGTATAAGTATAAAAATTTAAAAAAAGAAGTTTTTCAAAATATGTCTTTTTCAAAAACTATTTATAGCAGGCTTTTAACTTTGTGAAGAAAAAAAATCGAATTTTTTTCTCATTTATTTCAATGTGAGTATTGGAATTATATTTTTTTAAGCATGTCTTTTAATGAAAGTTTAAAAAAATCACTAGTTTACTGACTGCTTTAAACAGAATTTACCGTATTTTATACAATATAGATTTTACCGTCAACCAACTATTGTAACTAGAGATCTTAAATTTCTTTTGCAACACTATAAAGTTTAAATTACTCAGAATTTCTAAACAAGATATCGCCAAATATAGATATAATAAATAGTATAAAAGTTTGACCTCTAGAATAAGTAAAACTTTTGTTCACTTGTCAGCAAGGTAAATTGCTAAGAAACTGGAGTCCAATGTTGGATAAAAGTTAATGTTTTAGCGATTTGTTGATTTCTACACTGAAAAAATGTGCAAATTACGGTATAAATTACCGGCACTATGGTGAATCATTCGTAAAATCCATTTTACCGTGAAATCCATTTTTACCGTAAATCATTCTATAATAATCTTCACAGTAATATTTATTTAATTAGAATGATTCAATTATTTTACGGTAATTCTGACTGTAAAAATCACTGCTTATCAGATATTTTTGTTCTGTAACATGTTCTAGTAAAAATGAAATTTATGATATAAAGTACTGGCACTCTGAGTCCCGGTACATTTTAATCCTAATTTGATCCGAAATTTTTTACAGTGCGAAAGTAGAATTTATCAAGTCCTTATAATCCTTCAAAATTTTGACCACTTTTCGAATGTCCAGAGTTTTCAAAGTTTTAGTCTAGAGTTACAGAGCTATTACGGTTTAGAATTTAGGGTTGGCTTGAGTTGGCTGGCTAGTTTCAACCTTCTAGCAAAAAAAAAAAATTACATCGCCAGAAAGAATTCATTTTCAATTAAATTTTGACCACTTTCCAACTTAGTCAAATTGCAAGAGACAAAACAACAAAGAAATAAAACAAAATTTTTGTATGCAAGTAGAATGAAAAAGGAAAAAGAATATATTTCTGTCAGAGATAAAACAAAAAACTCAGACCGCTTCACCGTTATATAAAACCTCTAATACCACTGAAAATTTCAGCTACGCATTTCGAAAATAAAGTGACTTTTGCATTTCATTTTTTTAAGGTTTGTGAAAATAAATTTTCTTCAATTCATTGTGTTTTAAAAACGTGGTTTTTTGAGTTTTTGCAATTGTATTTCCATAGTATGACTTAAATATAGTTTAATAGCGTAAATACCTAAAACGAGCACAAATTCGTGGTTGTATTTATGTTCAGAGTGGATAAATTAGCAAACATCATAATGTTCTTGTTATTTATTTTTTTTATTAAAGAAAATTGTAAAAATTCTTTTTTATTAATAGGGTATGGATGGAAAGGAAACTAGTGTGTAGTTTAACTCATTTCTTTATTCGAATAAGATTTTTTATTACTAATGTTTTAAAAGATGTTTGTATTAAACATTTAAATACATAATATTAATCTATATAAAAATAATTTGTATGCACAGTATTATATTTTTATATAGTTTTATTTTTAAATGGATATTCTAAAAAAAGTAATTTTTTTTAATGTTTTGTAATTCTTGTAAATGCAGAATTTTTTTACATATTTTTCTAAATTATTAATTTTTAATAATTAATAAATAATTTTTAAGTTTAATAATTAATTTCTAATTTTACTAATTAATTTTTATATTTACTAATTAATTTGTACTTTTACTAATTAATTTTTAATTTTACTAATTAATTTTTAATAATTAATTTTTTTAAATATTTTTTATATTTTTCTAAAAATATAATAAATACTAACAAAATTTTTTTAATTGTAGGAAATATCCTTACATAATATTTAATATTAAAATTTAACTTTCTAAAATTTTTAATGTGAATTATTAATTAGTCATTAAATTAGATTATTTGCAAATTAATTACCTTGAACACTGATCTGAATTATTTAATACTGTTATTCAAATGTGAAATTAGATAGCATAAATTAGATACTGCTACTAATGATAGTTAGTTAATTCTGATTTGATAAATTTGCATACAGAGAATGATTAAGCATTTTCATCTAATTGTTTTGTCTTCTTTAATGGTAATCGTTAATTGTTTTTTATTATAATGCATAAATTAACAAATATTCCCAGAAGACATCTTTACTTTTGGTTATAAAAAACTATTCAGAGTATTTTTACGCTATTAAAAACTACGTAAACCATTTATAGATATTTATATTCATTTAAATAGTTTCTAATAAACATAAACATACGTTGGACAATTTATTGTCAATTATTATTTTTTTAAAAATTCTCATTCGTTTTCATTTGTAATGCCTTACTGTTGAACAATATAGTGAACAAAGGAATAAAATGAATTTTACGCAGTTTCTGAAAAATGTCATAAACCTTTAAGAGAGCGTAAATTTTGAATGAGTGCTCTTTGCTGCAGGTCATTGAATTCGGAATGAGCTCTTTCCAATAATTTGATACCTCGACTCATTCAGCTTCCGCTGCATTAATCGATACAATTTTACTATCAGAAGACAGATATAACTACTTTTCTATCAATTGCAGTTTCTCTTATTTCGCGACATTTTGTTTTGCTTGACTATAGTTAATGATAGTTATACTTATAAGAATTCTTTCATAATAGAGTATCAATTAACAACAATTGTATAGTTAAAAATTTATTGTAAAATTCATTTAAATTTTTAGTGGTTGATTCATTATTGACTGATTCGTTAACTTATAACTTTCTTATCAATTGTAGTTTCTCTTATTGGCTACATTTTGTTTTGCTTGACTATAATTAACGATAGTTATACTTATAATAATTCTTCCATTAAAGAGCATTGATTAACAACAATTGTATAATTAAAAATTTATTAAAAAATTTGTTTAAATTTTTAGTGATTGATTCATTATTGACTGATTCGTTAACTCTCTCACTTTTATTGTCCTTTTCTTATTAAATGATTCAATTTATAGCTAATTTTTTATGATTCGTTGAATTTCAATTATCTGATTCGAAATTTCTCCAAAAATGGCTAAATAGCAATTTATTTAATTGTTATTTTACATTATTCAAACAAAACAGCTAAATAACCATACATGAAATGGTATTCAAACTGTAAACTGAGATAAAAACAGCTTATTAACTGCTTTCGTCTAATACGGTCAAACAACCAGAATTCTATAGCAGAAACTAGTCCCACCTAATGAAGCCACTTAGCGTCTTGCAGATGTGTACATAATACAGCTGAGAGGGCTAATCTGTCAATCTCTAGACCGACAGAACGAGGGTTCGAGTACAGCGTTGGCACCACGATATTTCCAACATTTCCTTCAACACATGAAGAATTACCAGTGTCTTGCACTCTCCAATTTGTGACCCTGGACTATTAGACTACGTTTCTTTCATTTTCGAATGGATGGCTGCACTATAAAGCTGCTAAATAAACTATATCCAATTAAATTTATTATTTACGGTTTTAAAACCATGCTATTTTTAAATAATTAAAAATCCATATAGTTTTGTATTATATAGTTTTATAGCCATACTAGATGTAAACCGTTTAAAAACAGTAAATGTAGAAAGTCTTCTTTACCGTAAACTGTACGGTTTAACCGGATGGACAGATTGCTGCTGGTTATTTTCCCATAATTTTAGAATGAAAATTCTAACAGTGTAAGTTTGCCAAATTTTGAATTCATACTGCTGATTTGATTTCCCCATACTGAGGGGAAACTTAAGTTGACATAAGTTTCTCCTTTGCATTTTTTTTTTAAATTGTATGTTGTAAAAACTTTCATGCGTGCTAGCATAAAAAATAACCATAGATTGTTTTTGAAGAATTATTTAGTTTTTAATGTAAATACTCTTAAATTCTATTCGATGTCTAAAATCGAAAAGTATCTTAAATAGCCACGAATGCTGTTAATCTTTTCGTAATTAGTACTGACTTCAATAGTTCGATAGTTATTATATAGAATGATTAAATTCTATACTTTTCATGAATGAAGTAGTGTTGAAACTAAAAAACTAATTGTAAAAGGAAATTGTTAAAAAAAAGTATATGTCTTACAACAATAACAAGATTTTTTTTAACAAAAAAATATTTTTAAATTGAGATTCAATATTATTACTATGAAAGAAAAATATTTTACTGAACAGAATAAAATATTATGCTATATTGTTGCGAAAAGGTATTATACATTAAAAAAATTATATAATTCTCTTTTGCTTTAATTTCATAGCAAAACAGACTAATTTTGTTGCATACAAATCTACAAACAAATAGAAATATGTAAACAAATGAATCCGTAAAACTCGCTGCTTAGAAAAAGAAAATAACCTAAATCTCAGAAAACCAGTACTTAATCCAGAGAGTGAAGCGTGAATCTTACATTATCGTCAAACAAACCCTTCTCAATGGATAAATGTATAACAAAATCTGTAAAAGATATCACAGACTAACACTGTTTCATTATAAAGTAAATGAACCATATGTTCAACGCTAATTTATTGAAATCCCCGAAGAATTTAATTCTAAAAGACTTTGCCGGGATCATGATTAATTTTGAGCTAAAGCCCACGATCACTAGCTAAAGCCTTAATTTTGAGCAGTGGTTTATAATGACATATGCGAGAAGGTTTATGAAATTCATTGACAAGTTTTATTTCATAGTTTATAACCGACGTTGAAAAGCGTACCCAATTCTGAGTTTACTACAATCGATGTTCAACCCCTTGCCCTTATAATTTTGAACCCTACCCAGAAAATAAAGGAACACCTAAATCAAGAATTGTGACAAAATAGCCTTCGTTTCGGACTTTTTGATGGAACTAATCCGGATGCTTAACATTTAGAGGAAAACCACGAAAATCTCTTACTGTAAGTCCGATGACAAGGGAATTCTAACCCATAATATGTTTACCACTGAGGATATGTGTTCGGTGCTTACTGGAACAGAATTCGTCTCAACCAGCAACCTCGGGATTTGAACTCGGATCACAATATTGGAACGCGAACGCTCTATTCCTTGGGCTACAGCGGCTTTCATCTCATTTTTTTATAACCGTCGCTTAATACCCAACCCAATTTTTGAGTTTACGACTACCAATGTTAAACTTCGTAGCCTTGTAATTTTGAATCCAACCCAGAAGGCAAGGGAACTCCTGGTAAAGTTTGTAACATTAAACATTGTAATCTTAAAATTAGTTTCTCAAAAAAATGTCTAAACAATTAAGAAAAATTATATATTCGCCCTTTAGTATTAACATTTCTATCTGTAAAATTATTTTTAATAATAATATAACAATTAAAAGACAGTTTTGCGTTAATAAAATAAAACAATAAAATAATTCTTTAAAAAATGTAAAAATTTGAGTAGTTCTTAGAAACAACAAGTTTGACATTACTTTCATAATAAAAACAGATCTACCACAACTTAAATATGTACCATCGAGTTTCAGATTATGTTTACAAAAATGAATGTTTACCGACTTACAAAGGAATTAGTTTTCGTATCAAAAACCACCTAAACAAAAATGCCTTTTTTTTAAGTTTACTATAAAAAAAATATATTGTCAATGAAAACTATTTTTATAACAATTGTTCTTTCTATTTTTTTTTCAATTCGGCTTCTAAAAACTAACAATTTAATTAAAATAAGAAAATTAATTAAACTTCAGAAATTTTTTTAAAACCACAAATAAGAATACGATAAAAAATTAAATAAAGAAATATTAATTGTAAGAATATTTAAATTACAAGTATTATGGTTTAAAAATTGGTTTTATCTAATGGTTTTCAGTCTTCTAAGGAAACAAGTAACCCAAGTATCACAAAAACTGGAATATAAGATAAAGTTTTAAGTTAGAAAAAAATGGCGTAAAAATATCAGTTATATTTATTTCAAATCAGTAAAAACTCGACTATAGGAACCGATTTAATGCTCTTTTTTAACTGAGTCAGCAAGTTTTTGGTGCTTCTGGGTTTTTTTATTCCTTTTAAGTAAGCTTTGTTTCAAACAGTTAATTTAGTTAAGTAGTTTGAAAAAATTAAAATTTTTAAAACTGGATTTTTTAATTTTATCCAATATTTTTAACGTGCTTACTTTACTATGTCCCAAATAAGTTTCAAAAATTAAAATAACCAAACGCTTACAATAAATTAGTTTTTCGATAATCATTTGCTTCATTCTACTGATTCTGGTTTTTCTGGCATTTTGTCACATTGAACTGCATTTAGACTAAAAATAAACAAATAAAAACAACAAAATAGCTTTACTTTAATTATTATTTTACCATTTGCTTTTGGCTTAAATAATTAAAGTAACTTAAAATATGAAACATACTATTATTTTTATTCTACATTTTGTTTAACGGAGTTGATTTTAAAACTAAAATGAAAAATTAAAATTTTAAATTAATTCTTCGATAATTGGTTACCATTTCTTTTTTGCTTAGATAAAAGTAATTTAAAATCTGAAACATTTTAATATTTTTATTCTACATTTTGTTTAACTGAGTTGATTTTAAAATTAAAATGAACAATAAATTAGTTGTTCGGTAGTAAGTTACCATTATTTTCTGCTTTGATAATTAAAGTAATTTAAAATATGAAACATTTTAATATTTTTATTCTAAATTTTGTGATATATATTTTATCATCAAGTTTTTTTTTTGTGCGCACTGAGTCATTTAGACATAAATTGCGTAATAACATTTTAGCGTTTTTATCCGCTAATCATTTAATAAAAATTTTTAATTAGCTTTCATCTAAATTGCTAGTCATTGTTTAAAGTAAGACGGTAGAAAAACTAAATTTTATTACTTCATAATAAAATATATCACGCTATTCTCTAAATTCTAACGATGCATTTTTGCACATTATAAAGATTAATGAGTCCGAAAGTACTTAAAATGTTTAGTAATAAAATAACTGTTTCGGATTTTTCAGATTTATTTCTTTTAACGCATATTTTATATCCTCGCAATTCATTTGAGTTATTTTAATTAACAAGTGAATTGGTTTTTCTTTTCGCTTTATTCAAAAGTTAAGACATTAAGATGGAATGTTGCAGCACAAAAAGTAATTTTAACGACACGCTTATTTCAAAATAATTTCGTTAATGAATTCATTTTTAACTTTAACTGTAATTCCTCAATTTACCACAAATCTCTAGCAATTAAGTTTCAGCTATTTTTTATTCCTCTCTTTTCTTCTTGTATTTCTAATTTTTTCCTCCTCCTTTATTTCTTCATCAGTGTAATTTTAGGGCTCTTTGAAGAGAAAATAAAAAAAAGAAGAAAACGAAAGAAAAAAGAATACATCCTCTTAATTTAGTCATTCAGATTAATTAGGGAACAATTAAAATTTATCGCATTAGAGTAGAAATTAATGACGAAAATAAATTGTTAAATAAAATGAACTTTTCTTAGACTCTAATTCTATTTTTTTCTCATCTTAGATAGTTTTTTTTTTCGCATTCTTTTGTTTGCTGCGATATCAAAATGTCGTATCGTTCCTTGTTATATCGATAAAGATATCTTTTTCTTGTTTTTTTTTATTATCGTTTGCGAAACATTTTTTTTTTCTGCAGGAAAAGCTTTTAGCTTAATGTGATTAACGCGCTAGCTGAAAAATTAACTCGTAAGGATAATTCTTTTTCGTTCTTGTGTTTCGCGATACTAACTACTCATAAAAAAGACATTTGACTTTCTAATGAAGAAATGAATAATCAAATATGAATGCGTTGTCTTATGTATTTTAATGAAATGATAAACTCGCGCTTAAAAATGTATTATAAGCTAGTAAAAAAAAGCAATTAAAGATTAATCCTTTATTTGGGAAAGTAATTTTTCTTAAGTAATGCTATAAAAAATGTTACGATAAATTTATTCAAATAACTTCGAAAGTCTTTGTGTCTTTTTCTGAAAAGTGTGTAGCAATTATAGTGTTTTGTTTTAAAGAATAATTATTTTTCTCGCTGTTTATAAATTAATCAAGATAATGTGGAACTTTTATGATTTTCTTAAATTACACTTTCTTTTTTCCATGAACAATTTTAATTTCATTTTAAGATAACTTAATTTCGTAATTAAATTTTATATTTGCTTAGAATAGTTTTAAAATCATAATAAATATTATAGATTCATTTAAAATATTAATTATAATTTTTGAGTATATTTTAAATTTTTCGTTATGATGAAATAATAAATATTTTGTTCAGCACTTTAAAAGTACTTTTTATGCAATTTTGTCCCGTGTATATCAATTAAATCATAAACTCGCAACTAAAAATGAATTATAAAATAGTAGACAAAAAAGTAATTAAAAATAAATTTTTTTGATGAAGTAATTTTTAGTAACGCTTTTGAAATATAACACTACCTTTATTATAATTAAAGAAAATGTGGAGCGTCGATGATTTTTTTAATAATTTTATTTTCTTTCATTTTAAACAATTTTAATTTCATCAGCAATTAAGTTAAGATTAAATAGATTATTTTATTACATAGATTTAATTAAATAGATTCATATATTATAGATATATAATCGTTAAATCGATTCATATATTATAGATATAGATTCATTAGAAATATCATTTGTTTGAATATATTTTATATTTCTCTTGTGATCTTTCCATGAAATACTTTATTTAGAATAATATTCTCTTCGAAATACAAATTTAAAGATGTTATGATTCATTTCTTATACCTCTATTTAAAATTTGTGTGTTGGGATTTCATCCTAATTTTCCTTCAAGAAAATTTTTTCCTCGTTATGTAAGTAAAGTTCTTAGTCATATATTTTATTTCATGACTTTTTAAATAATTTTAGTTTTAAACATAATTTAATTCAAAATTCAAGCATTAAACTAATTCTTTGCCTCTTTTAGAAGAGCTTTTTAAAGTTTTAATAAAAACTTTAGGTTATAAAAAATTTTATTTTTGAGTAGTATATTTTTAGTTTCTGCGCTTTATTGAAATAACGAACTTGTATTTACAGATGTATTAATTGTATAAAAAAGCAATCAAAATTTAATTTTTCACTTAAGAAAGTACTTTTTAAAGAGTTTTGCTGTTAAGAGATGCAACAATATATTTATATATATATATTTTTTATTTCTTTCAAAAGCTTCGAAATAATCGCTGCTCTTAGGAACGTGAACAATTATAGATTAGTTTGTTTTGAAGAATAGTTTTTTTTGTAAATTGATTATGCTAATGTAGAGATTTCATAATTTTTTTTTTATAATCATTTCACTTATGTATTTTAAATTATTTCATTTTGATTATTTTATATCAAGATAACTTAACAACATAATTATTATTTTTTTTTGCAACATAGAATCGAATTTTAAAATTATTTTATGCAAATTTCACGTAGAATTATTATTTCTTTAAAAATGCTAGAATTTTAACATCAGCAGCAATCAGTGGCATCTTTTTTGAAACAAGCACAAAATATTGCTCCTTTCGAATTTATGTGATGCACAAACAACCAATATCAGAGTTTGGCGAAATTTTGTAAAATCAGCTAGTGCCGGAAACTACCTAACACATATTTTAGCTGGAAGTACAGAAAATCATTCAATTGGTTGTATTAACTGATTACTAAAAACTGAAATCAGTGTGTGTCAATAATTTGTATAATCAAGGCGTATACTGTCACTAAGAAGAAGAACTAAAGGCACATTTTTAAAGAATGTTCATAAAATAATTTCCATCTAACCATTGCCATGCACGACCAACTAATATCAATGTTCGTCAAAAGATTGCGCAATCAGATAAAAAGTATTAATTTCTAGTGCCAAAAACTCCCAAACACACATTTAGGAGGAAGTACAGAAAATCACTTTCATTAAGCCTATGTACTACTTTGAAACCAATATCTGTGTTTGTCAGTAGGTTGAATAATCAGTTAAAAGTTAGTCAGTAGGTTAAATAATCAATCAATAGGTTGAGTAATCAGTTAAATACCTTTACTGTAATTAACAAGAGCAATCACAGGTACATTTTCAAGCAAATTACAAAATAGTTTTATTCGAATTGATGCAATACGCTAATAACCAATACTAAAGTTCGGCTAAAGGTTGTGAAATATCTTACTTTTTATTGTCAAAAACTATAAACATATAATTCAAGAGAAAGTGCAGAAAATCAATAGGTCAATAGGTTGAATTGACTGATTACTTAAAACTAAAATCAGTGTGTATCAATACGCTGTACAATCAACTATATTTAAATGTCTTAACAACCTAAACCAAGAACAACCAAAAGCATACTTCAAAAGAAATGTTCGTAAAATAACTTTTATCTAACCAATGCAATGCACAAACAACCAATATCAGTGTTAGGCAAAAGGTGTGTATTTGGCTGATAATTCTGTTTATTCTAATTAGAAAAAGCAACCCAAGAAACAGTATTACAGGAATCTACATAAAATATCTTTCCGTGAACCAATAGAATGGGTGAACAACCAATATCAGTGTTAGGCAAAAGGTTGTGTATTTGGCTGATAATTCTGTTCATTCTAATGAGAAAAAGCAACCCAAGAAACTGTATTACGGAATCTACATAAAATATCTTTCCGTGAACCAATAGAACAGGTGTTGAACCTGTTCTATTGGTTCACGGAAAGCTAATTTGTGGTGAACCATAGATGGGTGAAAATGATGGTGAAAGGTGAACCATAGAGAGGTGTACATGATGGTGAAAGGTGAACCATAGATGGGTGAACATGATGGTGAAATATGAACCATAGATGGGTGAACATGATGGTGAAATGTGAACCATAGATGGGTGAACAGCTAAAATCAGTGTTTCACAAAATAATGTGTAATCGGCTAAAAAATGCTAGCAGCAAAAAAAACCGAATTAGTGTTCAACAAAATCCGTGTGAAACAAAATAAGGTGTAATCAGCTGAAAAAAAGTTAACCGCAAGAAAAACTGAAGGCACTTGAAAAGGAATGATAAAAATCGACACTAGCAAACCTGTTAGATATAAAAACCGCATTTTACAGCATTTTTAAATTTTAAAATTGATTGTTCTTGCATTAAACTAAAACTTGAAACAATGTACAACAAATGCAGTGCATTTAAAACTTGAAACAATGTACAACAAATGCAGTGCATTTAAAACTTAAAACAATGTACAACAAATGCAGCTTCATGAAGTTGATCCATGAAAAGTATATTCGAATGAGACAAGAAGAATTGGAAATTGATCCTTTCCGTAGCTTTCCTTAATTTCATTCTTAACTGCGAAAACCTAAGTCAGAATTACCATGGTGGCGAACTCTATTGTTAAAATACACATTATTCTACGCCATTAAAATAATCGAAGGTCAAGATAGCAATTACTCATGATAGCTAAAGAACCTTTCATTTTAAAATAGCCAATCAAATAAGGGCTCTTCTGTTCCAATCCCCCCCCCGATTCTTTCTTTTTTCCAATGTGCACTCAGGAGGATGATTAAAATGGCATCCATTTATAAAGGCTGTTTTAACGCGAGCTAAATACAGGCCATAAATAACGTTTTTATATATATATTTCACTTTCACTCATTCTCTACTTCCAATTGTAGACCATTAAACGGTTATGTGTAATGGACTTTAGATAATTCGCGCTCTGCTTTTGGGCTTATATTATTTTTCTCTTTAAAATGGAATGGATTGGGAGGGGGGGGGTTAGTTCTAAGTCCGGAGGGAGTTAAGAATTATCTCGACGAAATGGAATTTTATTAAGGGGCTGTTCGGACATAACAAATGAGACGCTTCGATCGTTTTTCTTAAACTTTGTATTGTGGGAAAAAAATGATATGGTTAAGTCTTTTGATATGGTAAGGAACCGTTAAATATAGTTAACAAATCAAATGCTCTGATCTTTTTTCTTAAACTTAATATTATTATTTTTTTTTAAAATTAGGATTTCTTTGATATGGTATTCACGTAGTATTCCATTAAAATGTCTAATATTATGGAATAGCTGTTCGAACAGAAGAAATGAGACACTCCAATCAGTTTCTTTCGTTTTTCTTTTTTTTTTTTTNCAATCAGTTTCTTTCGTTTTTTTTTTTTTTTTTTTTTTAATTGTCCTATGGTGAAAAACAAAAAACCCTCTTGGTTCGATCGGTTTTCTTAAACTTTGTATGGTAAAAAAGATCGTATTCATTCTCTTGATATAGTACTGTAAAATAAATAGAATTTTCCTTACGAGCTATCGGGATATTGTAAACAATAGGGTAACTGTGATCAATTTTCTGCACAAAAAAGGTTATTCCTTTGGCTTACCATTTAAGGAATATTCTGTTAAAAATGAAAGGATCTGTTTGGCCATTACAAAGAAAAATTTTGATCGGTCTCTTAAGCTTGATATGATAGAAAAAGGTGGTATTCATTTGGTATGATAAAAATGCCTGGAGCATGTAAAAATATAATAGAAAAGGTAGTATTCATTTGGTATGATGAAAATGCCTGGAGCGTGTAAAAATATGATAGAAAAGGTAGTATTCATTTGGTATGATAAAAATGCCTGGAGCATGCAAAAATATGATAAAAAAGGTAGTATTCATTTGGTATGATAAAAATGCCTGGAGCATGTAAAAATTTCAATCAGGCAAGTATATTTTACCCTTAAGCGAAAAGCTTGGCTTGTAAATGTTAAACTTCAAATACCGATTAATAAACCCTCAAATTTTGACAGGAATAGCCAAGACGGTACCAACGCGAGGATAACATAAAATTGATTTTATTGGATAACATATTATTGAATTCAATTATGTAGACAAGAATTTATTGAATAAAGTTGGCTCATTCTTTTTTTATTCCCATTGTCACTCATTTTTTTTTTATTATATAAAAGATTATTCCAATCGCTGTGCATAAGAAGTTAAAATAAAGTTTTATAACATCGTTGAAGGGCTTGCCAATATTTTTTTAATATTTTTTATGACTTCTTTGTTAATAATAATATTCGTTTACCCCATCAATTCTTTTTGGGGCTTAATACCTCCTTGCTAATAATGCACAACATTTCTGAGCTCACAATGCTTATTATTTGTACTTAAAATAATAGTTTTGTTGTGTATGTAATGGTGTTAATGTCGTTTATTTCGACAGATTAATAGTAGGTACATCTATATGTTTTCAGTAATATATATTCGAAAGGATGTTCCAGCTTGTGTTTTATAGAGTAATATGCCCGACTGGTCTGGGCTGAGCAAAAAAAATTGATGTTTTTCGAGCCCTGTTGTTCCTGTTATGAAAATTAATTTTGCGAACATGGGCAAATGAAAGTCGTCGTTCTTTCTTAAACTTTATACTTGAAGAAATAAGTTATACTGGTGCATTTTCATGTTGCTCATCATTGTATTGGATAGTTGTCAACGTATTTAAATTTATATACATAATGATGGGTAAGTGAAAAGTATTATTATTCACACAGCACTTCTTTTTTTTATACAAAAAGTCACAATCTAATTATAGTAAAGTAGTTAAGGTTGTTTCTCAAATGCTCCCTCGTCATATGAAATATTTTTTTTCGAATAGTATGGTCTTTTTATAACTGCTGTTAGTTTGCAAGAGTTATTCCTGACTGTTAGGTCACGTTTAGCCTATCTATAGCCAGCGCTCCATATGCTTATTCTAAAAATGGTTTAATACATCAATATGAAGAAAAGCCACAATGTTATAAAATGAAAAGCGTTTATGGTCTAAAGGTATAGTAATTTAAAAATTACTCCAACACTGAATTATGTAGGCCCATAAAAATGACATAAATTGAGAATTATTCATTGATTTTAATAATTTTCATACAGGTGGGGAAAATGTTGCCAAATTGGTGGTTTTTAAAAAAAGTTTAATAAACTTTAAAATATTTTAGTTATTTGTTCCGTTCTAAAGCCCAGATAATTCTTCACAGCAAGATGGCATATATAGTTTAAAATTATGGCTTTGCTCTAAGTAAAAGGTACTAAAACTGCTGCTTTTTTATTTTCCTTGGTGAAAGACACTTTAGAAAACCACGTGAAATATGATAAATAGAAAGCAGTACTAGAATTCTTAAGAGCAATTAGATTTTTTCATCACTACGTTCATTTCAATGCAAGTCGGCTGAATAATTTTTGAGTAATACAATTATTCGAATAATAATAATCGTATAAAGTAATAATCAAATAATAATAATCGTATAATAGTAATAATCGAATAATAATAATCGTATAATAGTAATAATCGAATAATAATAATCGAATTCGGTTATAATATTCTAATTTTTTTTTACTTTTCCACTTCTTTACTTTGCACATATTTCACTTCTTAATTTTTATTTTATTAGGATTTATCTTTAAAAAGAAAAGGTGTTTCATAATTGTGTGCTCAAAAAGTAAATAAATAAAGTTTTGATTCGCTGACGAAATGCCCAAAGAATGAAATTCAATTGTATGTGAACTAAACTATCGATGACACTCTTAGCTTAACTAAATAAGGACTATATTTTCCCGAATTTCCAGGTTATAGAATCCAAATCTATCGAAAATAATGCATGTTAATTCAGAGAAAGTACGTCTTTGTGCTTGATTTCGGTTTCGTGTCTGGACCATCCTTAGTTAAATTAGCTAGCAAATTTAAAATCAGATCTGAGAACCTTTAAGATAACATGTTTGTACCTGATAATCCGAATCATTAAATTATTTTATAATAATTTAATGATCGGATTATTTTCATTTCATTCCTTTCGTGCACAATTAACCCGATCTTCTGTTAGTTGGGAAAGTTCATATAGTCATCATTTCCATGTGTTCTGGGTATCTG
Source organism: Parasteatoda tepidariorum (assembly GCF_043381705.1). Taxonomy (NCBI): domain Eukaryota; kingdom Metazoa; phylum Arthropoda; class Arachnida; order Araneae; family Theridiidae; genus Parasteatoda; species Parasteatoda tepidariorum. The sequence goes on from NC_092205.1 coordinate 35,179,769, forward strand.
AAGGGATTTAATAATCGGCAATTAACCCTTATCAATAAATCGATTAACCTTTATTAATAAGTCGATTGACCCTTGCAAGATTGATTTCTAATTTTTTATGGCAGAACCTTGGTTTTTACCATTGATAATATTACAAGTAAGTTTTCTTAAAATCTGGATTCAGGCCTGCAATCAGGCCCTGGGAAATTTATGTCCTATTAGTCATTTTGATTACCTATTAATCCACGAAAAAAAAACGACTGGTGGGATATATACATCCCAAACCCTAAAGCTAAGGTTGTTTTTATTATTTTCACATAACTTACAAAACAGCTATAAGTATATAATGACTTACAAAAAAAAAAACTATATATATTATAACATACAAAACAACTATAACTAACAAAATCATGCAAATTATGACTCGAAACAACGTAAAAGGCTATAAATAATACTAATATTATGACATTCAGTGTTTCTTAGCTCTATTTCAGCTATTTTCTTTACGAAAAGAACTGAATCACAACTTGTAATTTCTTCACAAACATGCGATTCTTTAAAGATACATCGCCATGACAGTTTTACAAGTTCTGCTAACCATCCAAACAGAGGGAGAAAAGTTTAAAATGCTACAATGTGCAAATTTAATGTTAAGTGGGATCTATTTAGCTCAACAGTCAACTTGGGATATATACGACCCTTTTTAACTTGGGATACATAAGACCCTTTTTAAATGAAACTCATGACACCAAAATTGAATTTTTTTAATTTAATTTATTCCTTCAATCGATTTCAAAATTTCAATATTTGTGTTGTTTTATAAATAATATATTCATGATGTTTTCGTTATCAGATTTGTCACTTTGTTTTTTACAAAAATATATATTTATTGCATATACTCTTAAAATAGAATTTATATTACTTTCCGTATTCTCATAAATTAACAGAATTCCTCCTCTCTTAAAAGCCATCGAAAAAAACTAAAACTTTGTAAACTATTATTGCAACATTCTAAACTAAACCCTTTCAGTGTTTAAACTAGTGTCCAGACAGCAGAAATGTTTGTCTGTATTTTCAATCTAAGTGAAAAACAGAGATCCTCCATTAAGACCTAACAAATGAGAGTAAAGACAAACAAAACACAGAAAAACAAAAAAGCAACAGATCGCATTAAGTACCTCTACTTTCCCCACCAGAGGTCACTACTGTCCTTCCACTGATGTGCTTTCTCTTAGCCTCGGAAACAAAAGCTTTTAAATGCATATCCAATTAATGAGGCTCACGTGAAAAGGGGGAAAAACTCAACTAATTGCCAGCAGTATAAAACGTAATTGTAGTAGGTAACATTTTTATTCCATACAAAGTAAACTTCAGGTAGAACATTTCGTTATTTTTATGCACCTAGAGCTTCATTGTTCCTAGTTGAAATGATTTTGGAGTTACGGCAAAAGTTGGGAATAATTATTCAACTAAAGTGTAATTTAGCTCTTGGAGTTTTCGAACGGTTCACTGGTTTGTGCTCTGAACTGAAGAAAATTTCCGGAGTGTTCGAGTATTTTGTTACTTTTTGTGATAAGAAAGTGTACAAGAAAATAAAAAATACAATGTTGTTAACTGCTTTTATTTCAGAACGTTTCGAAAGTGAAATTAATTTGTTATGGATGAATGTTCTGCTATAAAATCGATTCTTGTTTACCGTTTCATTTTATTGGTACAAAAAAAAAAAAAATTAAAATATTTACTCGCTAAAAGTTGCTGCAATAGAGAATAGCGGCTTTACTTTTCCAATTATTTCGTACATTTTTCATTACATAATCATTAAGTTATTTTAGACCAAATGTTTAACAATATAAGCCCCACCCCCTAAAAGACCTACTTCGTCATATTTCAAAGCTGGCAATAAGTATGCAAGTGCCAATAACGAATCACGTGATTATTTTTGTTCAAAGCATATGGCTGAGGCTCGAACCCGAAACTATTTAAACTACGTCAGTTAAATAACTAAATGAGTGGCAGGTAATCTGGATAAGTTGATTAAATAAAATTTTTAAAAAATTTAATACACTAAAAAATCAAAAGGTATACTTCATCTATTACCACAACATAAGACAAAAAACAATGAAAAAGAATTAGTTTTAAAATACTAAGCTTAAAAGCTAATTAAAAAAATAGTTTATAATCTTTATTTAAACGATACGTAAGAGTTATTACACTATAAACATATTGCGAATTTTACAAATTCAAACATTCATTCTGTTAAAATTAAATATCATATTTATGTCTTTAAACAATCTAGACATTTTTACAATTGCTCGTTTTTTTCATGTTATTTTTAATTAATTTCAAATAAAAAATAATGCCTAGAGATTTTAAAATTTATTTTTATAAGCAATCCGCATTTTTTTTTTTTTTTTTTTTTTTTTTTACAAATTATTTTAGAAAATTAATTTGCGTAATGAAAATTCATTGGTTAAATATTTTATTTTGAGCCACAAGCAGCATTTGTTTATCTCTGCGACATATACGGAAAGTTATAGAAAAGAATAAATATTTACCTACATTTACTTTTTTTTAATAATATACTAACTCTAATTCGAAAAAATATTTTTTATGAAGGTGAATTATTTTTGAAATAGATTGAGCAAAGTGTAAAACAAACGCTTTAGCAAACAAAGAACAAATGTTCCAAATAGAAATTCCATGGTGAATTCAAAGCGACGTTAGCTTTTGCATTTCTTTTTATGCATTAAGTAAAGAAATGTAAAAAAAGAAGACTTTTTATTCCAAGCACTCCTAACACGAAAGCAACGTTGCTCTTTATTGTCGAAGTCAAAGCTGAAATAAAAATGGAATTATCTGCATTGTTTTCTTCATAGCAGGCAACAGTAACAATGAAAGCTGCAAAAAGACCTGCTTTGCATTTTTACTATTCCGAAAGATGTTTATTATAGTTCCGTAACGGAAATTCGAATAAAGTAAAACGCAGACGATTTCTTTTTTCATATTAAATCTGAGTTATACGATTTTTCATTCGTTTCTATTTTACTTTAATTTAAAACTACGATAAAATGAAAACGTCAGTTTACGTGCATTATATTTCATATTCAGAAATTTGCTTAACTTGTGAACGTTTTTATTTTTGTTGCATTAATTTTTTGCAGTTCTATGTTGGTTGGCAACATAGCTCAAAATGTTTCTCGGGTTACGACTTAACCATTAAATCGTTGCTGAAAAGCTTAATTTAATTTGTTATAATTCACTTTTACTAAAAATGTAATTTCATGCAAAAATATTTATTCAGCGCATTCCTTTGTATTACTTTCGTAGATGTGGAATTTATTTTCAGAAAGAAGCTGTATTTATTTATCGTTTGCCTACTTAAAAGTATGATCGTCTGCTTCAGTGTTGTTCTTTTTCGTTCGTTTCATTTTCGTATCTGATTCAACTGCAAAAAATTGTAATACGTTGTAGCAAGTATTTTCAATGATCCTGCTCCAAATATTATTTACAAATAACTCTTGAAAATTTACCGACCCTGACCCTACTTAGCCTTTTGTTTTAGTAATGCTATAACTTTATTAATTTCAACATAAAAAACATGTTTCATTAACATAATTTTTTAATGCTGGAAATATATAAATGCATAATTTGTCGACCTTATATTTACTGTATATTTTACTTTCGAGAAAATACTCAAAAGTTCTAAAATATATTGTTTAAGCATAAAAATGATAATAAAAAATTCATTTTTGTAAATGCATAAAATCAGTACTACAGTTATATCAGTTACTGCTTCTTTGTAAGTGCCTTTTCGAGAATTTCCTCAACTGACAAAATGGTCAGAGACGAAAGGTGGTAGAAAAACGTAACAAATCATGGGATTTTGCAGGTTATTTAAAGCAAAATTACATTTTGAAAAATTCTCAGAATGGATAAAAATCTAGTCACAATATACAAAGCAGAAAATTTTTATAACCACGTGAAATAGAATATTATTTTAAAGTTTTCTTAAAGTATGGTATATTTTTTGGTGAAGTTCTAAAAACTGATGAAGAACAGTTTAAACTGGGATAAAAAGGAAAGAAATAGGAAGAAAAAAAAATAATTAAAAGTTTTATGAAAACCAAAAATGGCAAATTTTGATAATTACTTTTAACATCAAATTATATTCGGAACAGTTTCATGGATGTAACTGTGTAAAGTAACGATTGCTTCTTTTAAAGATGGATCTGAGAACTTCCCCCGCGCTGTATCATTTTGTCATCGTTTTGTTCCGAATCGACAGAGAACGCGTCATCTAAAAATTAAAGTCTGCAGCAGCTGACTTATGAATTCAGATAAATTTTTTTTAATAAAAGTATAAATTTAAATTCAAGTTTTAACAATGTTTAAGAGTTTCTGTTTTAAAAACTTCACTTCAATTTGGTAATCGATTACTTCTGTATCAGTATTAAATTAATTAGTTTTTCGCAAAAGTTAAATTCACATTTACACTTTTAGAGTAATGTTACAGTCACTCCTTTATTTAAATCTTTTCGTTGAATTAATTTAATATTTATTTATCCTTAATTTCTTTAAAGTTTTGTTTTAATATAATTTTTCTTTATTATTGCTCAAAACTAACCGTAGTTTACATTCCACTTTATATGTAAGAAAATGAATAAACAAATGATTTTTGGCAATGATCATTATAATCACTAAGCAAAATAAATTAATGACTAAATTATGAAAAATACGCTAAAAAAAACCTTTGGAAATATAAAAATTTGGAATTGATTACTGAATCATTAAGGAAAATAAATAAATTGTGAAAAATACACAATTAAAAAGAACAGTTTTAGGAATATAAAAATAAGGATTTAAAGATGAGGAAAAATTAAAAAAAAAGGACTGAATAAAGTTACCATTTTTTTGAAAAGAAATTAAAGTTTATATCTAAGTGTGCATGATAGGCAACTAAAAATTATTTGCTTTACCTTTATTTGGATAATAAGGGAATTGTGACCCCGTTAACTTACAGAATTACAGGTAAGAACAAAGAAAATGAATTTGCAAGTTACAGCTCATTACATTTTGCTGTGAATAGTTAGCTCTTGTATCTAAACATAATACAAGAAATGTTAAAATTGTTTTGAATTTCGAAATTATTATAGATAGATAAAAAATAAAAAAAACTCACCTTAAATCCAACTACACTGAATTTCTTTCAATAAAAAATATATTTTCTCTATACAATGTTATTTTTATTAAAAACAAAGTTAAATCTTTAAGAAAAATAAGGGTTTTCATGTTGTTATTTCTTTTTAAACCTTTGTTTTATTTGTATTTAAATTTTTTTCTCCTATAAACTATAAATATTTAGACTTGACATTTTATCTAAATTTAGATAACCATCTATGCATTTTAAACTATATGTCTAACTATATATTTCTAAAAAATATAATTGCGTTATTCGAGTTTTCTACATTATTTTATTTAGGTTAGCAGATGTTTTGAATATAGGGAATGCATCTTCAAAATTTCGTCTTTAAATGGGAATAAAATAGATGTATTCTTGCTTCAAGTTTGATATAGGGATATAATCATAAATATATACATATACATATATGGTTCAAAAACCATTTCGAAATATCTGACATTATATTTCGACTCTGGCAAAAAAATGGATAAACTTTATATATTTATTTCGTAAGCTTTTCGCTGTCAGGAAGAAAAATAGTTTTCTTTTCAGAAAGGAACAAAATCATCTTTCATCGAAATCTGATTTTAGACGGCCTACATTTAGTGTGAAGAAAACCTTCTCATTCTCCAAAAACTTAAAATACTGCAGCATAAATAAAAATAAAAGAGAAATATATGTGATTTATACGTATAGAGGGCGCTGCGATTTAAAAGTTTTCAAATAACAAAGTAAAGCAATAAAGTTAACGTTCTTCTTTTTTCAGTTGTACAAGTTTCAGTAGAGAAGTTTCTAATCCTCTTATATTGGTACAAGTTTTCTATTGTTTTATAGAAGACACAAACGAACAAAATAAACGGGAAGATGCTGTATCAAAAGACACTTCGAATTATGTTTCGCGACAGCAATATTGCGCGTTGTTATTCTTTTCTTACAGCTTCTATTTACTTTTAGTTTTTTTGAGCCTATTAGACGTCAAGCTTGTTAAAAATTGCGTTTTGATTGGAGATGTGTTTTAAAAATAGACTGGCTGTCAATCATATATTTCAAACAACGTTTAGCTTCTACTACTGCTAATTACGCTAAATAGAATTTAATTTTAAATCGCTTGGGATCAGCTAAACGTCACCGGACTGACACAAATTTGATTTTTCGTTTATTAAAAAACAAGCCTAGAAACTTTTTTTCGAATAATTTATATAAATGAATTTAAAATAGTTATGACGTATAATTCAATAAATTTTTATGACTTACCTGCTGCTGAAAATAAAAACGAACAGAATTTAATTTTTAAAACGGTTAAAATTAGCAAAACTTAAATGAGTTATGAATGGATAGAACAAAAAATTCTGTTGAAATTACCGTACTGTATAGTAATGGTATTTTTGGTTAAAAAAAATAATTTTGGTAATAAAAGTTCAAATATACTGTATTTTAACCATTTATTTTGTAATTTTTTTGCTATTTTTGAATAAATGATATTTTTGAATCAATGAATAAATTAAGCCTTCAGATGAATAAATTAAAATCTTAAAGAAAGAATGTTTTATGTTAAATGATTGTAATTAAAAAAAATTCTAATTTAGTCTCATTTAACTATACAGCATCAATACATTTTAATTGATTTATCCCCCATTGATTTATCCATCATTAATTTATCTATCATTGATTTATCAACATTGAATTTCTTTACAGCGACGATTTAACTTTAAATTTCGCAAGCCTCAGTGGATGGTGCTACTGAATAACAATCTCTGAGTATTTTTGGAATGGAAGAAAATTCCAAATACATTTCACAACAAACGGCGGAGCAAAATTATTTATCGCAACAAACATTTCGTCGACGTGCAACCTAAGTAGGTAATTTTCTGACACAGAAAATTAAAACGAAAAGAATGCGGACGCTACGACGCGACCAGTTATGGTTGTTAATCTCAATTTCCTATTCTCAACATATACATAAACTTTAAGGTTAATTTATTTAGGTTCACTCTAATGTTAATTAGAATCTTTAATTAGAATCTCTAATGTTAATTAGAATCTTTGATGTTCCTATATTGAATAACAACTCAACTTTTTTCTTTCTTTTTTTAACCGTAAAGATTGTATTTATTGTATGTTTCCGAAAGGACATACCGATCTCAATACATTAAAAAATTTAAATAAATAACCTTAAAAAATAAATCCACTGCACTCATATTATTCAACTTAATATAACTTTTCCGAACTTAACGGAAATGTTGATCAAGGTTTTAGAAAAGAAAGTTTTTTTTTTTTGTTGTTGTTAATTCTTAAAACGGGAATACTAATGAAAATAATGTTAAAAAATATAAATAAGCTAATTTGAATGTATTAAATAAAAAATAATAAATTCTAATTATAAAATGTATTAAATACGATATTAGAACAAAACAACCCTTTCCCGAAAAATCTCCAGCCCGGACGTTGACCACATCCGCTCTTTGCAAACACTAAAAGAAAGAATAAAAGCAAACAATTGATTTCAACCTGTAAGCGAAAGTCCGCAAGGGTATGTTCGGTCCCCTGAAGCACCCCTACAGTAATTCGAATAGACAAAATCAATAGTACTTCTTTCTTTCTCTCTCCTCGCGGGGGGGAAAGATTCATTGCGCGAATGTATTTCATCTCCGTTACACGTTATTCCGCACAGCCCCCCCCACTCCCAAAATCCCCCTTTCCCCCGTTTCCTTGCGATCAATAAAACATAAATAAAAAGAATGTATATATAAAAAAAAAGAAGAAATTTCTTTATTTCTTTAATTTTTTTACCTCCCCCAACTCAATCGAAGTTATATATAGGTTTTCCAGAACCCCTGAGCGAAGGGTGGGGGGACGGAATTTTATGGGGGATAGGAAAAAATAACATATAATGCGGGATTTTTGTCTCGAGGTATGATATATAGCACTTTACGTCGAAATGTCCGTAATAAAATACGTAAATATGAGGCTTTCTGTATACAATACGCTTTACGCCGTATGGTGCACTACGGCTTTTTTCTTTAAGAAAGTGTATTGAATCAATAACTATGAGGCGGGTTAAAGAGAAATGAAATACTTTCAAACATATGCTGCATTCTTCTTCATATGTATCTAGATATAATTGTCAAGTTCTCCTAAAATTATTCTCTAGCAATTTTCTTTGCAAATATTGTTGGGATAGGAAAGATTTTATAGGTCAAAATTTATGAGGACAAAAGAAGATGATTTGTCAAAAATTGACTGTCATATGTGTTTTGTTGTGCTGAATTCAGTCTGAATTTTATGACTTAAATCATTTATGAGTGTCGAGTAGCATTTGATTATCCGTAATGAATAATTTACTAATTTTTTTTTGCTTGCTTTCGTGTCGATGAGAGGGGAATAATTTAATTGAAATTTCGACCAATTACTGATCAGCTAGAGCTCTTGTAGCTCTACTGTGAAAAAGAAAACAATACAAAGTAGACTTATTTTTCTGATAAACAAAATTTTTCGCGATAACCGTTAGAAGGACAACGTGGTATATCAAAATTCTGCCCTGATAGAACACATTAACGAAATTTTGACTTTTTTCCAACAAGATAAAATTTTAAATTGGTTTCCCTGTGCTATCAAGACAGAAAATAATTTAGCATCAATTAAAATTTTGACCCTTTTATATGTGACTAGAGTGATTAAACCTAAACTGGAGTCTTGTGATGGATGGTAATCCAAATTTGAATCGTATCCTGATCCATTACAAACAGAATTTATCGCGATGTTAGGCATTTAGTGTTTATTAAAATGTAGAGGACATTCCGACTAGATAGAGCCCCTAAATCTGAGCTGCAGCTCTGAGCCTGATTTCAATGTAAGATGCAATCGTTTCCAAAACATTGCAATCAGAAATTATACGCATTTAACAAAAAAAAATTAAATAAGATACATTTTTTAAGACTTGTGGGCTGAAAATGAGAAGAATCATCCAATTTTTATCATACCTAAAAGGGAAAACGTAGTGTGTATCACTTTCGTAAAAATCTCCTATCGCCTCTAAAAGTTTATTCTACGATTTTCGAAAGTGCCACATCTTACGTTTTACGCTTGAAGTAAGACAGAAATTGATTTATTTTCATCATCTTAGTCAATTTGAAAAAGAGAGTTTAGTAAAATTTTCACATTTCATTTTATTATTTAATAATTATATACCATTTCAGTTTAACATTCAATTTTTTTTCCTTATAAAAAGTTGACACTTGAAGAAACAGCATTTTAAAACTGAAGAATAAATTTAACATATGTTGTTTTATACAATTCTCCCAACTAATAACTACCAAATAATCATAGGAAATAATAAATTTTGATCCGATTCTCATGTTCTAGGACTCAATCTTAATGGTAACTTCAATTATAGTAATTAATTAGTGTAGGCGATAATTTAAAATACCAAATCAGACACAAAAATGTACCTTTCTGAATAAACACACCTTTTTTTACTGTTTCGGATTTCTGACTCCAAAAATATACGCATAGCCGCGATCTGGGAAATATGGTCCCAACAGTTTGGTTAGAAAAGCTGTTTAAGGGTTTGATCTAAAGATCCGGTCGTTAGATCAAAAGTTATTTAGGTTGGCCAGTTTATTATTATTATTATTTTATTTATTTTTTTTTTTGCTCATTGTACTATTAAAAATTAATAGCATTTATCCGCCTTTTTTAATTAATTTTTTCGTTACATTTCAAAGTTTCAAAGAGCACGAGTTTGCAAAAAATAATGTACTTTTTATTTTAATTATGATAAAAATTATTATTCAAATCATTTCGATTTTAATTGAAATTCACATCAAATTACTTTTTGGTGCATGATTTAAAAATTACTTCCTAAACTTCTTTTTATTTTAATTAATAATTAATTAAATCAAACTAGTTGTAACAAGGATTTTATAACTAGTTGTAGAATAGTTTATTAAGTTAATTATTATGTTGTTTAACTATTCACAACAAACAAATTCAAGTTATTTAACTTTTTTTATTTTTGCAGCCTGTTTTGAACAAAACTGCTTGAAAAGGGGATTAGTTATTATTCGAAAAGATTTTTCAAAATCCCCTTCATATCTATCCACGTGTGACCAGCCTCTATTTTGTCAAAATAATGTATTATTGCCTGATATTAAATAGAATAAGAGAACAACAATAGGGAGAGGAAGGTTGACTACCGATCTGTGACAAACATTAACTACCTGAATCGAGTTGTCAAGTTGATATCGCCGCCATCTTTTGCTGAAATTATATCGAAACAATGAAACAAAGTGTGAATTGGTTTTTGTAAAACAATTGCATGTTTAATATCGTTTCTTTATGTAAAAGAATTTAATAATTTTTAAAAATAAACTTTTAACCAAAATATTTAAAAAAATTTAATTTTATTAGAAAAATTATATTGTTTTTTAAATATTTAGGGTCGATATTTTGAATTTAAGTTAACTTAAAACGACAATTTGATTCATCAAAATATATCTTTACATGTCTTTCAATTACTCATTTAATTTTTTCAGATTTTTATAATTATTCTCGTTTAATAAATTAGTTAAACATAGTTCAGAATGTAAATTATTCCAAAATATTTTTTCATATTTTCAACATATACGTTTTCTTTACATTTTATATTTTTGGGTACATGCAATTAGTATAGATTTTATAGTTTTGAATAGCATCCCGCCATCAAATAATAATGTTAATCAAAAAATTTTAAACTCTACTAATGTTATAATTAATCATGCAGAATATTTTAAGTGTAGAAAAAGTTGAATGTATATATTTCATGTGCATTTAACATTTGAAAGTATTTTTAATTTTATTGCATTCATTATTTCAAATTATAAAGATCACTGCAAGCTTTCCTGTACAAAAGAAAACTAAATAACTTATACTTTCTTTTATCGTATTTCATTTCTTTTCTTCATGTTTTAAGCAAGAATTTTATTTACTTATGGCTTAGAACGAATTTTTCTTTGAATTTAAAATAAATTAACTTCGAGAATAACGTAGCTTAAAATTTGTGTTTATCATTCTTTATGCATTTAAATTAATTGAAATGATGTTCTTCTTTTAAATAATAATACTTATTGAATTTTATGTTTGAAAGCAGAGTTTTAATATAATGCAGCTAATCTAATGGCATACGCGTAACAAGGCAGTGCAATATCATAAAATATACAATATAAAATATGCTACACATTAAAGATACAATACAGTAAACAAAACATAAAATGTAATGTATATTTTGTAATTTTCATCAATTTGATTTTTACAATTCGTATTTTCTTTTTTTCCCCTATTTATTTGTAACTTTTTTCCGTATTTTTCATAAAAAAAGTATTGTTTCTGAAAAAAATTTATTTTTATTTACATTTTTTTAGCTTCCCTACCAACAGCGATAGTAATACATGCCGAAAAAGTAATTTTCGTTTTACAATATTTTTATTCTTACTTCTCCTTTATCTACAATGTTAAATATTAATAAACTAGATGATAACTAGATTAATATACTTCATGTACAATGTTAAATATTAATAAACTGGATGATAACTAGATTAATAAACTTCATCTACAATGTTAAATATTAATAAACTAGATGATAACTAGATTAATGAACTTCATCTACAGTGTTAAATATTAATAAACTAGATGATAACTAGATTAATAAACTTCATCTACAATCTACATCTTAGTTAGTGGCGAAATTTCTAATAGTAATAACAAATATATTTCGTTATCGCCATCATTTTTAAAATGAGACTGTTATCAGGTTCACAAATGGTAACAGCAATTTTTTTATTTTTTTTATTTTATAAAATCTTTACTTTGGGAAATATTTAATGATGATTTCTTATACGAATTGTTTTTTTTCATTTATTATAGCTTAAATCCCACATTTTTAATGAAAATTTATGCATGACACATTTATTTTGTTTTAAATAGTCGAAATCGATGACAATGATTTATTTTAAAATAGAACTCGACATTAGGAATAACGGGATTTTGTATTTTCCTCTTTCATTTTTTTTTCAATTATCTTATTACTTATTCCCCTATTTTTCATGAAAAGTTATGCATGCCGAAAAAGTAAAGTTTATTTTACTTTTTTTATTTATTCTTACTTCCCCCCTACGGCAATGATTTTTTTGATGTCAATGACACTCAGTAGTTTAGAATATTGCGCACCTACACGAATTATAGAGAAAAAGGGGAGATTTGCCAACGTCATGTCTCGGAGCTTTGCATTCCGCGCGGGCTTTACAATGCTCATCTTTAAACGCTTTCACTATAAACATCATTTTCGACAAGAAAAATAAATATCTTACGTTTTTTCGATTAGAAAATTAAATTCTACTTTAGGCACACTTCCGTAAAAGTTCTTACTTCGGAAATTTTGGAAAATTTATGAATTAAATTTTGTGTATTGATATTTATTCTATAAAATTCCTTTTGAAAGATTTTGGATTTATCGCAAACTTAATGCTATTTTTGCCAACTTTTTACATTTTTCTTATTTGCCAACGCTCTTCTTGAAGCGTTATGGAATTCTGGAATTGCGTAATCATATTTTTTCGATTATTCTATGGCGACGAAGTTTTTACACATTCTTTTTAATTCTTCTTGCGTACTTGGTATAATTTAATATATTTTAATATTTTTAGTTATTAAAAACGAAAATAAAATAATGGATTTCAAATAGTTTTTCTTTTGTTTCTTGTTTCAAAAGCGTTTTGAATTCTTTTCAATTGTATGTTCCGTGCGCATTAGTTGTCTTTGTAAATATATGCTAAATTCAAATAAATTATCTACATTAATACAACTATTCAAATACAGTAGATAACAAGGAAATGGTCTGCCTTGGTTTGGGAAAATTTTGCTAAATATTCTAACATTAAATTAAATGTTCTATAATACATCAGAATATTCTAAATTAAATTTTGAATGTTGAAATTTGTTTTAAAAAATTCCTCATCTAAGATTTTGGAGCCATCGCAAATTTGATACTATTTTTACCCACTTTATATTTTACATCGCTTTTTCAAGTTTGCCAACGTTTTTAATATTTTTAGTTATTGAAAATTAATTACGGAAATAAAAAAAGATGGGATTTTAATCGTTTTTCTTTTGTTTCTGGTTTTAAAAGTGTTTGGAATTCCTTTTAGTTGTACGACTGGTATGCATTCGATGTCAGATTTTATAACCGTCGTTAAACAACCCAATTTTGAGTTTACGACTACCAATGTTCAACTTCTAGTGATGGCAATTTTGAACTCACTCCAGAAGACAAGGGGACTCCTGAATTAAGTATTGGGAGAAATTTTACTTCGTGGAAGACTTTTTGATGAAACTAACCTGCATTTTCCCAGGGTTAGCCTAACGACAAGGGAACTCTAACCCATGACCCGTCTACGACAGAAGATATTTTAAGTCAACACGGTGTTCCGCGGCAGCCGGGTGCGGAATTTCTATCGACCAGTCATTGCTGGGATTCCAACCTAGGGCACCTCATTTTGAGACAATCACTCTTTTTAAATGTACGCTAAATTCAAAGTAAAAATTATCTATATTAATACAGTTCGTCACAAATAAAGGAAAGGTCTGCTGTGTTTCGGGAAAACTTTAATAAATATTCTACTGAATAAGTAAAATTTTTGTTAACTTCCTATCTACTGAGCAAGTAGATATTTCTCATTTTCAATCATGGTTGCTAAGCAACACGCTTAACAGAGAAGAAATGTTTTTCTAAATATCGTATTCTTTCCTTGTAAATTAAATTATAGCTAATTATTAATAAATTAAAACAACAATTGTAACATCATTAACATTTTACTAATTTAGTATTTGAGAATAGCCAATTAAGAAATAATTATCATAAGCTATTTTGAAACAACGAGACGGGAATTATCAATACTTTATTGTTTCCTAGATGATAAGGGATTGATCAGATAGATTATAGATAACCTTGGCCACTATCTTTTCTTACATAATAAAAAAATTCAGATCAATTTACGGTATAAAGTGCACTTTGCGTGCATCATCCGTAAATTCCATTTTACCGTAAAACCTATTTTTACCGTAAAATATTATATTGTAATTTTTACAGTATTGTTTATATTTTTACAGTGATTTATTGATTTTAAGGTATTAATTACTGTAAAAGTTACTGTATATCAGATTTTTGTTGAGTAACATGTTGCGATAAAAATGAATTTTACGGTTAGAAGTACCGAAGACACCAAAAGTACCGGCAGGTTCTTTTTTACCATAATTTGATGATACCAAATTTTTTGTAGAGCCAATTAAAAAATATAATTAAAATTTTTTAAAAAAATACAAAATATTATTGAGAAAAAAAACGATTTACACTGTAATACAATGCTTGAAATCTAGGAGCTAATTCAACTACAATATCAGGCGAATTTTCAGAAAATATTGTAGCCGTATTGCGTTGAACCTTATTATAGTGTAAATTAAATTCTCTCAAACTTGATTAAATGAATTACGGTTCAATTTGAATAATAACCTTTCTTAATTTAAAACACAAAGAAAGATTTCTTGTAAAATTATCATACTGTACACTGTACAGTATGATAATTTTGATGATTTTTTATTTTATTTTGATAATTTAATAATTAATTTGATAATTTTTTTTCACTCAGAAATGTCATTACTGTACAATAATGACATTTCTGGGTTAAAAAAAAATTCTGGTTAATAAAATCAAAATATACGTTATTTAAACCATTTTCTTTGGTAATTTTTCTATTCATATGGTTTACTGGAAATTCTGGTTTTCAAAATTACAATTTTTTTTACCACACATTTTATAAAAAACTCAAAAGTAAATTTAACCGAAGAAATGGTTTTTATGCTATGCTCTGTATTATAACGACGAAATTACCGAATTTTACCACATTTACCAAATTTTATCACATATTATAAAACTACATTTTATTATTAATTTTACCCAAATCATCACCTAAGCATTTCCTAGTATAAATTACCGAGATTTTTACATTCCAATAGAGCCAGCAATACAGTAAATGTTACCATATTCTGGTAATTTTGCACATGTTTTTTTTCTCGGTGTACCTTATGTTGCAGCAATTCTCCTGGATATTACGGTTTTAGGTAAAACCGTAATTGTGTGCGTTAAACAAAATTTCAGAAAGCAAAACAATAAAATGTAATATTTATTCCAATTTTATTAAATTTGTTTCTGAAAGCGAAAGAAAAACCGTAGTATTCCCGTTTTATTAAAAATTTTCCAAAAGCAAGCAAAAAAAAATTTTTTTTTCTTATGCTTTTCAAAAAAGAAATGTTTTAATCTTGAGAAGAAGAAGAAAAAAAAACACTTCCTACTGCGTATGACAATTTTAATGGTCAATTCTATTTTAATACAATACAGACTATACTTTTGTTTTCCATTTATAGAAGAATTTTGATTGGTATGGAAGCAGGAATATATTTTAGATTTTGAATGTTAAAATGCTCAATCTTTTTTTCTTTCAATTCGGAAAACATCACATCAAATTCAAACGTTATGTGCCTAGCGAAATCTTTTGTGCCGAGATGATTTTCTTATTGATTTTGAACAGCTGTTGCCATTTCTTTCTTTATTTTGTAATACCTTTCAAAATCTATTTTCCCAAAAGAACAGTTTTGAGCGAGTGTTAGGCGGAATGGGAAGGAAGGTTACCCATCGAGGTGGCTTCAAAAAGTGCCCGGATATTGTTATTTAAAATGCATTCGAAATGAAATTTCTTCTTGATTTTAAATCTGAAAAACTTACTATTAAATGCCTTTTTTTAAAAATATATTGCTTAAAATACCAAAACTTGGAAGAAGGAAAAAATAATGTTAAGAAACACGTAACGTTATTATTTTCTTTAATCTTTATTAAAGAAATAGTATGATAATAATACATGTAAAATAACCTATAAAACATACAAAATAACTCATACGAAATAGGAAACAGGCCATGCTCAAGCTTCATGTAAAAGTGCATTATGATACTCTACAATTAATAAATTATAATTACCTATAATTGAGAGTCCCGCAGTGGACTGATCGTTAAGACACGGTTCTCAGCAGATCACCGAAATCAAGCATCACTGGCTACGGTCAGTGTGCGGGTGGGTGACCACTTGGATCAGTCTGTGTAGGGACTGAGGGTGTGCGGTATTGGTCCTCGTTAAACTGTGCTACCGTAAAGTGCTCGACTTCGCGCGCAGGTCGTCGGGCTACCGAAGCGGGGGTGCCATCCCCTCCGCAGAGGATCAAAATTGTGATGGCATGTCTTCGGATCATCCTCCGGGATGTTTCCCAGACCGTCGCCAATAGCCCATTGTGCAGCTCTAGTGCGACGTAAATTAACAACAAACAACAAACTATAATTAAGAAATATCAGTAATCACCACCCTTCGTATATTTTTTTTGCATTCTTTGTCAAAAATAAAGGTAGTTCCCATAAAAAATCGTACACTAAGAAAAAAAAAACACTATGCTCAAAACTACCAGATTAAGGTACAATTTACCGTGTTTGGGGAACACCAAAAAGTTCGGTATTTTTTACCAAATATGTGATAAAATTTGGTAAATGTGGTAGAATTTGGAAATTTTATCGCGATACTTTAAAGCTTGGCATAAAAACCATTTATTCTGTTAAATTTACTTTTTCAGTTTTGTATTTTTTACTAAATGTGTAGTCATAAAAACTATAAAACAAGAATTTCCTGTAAATCGTTATCATATGAGCATGAAAATTATCAATTGAATGATTTAAGTTCCATATATTCTGATTTTAAGTACATGAATTATGGTTATTTTTACTAGATATGTCCTTACCATACAGTGCGGTAATTTTACCAGAATTTTTTTATTTCGTCTACATTATAATTTATCGAAAATAAAATAAAAACTTTATCGAACCCAGTTGGATTGTGAGAAATGCGAATGAGAAAAAGGAATCAAAGCAAGTTTGATTGTCTGTTGGAATGTGAAGGTGGTTCTAATAAAGATATTTTAACTCCTACATGTTGCTTTCAGCAATCAAAACAGGTTTTGATGCTTTCCATCCCAGCTTTTCCCGCTAGTGATTCTTTCGATCTTGAAATTGATTATTAAAGTGTATGACTTTTTGATTAATTTTTGTCAAATAGTCTAAAATACCTATTGAGCGTTATCTTTGGTAGGTGGCCTGTATAGGGAGATTGATTGTCAAATCTTGGAACATAGAACTAATCTGTGACTATTTAAGCATCTATGTTAAATAGAAATACATGAAGTATTTGTAAGTGAATATGATCACTTTAAAAATTAAAACAGATGTACTGCGCCTAGTTGGTGTGGTGAGTTTGCCACGGCTGACTCGATTTTCCTCGTTTAAGGATGAGTGTTCGAACGAACTATACTTTTTCTGATTGAAATAAATGGCTGAAATTCAATCTAAAGTAGTGTCCCTAGTGGCTTCAGTGTTGCAAAAGTCTATGCGAGGTAGGGCAGTTGGAGAGCGTGTTGCAAAGATTGGTTGATTATTACTACCATCTGCCCTCCGATCTAAATAATGATATTTTAGTTTGTAAATAATGTCTTCAGATCATCATTAAGGAGGGTCGGTAACCAAAGTGTTTAGCTTTATTGTGACATTAACATACAAACTAAATTAAATCGCAACTTTTACCTAACCTCAATCTATTGCCCTTGGTGAGGTGATATATTTACTGTAACATTTCCCCCTAAAGAGCAGTTCAGTTAATTCATTTCTAATCTGAAAACTTATCTCTTTCTCGCATGGAAATATTTTAAATCACGCTAATTCAAAAAAAAAAAAAAATATCGCTCACAAAATACTTGAGAATCATCTTATCCCTTTAACAAGTAATTCCAAAAATACAGAAATTAAAAACCGATGTGTAAATCGCTCATAGCTATAAACGGAATACCTTGTTAAAATATAATATTGTGGTTGAATTATTACGTGTTTAGATGCTTATTTAGTGATTCGAGAGGTTAAACTCGAATATGCTAATCGATATTCGCTGGTGATACTTTAAATTACGAAATCAATCAACAATTTTTCGTCAAATTTGAACTAACCGAAAATTGGTAAATATTGTACCAATAGTTTAGAACGAACAGAGGTTGAATATTTGTGCCTTTTAATGTAATACGTGATAATCCGATCATTAAAACAAAAGTTATTTGGATGTTCAGTTTTTTTTTTTTTCGCATTGTAGAAGATGTTTAAAAATATTTCTTTTCATTTTTCTGATTTACATTTAAGTTTGGATTCAGCTTCTTAGTTTAAAACAAAGCATTATCAAGCCTGATTTTAAATCTTTTATTGAAATAAAATGAAAAATAAGAAAAAAATAGAAAAAAAAATTAGAACACGTATGTACGTTTTTTTTCTAGCTTTAAGCATAAAATTTCGAACCAACAGAAACATTTATCAAACCTTTTGTTTAACTTAACTAGATTATAACACTCATAACCTGTTTGACAATACAAAGTTTAATTTAACGATGTTTAAAACAATAATATTTAAACAGGCTCAGAACTGGCTTATCGAAGATAACATATGCAATGTAAACGAATTATCACAAACGTCGACTGCAATCTATCACATTTCAAAGTGATGGAGCATACGAGAAAGTCTGCTTGGCGAGGATTTAGCATAATTACTCAACAACCTTGTAAAAGGATATCAACCTAAAACCGACCATTCTACAAACAATTAGTATGCCACAATAAAATACACGATAATTAATAACGTGTCTCTGGAGGAGCCTTTAAAGAAAAACTGCGTATCCAAATTATCCCCTTAAAGAAAAGAAATTAAAAAAAAAATGAATAAATAATCGAAAAATATTCACCAGCGCACATCCATCATCATCTTTATGCAGATGAGGGGAAATCGTATCGGGAGGGAATAAAAGACATTCTCTTTCTTGTTCGGAGCGCCCTCTATTGAGCGAAAACTTCATCACACAACTCGCTGTTGCTTTTCCTTTAGTGATTCAGGTGTAGATGGATGAAGAAGGACTGGATACATGATGCTGCGGATCGTGCCCAAAATACCACATGGATTCTTGTTTTGCTTTTCTTGGATTGATTCTATAATAGAATAAAGCAAAGATTCTTTCTTTTTTTTGTAGTGAAAAGTGTTGATAGTGTGAAGGATTTTATTTACGGACGGATTTTCCAGCCCTTTTTCAACTTAATAAATATATTTGAAATACTTTGTTATATTTTGTATCAACTTTTTTTTGTTGGAAGAAATGGCTGAATTGGAAATTATGTCTCCCATCGCTCAATCTATATTGCAGTGGGATAAAGCATGCCAAGATGAGGTAAGATATAAACTGTTTATTAAGAATTTAGCTTTTTTTTTAAATAAACTCATAAAACTGATTGATTTGACCGACGCATTTTACGTAAGTCAAGTATGTATGCTATGCAAAAAAATTAAAACCTGAGATATGTATTTAAATTATCTTGTTTCTTAATACTTTATTATTTGAAAAAATGTATTTCCGTCTAAAAATAATAATCTTTTTAATCAAATTGTTGCGCAAGCTATGTTTAAAATACATTTTCTCTCTTTTTGATTTGTTGTTAAAATTATTCCAATTAAATCTCACTTGATTGTTTTAAAATATGCAAATTTATTTAAACTTGAAAAAATTTTTAAATTTTTTTTTCTAGAAAATTATTTTTATGAGTAAGGTACAGGCGGAGTGCTAGGATTTAAACCCGACAGGAAAACTGTAATTCCCGTGCATAATCGAACTATTACTCGTCGAGTCTTTTTTTTTGCAATATTTTATTGAAAACGTTATAATTTTAGACAAAAAATGACTCACTATGATTGTTTTAACATTTTTTTGAAAACGTAACTAAGAATTAATACGTTGTATTAATTTATTAGATTAAAGTCTGCAATCTTTTTCCATGGGGTGGACGCTCCGATCTTTGGGCAGTTACCTCATTTTCCTCCCTTGGCACCAAATCTCGTAAGGGTGGTTATATATTAAAAATTGTAAAAAGTGACTTTATTTTCTTTTTCTTTAAAACTTCGTTCTAAATGAGCCTCTCATGTAAATGAAGTGCCGCATTAATTTTAAAACAACTAACATACTTAACTTAATACGGAAGACATAAAATTTTACAATAAGTAGTCGTTTTCAGAATTATATAAAGTAGCTTGCTCTTAACGTAAATTTTTATTACCGGCTTTACGTAAGGGATAAAACTTTAAGCATATAAAATTTAAAAAAAAACTCAAATTATTGTTCGAAATGATAAATGTAAGTAAATTTTTGTTAATTCACTATCGCTTAACATTCCTAACGCATGCTTAAGACACAAAGTTTTATTTATGATTTAATAAATTAACATTTTTAAATTCAGAATAAGATAGAAATAAAATTTAATAAAACTTTTTGTAACTAATATTTTAAATTACTAAAATACAATTAAGAAAAAGAAAATTCACCCTGTGTTTTTTTTTTAATTTTAAAATTTCTTTAGTTTAATCAGCTGATTACTTATAATAGAATAAACATAATTAATGACATTTGAATCTAATATACATATTACTGGCAATTTCTTTCCTATTATTTTTGATTTTTCTGAAACTCTTTTAAATTTATTTCAACTTTGAATGCATATAAATTTTTTATTGATGCAAAAGCATACATTTTTTAGGCTGCAGAATTAAATATAATTAATTACGTAACTGCTGATTTTCTTTCTTTCTTTATTATTATTATTTTTTTAAATAAAATAATAGTAATTTTATAAATTAATTCTTTATTTTTATGCAAATATTTTTTATTTTTTTCGTAATACGTATAATACGTAATGCATTTTCTTTCTTCACTTTAATAATAGCTGTTACATTTATTACATTTAGTATATCTGTTGTTACATTTAGAAACTCTGTTGTTACATTTATTGTAACTCAATGTTGTTATATTAAGAAACTCTGGCAAGTGTAATACTTTTCCTGATTTCATAGAAAAGTATCCCATTTTTAGCTTAAATTACTTTACAAAAAAACCTTTAACTCACAACCTGTAATTAAAACAAATGTTAAACCATGGTCGACTTTTAGTTAATTGTAGTATGCAAATTGGTTTTCAAAATCTAAAATTTCAACTATTAATGATTTAAACTCTGTAACGAGAATTTAATCTATTCCTGTTATGAATAATACAATTCGAATTATTTTAAATAATCGACAAGTTTTCTACAAACACGTACGTTTTCGGGTGTAAAGTTTTATTTATTTTTTATTATATTAAATAACAAGGGTTTCCTTTTTATTTACTTGTTTTTAGTGAATGTCATATTTTTATTGTTGTTTCGCTATTTGTTTCCTGTGTTTATTTTTTTAATTCACGAGTAACATATTTTTTATAACTTTAGATATAAAATACTAATAAAATATAACAATATTTTAATATATTTTTTGAATAAATGCTTATAAGATTTGCATATTTGAAAAATATTTTTCATAAATGCAATTTAGTTCATTTCCCTGAAATTTTATGTTACAATATAGCGCTATGAAATTATTAACAATGTTACATTTCACCAATGCACTTTTTTTCGGAAATTACGGTGTACGAGATCATAAAATCAATCCCCAACATCAGTTCGTAAGAGTTGGAAATTATTTATTTATTATTTTATAAATTATTTATTACTAAATTATTATTTTTAAAATTATTTATTTATTATTTTTTATAGAATGAGTTTTATAATTTAAATGTTTAACTTAGACATATTTGATTACTTCTCAATTAACAAATTTAAATAGGAATATAACTTATGAAATTATTATTGGCTAAGCCAAACTGTATAAAATTCGGAATCAAATTTACGGTAAAAAGTACTCGTACCCTGGGTGCATCATCGGTAAAATCCATTTTAACATAAAATTGATATTTACCGTGAAATTTTGTAACGTAATTTATTTAATTACAGTTTGTCAGTAATTTAAAATTTCTGTATATAAGATTTTTTGACGCTTAAAACTTTCGTTAAAATGTATTTTATCGAAATATGTAATTTTTTTTTGCATTCTTGAAAACTAATTTGTTTTCCTTGAAACAAATTACACTGCGATGTTTCCAATGTATTCAATCTGGTTGAATTGGTCTGAACCATCTTAAAAAAATTTTA
Source organism: Parasteatoda tepidariorum (assembly GCF_043381705.1). Taxonomy (NCBI): domain Eukaryota; kingdom Metazoa; phylum Arthropoda; class Arachnida; order Araneae; family Theridiidae; genus Parasteatoda; species Parasteatoda tepidariorum. The sequence continues at coordinate 35,202,138 of NC_092205.1, forward strand.
ATTCCATAAAATTAATAAATAAGCACGAGATAAAAATTTGAAAAATTTCTTACGAAGCTTTCCTTGCATTCTAATACAGATTATGCACAACATTTGATATTTTTATACCGAAACACTAAAATAATTCATTGTCACTAAAATTTTTCTTACAAAACTTTCATTCCATTCTAATACAAATTATGCACAACCTTTGATATTTTTATACCAAATCACTAAAATTATTCATTGTCACTAAATTAATTGTCACTAAAATTTTTCTTATAAAGCTTTCATTCTATTCTAATACAGATGATGCACAACCTTTGATATTTTTATACCAAAGCACTAAAGTTATTCATTTTCACTAAATTAATTGTCACTAAATTTTTCTTATAAAGCTTTCATTCCATTCTAATACAGATTATGCACAACCTTTGATATTTTTATACCGAAACACTAAAATAATTAATTGTCACTAAAATTTTTCTTACAAAACTTTCATTCCATTCTAATACAGATTATGCACAACCTTTGATATTTTTATACCAAATGAAATCACTAAAATTATTCATTGTCACTAAATTAATTATCACTAAAAATTTTTTTATAAAGCTTTCATTCCATTCTAATACAGATTATGCACAACCTTTGAAATTTTTATACCAAAGCACTAAAGTTATTCATTTTCACTAAATTAATTGTCACTAAAATTTTTCTTACAAACCTTTCATTCCATTCTAGTACAGGTTATGTACAACCTTTAATATCTATATACCGAAACACTAAAATTATTCATTGTCACTAAATTAATTGTCACTAAAATGTTTCTTACGAAACTTTCATTCCATTCTAATACAGATTATGCACAATCTTTAATATTTTTATACCGAAACGCTGAAATAATTCATTGTCACTAAAATTTTTCTTACAAAACTTTCATTCCATCCTAATACAGATTATGCACAACCTTTAATATTTTTATACCAAAGCACAAGAATTATTCATTGTCACTAAAATTATTTGTAGTTAAACAACATTAATGTTTGATTCCCGGCAATAAACGCACCGCGATAATCCAAATGTGTATTCTAGTATTAGTGCAATCTGATTAAGTTAGTTTGGTTAATCCAACTAATTTGACATTGAATTATTTTTTTTTATAATTTTCAAATAGTTAAGTTTAGGATAATTCCATTTTAACGAACCTTAACATTTATGTACCTTTAATTCGTTTCCCTGCAATAAATTAAACCTTGGATAATTTTTTTGAATTTTAAAAAAATAATTTTATGGTTGGAAACACCTCTGGCTAAACTTACTTCACACTCCTCCATATTGCTATATGGAAACTTAACTCATTAAAATCATTAACTACTAAGTTAAACGCGTTGGCTTCCCTGCAATGCTCGCACTTCCATTTCATGAATCTTCCAGTATCTATTCAATCTGCCTGATAAACACTGTGTGTCCAATTGGTGAGTATAGTTAAATGAAATACATTCTCCCGGTCTATTAAAGGAAGAGATATATCTATTCACAAGTTGATGTAATTACGGGCAGCCCGGATAATAACGGTCGTCAGAACTCATGATACACAATATCAATTCTTGTCGTAGCCTGTTACCTTAATTAGCGGTTTCTATCTAACGTCGAAGAATTATTCTTGACATGGTAGCAATTCATTTCTTTTGTAGCTTCCTTCCATTTATGGATAATATGAGGAATTGTCTGAGAAATGTTTGGATAAAGTTTCAGAATCTTATCCTTACAATATGAAAACTTGTTTGAAAAATATTCATGCATTTATCTTAATTAAAAATTGACTTTTCCATTTTTAAAATTGTAATGTAAAGTTACTGATAATTTAAAATTATAACAAAATGCAATTTACGCTACTTTAAAATTGTATTAAAAAGTAACTGATTAGATGCAAAATGGTAACAGAACTCATGATACACCATGTGAACTCATGCCATAATAATTTTACGTCGAATAATTCTTGATACGTGAACAAGTCATGTTTTGCAGCTTATTTTTCTCTCTTTTTTGGATAATATAAGAAATTAATTGTCTAAAAAGATATGAAAAATATTCTTCTATTTTATTTATTTATTTATTTCTCAACTTTAATCGAAATTAACGGTCTTAATTTTAAAACTGGAATTTATACAATTCTAATATGATGACGTCAGAACTCTTATTTCAGTTCACTTCAAAATAACAATATGAAATAAACTTGATTTTACGATGAGCGTCGAACCTATCACCACAAAAGTGTCCGCTACAACTTAAAGATTGTGTTCTACAATAATTGAAACAACTTTAAAATTGAAGAATGAAATATGTAATTCAACTTGAAAGTGGTAATATCGATAACTGATTTAACTTTAAAATAACTGATGCAACATAAAATTGTAACAGAACTGATGATACACCATATGAATTCTTGTGGCAGCTTGTTGCTTATTGATTTTTATTTGACACCGAGGAATAATTCTTAACATGGGATCAATTCATTTCTTTTGTAGATTCTTTCGCCCTCCATTATTGATAATAAGGAATTTTCCGAAAAATGTTCCGATAAAGTTTCAGAATCTATCGTTACAATATAAAATTTCTTCTAAAGATAATCAAGCATTTTGTTTATTTATAATATTAACTAAAAATTAACTTTTTCAATCTTAAAATTGAAACTTAAGTAACATATACCCTTTTAAAATTGTAGCATAAAGAAATTTATACTACTTTAATTGTAACAGAATTATCATCTTAATTTTAAAACTGGAAAGTGTCCGCTATAACTTAAAGATTGTGTTCTACAATAATTGAAACAACTTTAAAATTGAAGAATGAAATATGTAATTCAACTTCAAAGTGGTAATATCGATAACTGATTTAACTTTAAAATAACTAATGCAATATAAAATTGTAACAGAACTGATGATACACAATATGAATTCTTGTCGCAGCTTGTTGCTTATTGATTTTTATTTGACACCGAGGAATAATTCTTAACATGGGAGCAATTCATTTCTTTTGTAGATTCTTCCGCCCTCCATTATTGATAATAAGGAATTTTCTGAAAAATGTTCGGATAAAGTTTCAGAATCTTATCCTTACAATATGAAATCTCTTTTAAAGATATTCAAGCATTTTGTTTATTTGTAATTTTAACTAAAAATTAACTTTTTCAATCTTAAAATTGAAACTTAAGTAACGGATTCCCTTTTAAAATTGTAACATAAAAAATTTATATTACTTTTAAATTGTATTATAAAGTAAGTGACAAAATGTTAAATTGTAACATAGCATCATGATATACAATATGAATTCATGCCGCATCCGTTAACTCTAATTATTGTTTTGTATCCTAACCTTGTTTTATATCTAACTCCGAGTAATTCATTTCATATGAGCAATTCATTATTTGGAGCCTCTGTCTCACTTTTTTTTTTTTTTGAATAATATGATGAATTGTCTTGAAACATTTAGTGCATCAAATTTCAAATTATTTTCGCGATACGAAAAGTTCGTTTTTAAAATATGAAAAATGTTCATCTATTTTCTATCGATTTATTCGTAAACCTTTTCAAAATTAACTGCTTTAATTTTAAAACCGCTACATAAAGCATACACTACAACTTTAAAATTGTAGAATGAAATATGTAATTCAACTTTAAAGTAACATACGATAACTGATTTATATTTAAAATAACTGTTTGAATATAAAAATGTAACAGAACTGATGATACTACATATGAATTCTTGTCGTAGTATGTTACCTTAATAATTGATATTTATTTAACGTCGATCTATTGACGTAGAAGCTATACATTTCTCCGATATAGCTTCGTATTTCTCCTTTTATGGTAATATGATGAATGTTTGGATAAAGTTTCCGAATCTTTTCACCATCAATGTTCTTTTCAAAATATTCATGCATTTTCTTTCTTTATTTCCAAACTTGATAGCTTAGTTATCTAACTTGAAATTGATTGACAGATATCATCTATTTCCTAGAAAACTTTTCATATATACTGTATAATAATTTCGACTATGTGTGTAGGAAAATATTTAAAAGTGCAGCCTGAAGTAACTGATAAAAATTCAAATTTGCAACGTGTAGTAACTAATGCAATTTTAAAGTTGTAATTCAAAATAATGAATTTATAATTGTAACGCATAGTAACTGATAAAAATTAAAATTATAACATGAGGAGATAGATGCTTGTAACATAAATTAACTGATAAAACTATTAAATCGTGACTTAAAATAACTTAATGATTCAAAGAAAATTAATTTATAAAACTTTAAAGATGAAATGTAATATAATAAAAATAAAGTTTAAACTAAGTTAGTGAGCAGTAGATGATGAAAACGTTTCGCACTTGTTTAATCTGTGATTTAGAATGTTTCTTGAGAATAAAAAATAATTGTGAAAAATAAATGTATAAACTATTTTGTTTATATTAAACTCCTCATGAAGACAAAATACATATAATTGCTGGAAGAAATATTAGTTTATATATATATTTTTCATTTTTTTAACAGTCGTAACTTTTTACAACATGACAATTTTTGTACTATGGTATTTTTTATATTATGGAAAATTTCTTATAACAATGTATTTTTTTGCGGCATATTTTTTTAAAAGTTAAAAGTTTTTTTTTAAGAGATCGTTATTAATTTTTTAATGGTCGTGATTTTTAATAGTTTTCTTTTATTTTAAGTCAGAAAAATTTAATTTAATTTAGTAATCTCTAGCAAAAAATGTATATATACATAATTATTCTGAATGTTTAACAAATATCCTGAATGCCTAAAAAGATTATAAAATTTATCAAATGAATTAGCCTCTATAATAGAAAATTATATCTGAAAGTTGAGTAACAGCTGTCATTTATATTTTTAAAAAAATCATAAAAGTTTGTGATTGTGTAATCTTTTTTCGAGATATCCATCTTAATGTTAATTATATTCAGTATCAATCATACAAATTAATCATTTCGACAACTGTTGATCCTTAAGATAAGGCAACATTCGAAATTGTGCAATTTCTCTTGAATTCAATATTAATCATATAAAAAATCAACCTTGCATGTAAAGCACTAATAACTTTTTTTACATCTACAGCTCCCCCTTGCATCGAGAAATTTCAAACAGCCTTATTAATTCAATAGCCCCTTCTATAATCGCAGAATACAATGCAACACAACAGACAATCACCATTTCCAACTGTCACTACCAACAAACGGAAATATTTTTGCATAATAAAAACTCATGACGAAATTTATATATCTTTCCTAACCTTCACAGTAGCTGTAGATATGTTTTTTTACGAACGTAAACGCATATACATAAAAAAACAAAAAGAAAAATTACAAAAAGGCATGTGTGCACACCAAATTGTTTTTCCTGACAGCTTAAAAAGCTCAAGAAAAATGTTTAAAGATGCATTGTCATTTCACTTCTAAACTAAAAGAACGAATCAAAATTCCACCTTGATTTATTTTTTATGGCAAATACTGCGTATACATTATAATTCACCAACACCAAGGAGTTTGGAGAAGTTTTTTTTTTTACAGTTATTCGGTGTTGAAATATTCATACATTTTTTGGGGTCCTCGAAAAAAATTTCCTTTTATATATTTTATTTTTTGTTATTTCTTTTCCCTTTCCTTTACGGTATATAGTTATTTATTCGGCTTTTGTATTTTATACGAGGTTCATCTTTTTTCTAGAGCCATCAATATTGCTGGATATCTGTAGTTCTTTTAAGTCCCATCAAAAAGCGATAGTTTTATCGCAGAACTTTCAAAAATGTTTCTGATATCTGAAGTGAGGGGAATTTTTACGAAACCAATATTGCGTTTGTTTAATAGTTAACTGAAATATAAGAAGTTTAAGTAATGTACGCTAAAGTTAACTATAATAGTTGAGGAATAAATTTCGTTTTTATTACTAAGATATTGTATTCTTGTGCGGGCATAAATGCAAGAAATAAAAGGTATTTGGAATAGATTAAATTGCTTTTAAATTGCAATTATTTTGGAAATCATATACAAATATGATTTTCAACATTTAAGTTAATAAAGTAATTTAGTTTTGTTACATTTTTTTTCCACTCAGTTATCTATGTTTCTGTAATTTTTTTTTTAATTTAAGAAATAATTAAATTTTTTATTCAAAAAAGAATTTATCTAAATATTGTTATTTAGGACCATTAATTTTTTGTAAATTTTTTTTAAATGATTGAATGTTGAACTGGTACCATGAACTTTACAACATTGAAAAAAGAATCGGAATCAAATTATGGTTTAAATGTAACGATATTTTTGGTGCATTATCAGTAAAATTCATTTTATCTTCAAATTTATTTTTACCGTAAAATAACATACCATAATTTTTGCAATACTATTTATTTAACAGTGATTCAGTGATTTTATGGTAACTATTATTGTTAAAAATCATGTTTCTTGATGCATAAAAAATTTGGTAAAAAATCAATTTTACGGTAAAAATCGATTTTACGGTCATCCTGAGTGCCGATACTTTTTTACAAGAATTTGAATCAGATTTTTTTTAAAAATGTACTGTAAAAACTAAATTCAAACTAATTTTCAGTTTAGGTAGAACCATATTATCAAGTAATAGAGTTAAAGACAGATTATATTCTATTTTATGGAGCTGTATTATGCAATATTCGACAGTATTATGCAATATGCCACCCAATATGGTGTAGTTGTAGTGAGCTCAAACGATATTTTGATTCAAAATCAGTCCAAAATTTCAATGCAATAATTTAAATGAAGTACAAATGCAATAATTAAATGATAGATTAATCGTGTTATTCAATTTTTTTTCTGTTTTATAAATCAATTTGGAAGAAAGTATATATCTAGTTTAAATTTAATTATAATGAAATTACACTAAAAACTTAATTTTCAAAGTAACTGAAACAATTATGAAAACAATACTAAGATCTGACAATGAAACTTACATTGGTTTGTTTTTAGGTGACTGAAAATAAGTAAAAACGAAAACTCTGGAAACTGTGCTTTATAAAATTTACTTAATGAAATTTAAACAGTTTTTTTAGTTATAAAAAGGTTTGTTATAACTTATTTAAAATTTTAAGATTCGGTTTTTTATACGTATTAAAATTTCACCTTATTTTTCATGAAGTGAATACTAATAAAACGGTAAAAATAACGATTTAGGTTTTATTAGAAAATAAATTTACTGATAAAACGATAGCAAAAATAAGCTAAGGAAGACGTGTAAAATAATCAATTAATAGGAAACACCTGATTGTTTTTATTTAAAAGGGGCTTAACACGTTTAAAGTGGTCGTTTCTTTAAATGGATGTGTTTTGTCACTTAGTTTCAAAAATGAATTACAATTAGATTTCTTTTATTTTTCTCTAATCATAAATAATGACTTTTTTAAATTCAAATATAATGTTAAATTTTCTAGAAAATTTAATTTAAAATTGATATTTTTATTTAAAGGGTAGTTAAATAAATGCTTATTTTAATATATTTATAATTTAATATGGCTAAAAATTTAGTTTTGTACACTCTAAAGAGATTTGTTATGTAACCTCAAACCCCAATTTAACGATAATAAAAAATTACTTAAGAAAAAAAAAAGAATGATCTTAGTGAAGTAAGTAGTAGTTTATTGAAGTAGCTATTATCGTATCAAAAAAAATTCTATTGTGCTATTTTCTAAACATATTGGGAATTTCAAGGTTGTTCAGCATTAACAATTGTCAGATCATATAATACAGATCTACTAAATAATTAAAAACAACAATTATGATCATAAGATAGGATGGCGAAAAAAAAAAAGGATTTTCTGTTAGAAAGTTACCTTTGGTCAATCAATCAATCAATCTAATGGAACGATGCCCCTGAAATAACAATCGTGTTCTGTGTCCCTTTTATTTTCTACGGACCGTTACCCACCTGACAAATTGTGATCAAGAGGTTTAGTTGATTCACGCGAATCACACGTGGATCGAGCACGCCATTGATTTAGTTTACTCGGCACTCGTATTTTCATTTTCTAAAGAAAAATTTATGTAAGTAAAATAAAATAAAAATTATCAAGAGTAAATATAAATACTAAGTAAACACTAAGCGAATTATTATTTTAAACGATGTATGAATATTGGTGTTATCCAAAACATTTCACTGAAATTAATTGCTATGTGAATTATTTTTTAAACAATGTTACCCTAAAGCAAGGGTCTGTCCAGACATTTTGAAAAAGGTCCGTTTTTGTAAAATTGTGAAAAAATTACTCGTAGTTTGTAAATACAAAATAAACGTTAAGACACATTCTTTCAACCAGGGTCCTGCTTTTGTGAATTTGTGCAAATAGGGTCCGGTTATTGCAAAAAACCTATTCAGGGAGTTTTTAAATTGTAAAGACATACAAGATCATGCTCAACACTGTAAAATTATAATTAAAAAAATTTAATTTTAAAAAATAAACAGCAAATGCTGTTTCTAAATTAGAGATGCAACATGCAAATATTTGGTACTTAGCCTATACTGCTGAACGCAGGATATTCATTTCGGACGAATTAAGGAAGAAGCGTCTGTCAAAAACAAAACTTAGTTCGTTTACAACTGTCTTTCTTTCCTCTCCTTCCTAGGAAGGGTTAATTCGATTAACAAAACAATCATGAGGATAAACAAATTTGTGAAGGGTCCGTTTAAAAGATAAATTATTTTGTGAAGGGTCCGTTTTTATGAAAAGATATTTTGTGAAGAGTCCTTCAACGGACCCAAATTTCTTCCAAACAGACCCCTGCCCTAAAGTATTAACTAAAAGTTAATGAAGTGCATTATTTTTAAACAATGCTGTTACCAAATGAATATTGCTGTTATCAAAAATAATTTACTAAAAGTAAATGAAGTGCATTACTTTTTAAACAATATATGAATAGTGCTTTTTCAAAACAATTTACTAAAAGTGAATGCTAAATGCATTATTTTTTAAACAATGTTTGAATATTAATGTTATCAAAAATAATTTACTAAAAGTAAATGAAGTGCATTATTTTTTTTAAACAACATAGGAATATTGCTGTTTCTTAAAACAATTTACTAAAAGTAAATGTTGAATATATTATTCTTAAACAATGTGTGAATATTGCTGTAACCCAAAAAATAACTAAAAGTAAAAGGTAAATGCGTTACTTTTTCAAATACTGAATGGATATTGCTGTTACCCAAAACAATTTATTAAAAGTAAATGCTGAATACATTATTTTTTTAAACAATGTATGAACACTGATACCTGTGGCAAATGCGTCGATTTTTTTAAAAGAAAATATCGATTTTATGTCATATTTTTAAAAGAAGAAAGATTTAGGATTTTGAAACTGTTTATTATTCATTTTTCGATTTATAGAAGAAAATTTATAGTCGACTGAAAAACCGAGAGTGGTCGTTAATTTATATTATTTTCAACCTGTGTCAGGAAAACTAATATGTGTCTCTTGAGTATCACAGTTAAGAGTTATAAAAAAAATTTTTGCTGTGTTTAGACAAATATTTTACAGCATAATACATTCTTGCAAGACTTTGTTTTTGTAATACATATATATTCATTAATAGCAAATATCGTTTTTCAAAAACCTGAAAACATTTTATTAGGAATTCTTACCACATATTTATATATTTAATTCACTGTGTTTTGAACGACAATTAAACTTTAATTTTAATATTCAAACGTTTTGCAAATATTAAACGTGAAAAAAATTGTTAAAATTATCTCTTCCTTTACATTATTATTCATCTCTCGACGAATTCAAAACATCTAAAATAAAAAAAAATAAAAAATTGGGAAGAGGTTTTTTTCTTCGGGACATAAAATGATAGTCACACAATCCCACAATCAATAGTAGCCTTCAATCAATAATTTTTATCAATCAGGATAATGTATCAAAACTTATTTGGTATTAATAAGTCTATGACGAGTTTATCAATTTAATTTGACCGAAAGTACACTTTTTGTCGAAAAACCAACAGCCATTTTGGTTGCCATATTAACACTATCTTGAGATTGCACATTTATTTCTCTTAACATCTAATAATAGCTCAAAAGCATATGTTACGTGTTTACAACATGTCCTGCCAGTGTGTAATAATACTTGATTAAGAATACGTATTAACTTGAAATGAAGTAATCATTCAGACCTTTTTTAGAGTTTTGCAGCACCAAAATCGAACAGATATTACACCACAGTCTTCAGAGTGTAGTTAGAGTAGTAGAAATAATTTTAGACACATTTTTATTGAGAACTTCTTTACTTGAAATACAGTCGCTTATAATTTAATATTAACGCTGTCTTTCGAAGCTTTGTCGAAAATAAAAAAGCCATAGTTAAATTTCTTACACTCAAAGCAATGCGATGATTTTTAACTTATCTTGTCGTAAAAAAAATATTTGGGCTTTAAAACAGAAAAACAACTTAAATATTTTAAAAGCTATTAAAGTTTTTTTTAAAAAATCGCCAATTTAGCTATATTTCTTCGGCTAGAAGAAAATTATCAAAACCGCTGCCGTGTTCTCAATTTTTCATAGTTTTATGAACCCAGGTAATGCAGCATTGGAATAAGTTTTTAAATATTAAAAATTTGGACCACAAACACTTTTTATTTTCACTAAACAGTGGCTTTTCTGCATATTAACGTCTTGACCCAAGAGTAACAGTGGCAAACTCACAGTATATTATTTGCAAAAATGCATAATTTCATTTACGCCTAGCCTTCAAAAAACAGCCTTAACTTACATTTCCGACAAATTTTATCACTCCAGTATATCCTCCTAAAACCCGAACTTTAAATAATGGCCGAAAATGCGATTATTATTGAAACTTAATTATTTATTTTTAGTTATTTTCAAATTATACATTGGTTAAATGATTTAATTTTTAATTATTAGCTTTTTTGCATGCTGGGAAATATTTTTATAATGTAATAAGATATTTATGTGCAAAAATTTTCTAAAATGTTACTTGGATCGAATATCTTATGATTTTTCAAAGTAATTAAAAACTTCAAACAACAATTAGATATTTGCACAGAGACAACTACTTTGCCAAGGCATCAAACAGAAAAATAATTTTAAAATATTAATTAAGTGATAAAATTGCACTTAATGTTGCATAATATATTGGAGAGTGGATCTTAATAGGTTATGTATCAAATATATATCAAAATATGAAAGTAATTGGTATCTGGCTGTAACTGTCATAGTACATAAATATTTTTTATTCGATAACGGTTTAGTTTTATGAACTGGCAGAAGACTTTTAACTCGCAAATGAATGAAATATTAAGCTGGAATTGAGTCCGCGGATATCCTTTTAATTTCATAAAAACAACATTTTTTTTATCTTGTTTCATTTGCATGTAAAAGAAACCAACTATAAAACGCATTGTTTTCATTGATGTCTTGACCAATTTAACATTTATATTGTTATTTCTGTATTTTTAAGTTTTTTTTTACTGTTTAAATTACATTTATTAAAAAAAAATAGTTTTATCTCTTTTTAAACGAGTTTATATTATTCAACTAGAACGTATTTGTTTAGTAATAATTTATATCAATTGAAATCTTTTCGTGTTGGCCTTCTGTTGTTTTAAAAGATGCAAACGATTGATTTTTGTAAATGTGATTAATATCGAATGCTCATACTTGAATTGAAAGTTAGATATTTTCTTTGAAATTTCTCTACGAACCAACAGTAAACTTTTGTTCGCGAAGAATAGCAGCAAATTTTTGTTTTATTTATCTGTTATTATATTTCTATCTAATGGCAGAGCGTAGCACAACAAATGAAGTGAGTCCAATACCGTTGCCAGATTTACACTTCCGCAATTCGTTCTTTTTTCTCTTAAGCAAAATTTTTGTTGTTGCTTTATCAGAAAATGCAGTTCTACGTGTGCATAGGAGCAGTCATTCGAAACCAACGCATTGACTAGACCATCAAGCATTTTTATTTATTTATATTTTCATTTTTTTTATTCTCTTTCGAACATAACAGACGTTATTCATTTCTTTTATCCGAAGTTATTTTGTTAAATACAACTTTTTCTGTTGTTCTCAAAATCGTTTGCATCTTTCACTTTACTCATTTTTTTTCGCAATTTATGCTTTTCATTTTTTAGTGTAATTTTTGTGAATTTCACAATAACACATACTTTAAATCAATTAAAGTTCACAATAATTGAACACTTGATGTCGTAATTCTGTATAAACCCACCTGAAATACCCACTTTCATTGAAGCTAAATTACTTTTAACGTTTCATTAACTCTAATTTTTATAAAGATTTTTTTTCTGGATATAAAAAAACACTACTTTATGAACTTTATTTTTTGGGGGTAAAGTACACACTTAGAAAATTGGTTTTAATATTAAACCATTATTTGGACCAAATACGACGTGAATTTATTGTAACTTTATAATCGAGCCATGCTTTTGCTATATAGTTAAACCGTGTGACCATATTAAAGTTAAAACAAATTTGTACGATAAAGTTCAATGCTCTCCAAAATTTACTTCAGTGTAGATCAATAATGTTAGACATTCTTGTTATTTTACATAAATAATAATGAAACATCATTTGTTTAGTTATTCTTTTTAATGTTTGAAAAGTTTACGTGTTTCATTGTTTTTTTTTTTTTTTAAGATTTTAAACCCGAACAAGACGAAATTATTTTCTTTGTTCCAAAAAATATATTAAATATGAAAGAGATGATTGATAATTTGATTTACGTGCTGTGATATGGTTCCTTTAGTCATAATTTATAAAATGAAAGCAACAACAAATAAAATAATTAATTACGATATTGAAATGTCATTGGAAAAATTTATGTTTGAAAATTAATTAGAAGATAAGTAATTTTTAAAACTTTTATAATTTTCTAAACGTTTTTAACCTAAACAAGACAAAAGTAGTTTTTCTTTTTTTTTTTTTTTTGAATTCCAAAAAATGCAGGTGTGAAAAGATGATTGATAACTTTATTTACGAACAGTGATATGGTTTCCTTAGTCATAATTTATAAAATGAAAACAACAAATAAGAGAATTATTACTATAAATTTTTGAAATGAAATTATAAGAATTAAATTTTTGAAATTTAGTTTCCAGAAACGATTATTGAAAGTTATTTAGAAGAAATATTTTTTTGGAAACTTTCATAATTTTTTTAATGTTTTTAACGAAGGTAATGTTTTAGTTCTTAAAAGAAGTTAGGCATGAAAGAGGTGATTGATAACTTTATTCATGGACTATTTGATATGGTTCCTTTAGTCATAATTTTTAAAATGAAACATCATATAAAATATTTTTAAAAAATATATAAATCATTTTAAACAATAGCAATAAAAAATAGACGAACGTTTAAAAAGAAAATAAAGGTATTTGAACCACCTAACGGACTTTCAACAATCCACCCTTGGAAATTCGAATTTTGGAACACATTGACCCATCATCCTTGAAGACTGTTGAGGACTTCCAAGGTCATCGTGGCAATTGACTTCACTGACCATTCAAGGCTCTGAGAGGAGGGTGGAAATTCAAGTTTCGTTTACTTTCTAACCATTTTCTGATTTGAATTGATAACTAATCAACCCTTAATGTCGAAGTTCAGGGGTAATTCATTTATAAAGGTACTGCAGACTGACTAAACGTGTTCCCACGCTGACAAACAAAAATAAATCCTTTGCAGAAGGGCGTTGATGTCCAGATTGATTGCAATTCTGAAATTGCTCTCTACCTAAGGCTGTTGGACTAGTTTTTTAATTAAATCATTTCTAGTGTTATTGAAATTTCAGTCATTGTCACTCATGAGTAGGATTCAATACCATTCGAATTTTCTTTCCTTATTTACTCGTTTTTCTTGTTATATGAAGGGTATTTATCATTTAAAAAGCGTATGACATGAAGAAATGTTAAGAAAATTAAACAATTTTTTTATTAAAATCATAAAATTTAAAAAGTTTACAAAGTTTAAAAAGTTTTTTTTAAAAATTAATAAGCGCAAATCACCCATTGAAAAATGCATCAATCTCTCATAATTCAAAAAGATAAGTATTTAATTAAATAATTTAAGAATTCATTTCAAGAATGAAAATTTACTTTTTATCAGATAATGATTTTTGAAACAAAATCACCTTAATGCAAAGTTTAATAATTTGTTTGAATTTTAAAAATTTCCTTTGATGTGTATTTATTTTCATATTTTTATTGAGCTTCCTTATTTATTTGGTAATTCACATTTGACGAAGGACCACGTTTTGTGAAATAAAGCTTTTAACAAGGTTTTCCAAAGCTCTTACGGCAAGGAAAATAAAAAAAGTCAGAGTTTAAGTGCCTTATCCTTGAAGCAAAAATATAATTTTAAAACTATATATGCCATCTTGCTGTAAAGACTAATCTAGACTTTAGAACGGAGAAATTACTAAAATATTTTAAAAATTATTAAGCTTTTTTAAAAATCGCCATTTTGGCGACATTTGTGCATCGAAATGAAAATTACCAAAATCAATGTCATAATCTCATTTTTCTTTTTAAAATTTTTATGAACCTGGATAATGCAGAATTGAAGTAAATTTTGAAATATTAGTAAATAAGACCACAGTCGCTTTTAATTTTTTTAAAAATGTGATTTTTTTTTTATATTGACGTTTTACGCCATTTTCAGACATCATAGAGGGCGCTGGCTAAGATAAGCAAAACATGATCTAACTGTCATGAGTAACTGTAGCAAAGTCACATCAGTTACGAAAGCAGCATATTATTTGGGGAAAAAAAGCATTTCACACGACTTTAAAAAACAGCCTTTTAAGATATAATACTGCTGTGGAATTAGAACAGTTATGCAACATTACTTGGCTAGAGCCCTTGACTTAATTAAGAAAAGGCGCAAAATATGAGTATGAGGTATATTAATTTACTTTCATATTGCATTGTTTGGACTCGTAAATGTATATATTTATTAATGAAGAATTATTAATTATATTTAATTTAGGCTTAAAATTTTATCCAGCCTAGTAGTTTAACTAGTAGCGATGAATAATTTTTAAAAAAAAAAGTAATTTGCTTGTTTTTAGGAACAAAAAATTTCCTTCGTTTATGCACGCACTAAATTCAAATTAAGAACTAGACTACAGATGCCACTCCAGACCTGTGAATTCAACTGTCTAACATAAAACCCAATATTTTAAGACTAATGCTGATAAAACGACGCGATAAAAAAATTCATTCAATTCAAAGTAATTAATAAAATTTAGATCATTACATATTTTCAAAATAATTAATAGTCTTTCGTTAATTAATGTATTCACAATTGCTAATGAAATTTATTCTCGGGGTTCCGTCCAAAGAAGATCGATCATTCAGGGTTCCGCAGTCGAAAGAATTGGGAACCGCTTAACTTTAAATTGTATCTTTACTTAAGCGTTATTTAACATCTTTTTTCTTTAAAGAAAAATAAACAAACTTTACAAATGTGATTGTTTATCTAAACCTTGTTAATAGAATTTTAGTATAAACAGCTTGTAAATAAAGTGAACGTTTCTCTGACATCGTACATGCATCATTTTACAACTCGTTGAATATCGCCGGCAGGGCGACCTACAAGTGAAACCATTTCAACCCTTTTTAATTCTTCGGATAATCATCACTTCTTCCATGATCTAAAGAAAACTCATCCATACTTGAATGAAGATAAGATGAATTAGTTTTTTTTTTTTTTCCTTCCTAGCCTTCGAATTGATCGCGCTGCTTCGTTGAACGTTTTAAGTGTCAAGAGTGTTGCCACCCAGCGATGCATAATTCTGATTGAAAAGGAAATGGTAACGTTAGAAAGTAACGCTCTGGAAACGATCGACAATTGTTTTGATTTATAATTTTTTTTTTATCCTTTCCTTCGGGGGTTGAAGTTTAGATTTGCTTTCTTTATTTGTTTTTATATCTAAACAAGTATCGTTTCTTATGTATACATAAACGTTTTTTTTTCCAGCGAATAAGAATGATTAATATTTACAACTTGATCTGTTTCCGCTATCTTGTGTCTCTGCGTTTTAGAATTATTTCTGTTATATAGCTTTCTTTTCTCATGTGGAGCCGGGTTAAACATCGTCGTGAAATATCGATGTTTTTAAAAATCATGCATCGTGCATAACCTTTCTTGCGATAAATTTCGATTAAATGATAAGTGTTGGCAATGATAGTTTTGCAATCAAATCCGAAATAGCGGAATCATTGTAAAATGAAAAATTCTAATCATTGTAGATCATTGCATATAATAATTAAATACTATACTATTGAACATTTTATTGCTCATGACAATTATCGAAAGCGATATTATCGTGTCTGTTAATAAATTTCGTTGGGATAATGTAAACATAAGCTTATGTAAAAATAATGTTTCTTAGTTAAATCAGAATATTTTTGCTAATCATTGTTAAACATCGCTATTTCATTGAAATAAATCACGATTTTAAAATATTAACATTACCCAGTACCAGGAAAGAGGAATCATTACACAATTTTCATGTAATTCTTTAATATTATTTTTAAATAATTCGAGTATGTATTGAAAAATATTATTCTATTGAAATCTTTAAGACTAGATAAAATTGTCTCAAAAAAGGTGGTTGATTATTTTTTTAAAATAAGAATTATTGACGCGTATGTAGATATAAAAAGTTTTTTTTTAATTTTAAGAGGCAACAACACAGTTAAAATTTAAAATATTGTTTTTTTCTTAATAAAATATTTTTTTTAGAAAGGAAAATTAACAATAAATATTTTATACTATAATTTCAGAAATTTTGAAACTAGTTAAACCACATTACCACAGCAACCTTACTCTTACTAAGATGCAAAGTTGAACCAGTTTGTTATACACGGGGAAAAAATTCTGGTAAAACTACCTTACTGTAATGACATTTCTGGTAAAATAAAACTGATTTATATAACTTTAATACACGGTATTTAAACAATTAATTTAATAATTTTTGTATTCATGTGGTAACAGTTTACCAGAAATTCTAGTTTTCAAAAGTGTACTTCTTATTACCAAGCATTTAGTAAAAAATACAATACTTAAAAGTAAATTTATCCAAATAAATTGTTTTTAATGCCAAGGTGTTAAAGAAATCTTGTAACTATGCAAGTAAAACTATAGTATTAAATAATCAGATTTGTGAAATGCTATAATATGGTTCAGTATGGTATAATGAAGTTTAAGATGTACTGTAATAAAGTTTAGGATTGTACTGTAATAAAGTTTAGGATTGTACTGTAATAAAGTTTATGATTCAGTTAAGCCACATATTCAGGTTGTGGCAAATCTGGACGATGTTTATACAATCCAAATTTCCAAACGCTGTATGTAACTAACTTACTTTCTCACTTGATTAAAAACTTCATTCGCTACAAAAATATTAAAATTAGAAATTTTTTAAGCGTTCAAAAACAGGCGCCTGTATACAAGACTCTCCAGACGTGAATGAGAAGAAACAAAGGTGATATGAAATATTTAACGTAAAGTTACCAACTAAACATCAAGATACGGTTTTTAATCATGCAATATCTTACCGCTTCAGTTTCTTTTCGATTGAGAAATGTCCAAAAGTTTTTTTTACTGTTTTGAACCGTAAAAAACTTTTATGGGTTTTGCCTTTACGGTTCAATAACAATTTACTGTTATTGAACCGTAAATGAAAAACCCTCAAATCACCCTGATATTGGTAATTTTTAATGTTATATTCCGTCATTAAAGAAGCCGTTGCTTTGGAAGTTATAAATCTAATAGAATATTAAAAGAAATTTTAAGCGCAACGTTCAATCTTCTAACTATTCATGGTGTTACCTTTTTCGTTAGCCCAATTGTTATTATGTAATTCTATTTTACTCAAAATCAATTTATTAATAAAGAAAAAACTTCTAGATTTTAAGGAACATTTATTTGTTGAGAAAAAATAATGATATAAACTTTTCACTAATTCAAACATGAAATGGAAAATTTGGGTCAGCATTTAAAAATAATCGCAAACTTATTTTACGGTATTTCTGCCTAAATCTGTGTTATTATGAACTAATAAAAGTTCAAAATGCTTCTTGTCTCTAAAGGCAATTTATCGATGGCTGATGAAGAGCTGCAGGATAAAGAAAAAGAAATGGGAGCAAATCGGCACACTGAATTAAAAATAGTTCCTTCTTTATTTGGTTGCGAAAATTATTGCTCGAATTTAATTAAAAATGGATTTTGCGTTTGAAAATAATTATTTTTCTAAGTTTCATCGCTACTTTTTTTTAAAAAAAATATGCATATCAATCGACTTAGCTTGGGATGTAATGAGAATATAAAATATTTAAATTCATGGGTTTGAAAATATTTTCGGATTAATTGAATTACTTGGATTTGTGCAAAAGTTACTCGGAGAAAAAATTCTGGTGAAATTAATGTACTGTATTGAAATGACAATCTGACATAAGATAAAAAATAGCGATTAAAACCAAAATATACGGTTTTTAAACTATATGGTAATTTTTCCTTTGTTATAGTAATAATTTTGTCCGGTAATTCAGGTTTTCTGAACTAAATTTCTTATCACACATTTAAATAAGAATACGAAACTAAAAAGTAAATTTAAAAAATTAAATGTTTTTTATGCATGCTACAAGGTACCATGATAAAACTTACACATTTTACCACCACTTTACTAAATTTTACCATATATTATAAAACTGTATTCTATAGTTAATTTTACCAAAATCATTACTAAAACTCTTCGGTAAAATGTTCCCATAGACAGAGCCAAAAGTACAGCAAAATTTACCATGTTTAGCTCAAAGTTATTTCTCTTTGTATATTGCCATAGTATTTAAAAAGTTTAATTTCTGAAGAATCAAAATTATACAATGGTATGTTTTAAATCTAATTATGCGTATTTTTTCGTATATAAATTTAATTTTGTTTGTTAGTTTGAAATTGTTTCTGATTTCAGAAATCAAATTTGTTTGTTTGGAAGTGTAATATTTTTCAAATTGATTGATAAATATTTCATAGCAAATTTTAATGCAATACGGCAATTGAGCTTTCACAATTAGTTATTTATATGCTGTTTCGATGTTTAGTATTTATCTTTTTTTTCATTTTTCAAAAAACTGTCTTTTTTGTTCATTTTTTCTACTTTATAACGTTTATTTTTAACCGTCAAAACTTTTTATGCTTTTCAATTTTTTGTTACGTGACATGTAACCCTGAAGCATGAAATTCCAAATATGAAATTAGGCAGTAGACTATTATTATCGTCAAATTCAGTGCAACATTAATTAAATGCCAAGTTCATCAATGTTGTCTTACTTTGATTAAATGTTACTACGGCTCAATTTAACCATGTACACTATTTAACATTTTATTAAAATTGCAGTAATTGATGAACATTACACCAATCATGGTTCAAACTATTCAACATTGTATATTTTTCTGAATATGCACATAATATGATTCGCGTTCTTCTTTAACCGCGCAACAGCAACATGACACTAATTTTAAGAAACTTCCGCTTATAATACGACATAAGCTTTGATATCAGAAACATGATAAATTCTGTGATTTTTTTTCTTGCATTGAATTTTGTAAGTTGTAATTTTTATATCATTTATATTGTTTTCATAAAAGTCTCCATGCACTATATGGCACTTTTAACGAAATCTAAAAATAACTAGAGTTTTAAAACATTTAATATTTTTTGACATTAAATTAGTATATATTTATTTCTTTAAAATATAACGCTCAAAAGTTACGCACCCTATTACGATCCTTTCGCTTCCCACACTTTTAAAAGTGTGGTGTACTATCTGTCCAAATTTGATGTTGAACTTTCATATGTAATTTAATGGTTTATATAAATCTGAAAATAAATTTTGATAAAGTGAATAAAAATACTACTATCGCTTGAACTTATCGGCTGCTATCTGCTTTCAATCCCACTTATCGGAAATGAAACAGTAGATTGATTAACATTTTCGTTCGATATTTTAAACGTCACTAGATGTAAATAACCCCTTATAGAATATTAAATAGTTAAATCCGTCATTACCATCAATTGTTCAATATTATGTAAATTTGTTATCGACTTTATAAAATTTTAATTTAAAAAGGAAAAAATAATTCAGATGTGTGTTAAGGGCTTTTACATGCATGTTAAGTCCAATACGCTATACATATGTATTTGTTTAATATGTCTATCACATCATTACATTTTACTATCACTATGTCTATCACATCATTCATTAAATGAGAGCTTATTAAATGGTGTTCCGCGGAACCCTGGAGTTCCGTGAAAGAGTCAGAGAGGTTTTGAGAGTTTAAATTTTTTAAATTGGTTTTAAATTTTGGATCTTTTATATCAAAACAGTAAACCGTAATTTATTTGACAGTGAAATCATTTTTATGAAATTATTTAAGTAAAATGCCAGTAAAAAAAAAGGCAAAATGTGTAAAAAAAATAACATTATTTTTCGTCAATTCAAATTAAAATGACTGATTTCAAGGATAGCGAATTATAATCCTCTGATAACAATTCGCAACGTGTACAAGTGTTTTTTTTTTCCTCTTTTGTAAACCATAATTCAGTTTATTTTATTCAATTTCAATTCACAAATTCAGAACTAAACTAGATACCACGCGAGGCGTGCGAATTCAACTATTTGGCATAAAACCTATTATTTTAAAAAATTTATCGATAAAAAGATTCACGCAAAAAATTTCATTTTTCACATTATATATTTTCAAAATAATTGATAGTCTTTCTTCGGTCAATATGTTCACGTCTAATAAATTTCATTTTTATGTTTAGGGTTCCGTAGCAGTAAAAATTTAGGAACCACTACATTAGATAATCTTACATTACGAACCTGTTAAGAACAAACCTCCATTGAGAAAGTGAAGGAATAAAAATATTATCACTTCTATTTATCGGCTGTCATCTGCTCTCATTTTCACTTATCGCCGATTAAACAGCGGAATGATTAACATGTTTATTTTGGCTCGTACAGCATGTCATCAGTTTAGTAAGAGAACTGGACATAAAAAAAAACACTATTTCATCTTAAGTACATGTAATAATAAATGATTATATCGTTTATTTTTCATTGTTTAAAAAAAAATAAACTTTTTTTTCTTCTTACTTCCTTGGAGTGATATAAATATAAAAAGAACACTACATGTCATTAATATTAAGAGAACAAATATTTGGCGTTATACTCTCTAAAAAGAACAAACACGAAATATGCCTTACAAGATATTAATGCAATAAGTTGAATGACATTGAAAGTATTTTTTGGCGGGTAATTAAGAAGATAAGAGCGGATCCTGACCTAATTTTGATGAAAACTTAGTATATTTTTCTTTATTTAGTTATTATTTTTTTTTCTTCTGCCGTGTTTCCACAGGTCGTTGCATCTGTTGGCGTGAACTTGACTGAAAACTAGGACAGGATTATATATATTGGCATAAACTTTACTTATTTTTTTTCCTGCTTGTAAATAAGAGGATGATGCTCTTTTGACAACCCTTTTAGAACGTTTGTCTTGGAGGTGATCCGGAAAATAGTTTGCTTTTTTTTGATCGAATCGCTTGGTTGATTTAGAGAAGTGTCACTTTCCGTAGTTGACATTGAGAAAGTATGGGCTTTCACTTACCTTCTAAATAAAGATTATAAAAGTATTACGACCTAGAAATAATTGGAATGTGCGAATAAGAACAATATTATTAAATGATCATTTATTATAATCGAACAATATCATATCCTCATGGAACAAATGAAACAAACGCTTTGTTCAAATTTTTTTTTTTCAAAAACTATAAGATTATTCAGTTAAAAAAGGAGAAGTAAAAAATAAATTAATGATTGTAATTGTGTTGACCTTCTTAAACATTTTATGTCAGAAAAGAAAAACTTGACATTGAAACTGTATTTGCACCTCTTTAAAAAAAATTTATATTGTTTTTTATTTTTACAAATTATAGCTGGCAATATACATTAATGAAAAAAAAATTTAAGTTAATAAATCGATAGTTATGTTCGTAAAATAATTAGATCCATTGTTTGCTTTCGATCAAACAGGATTAACATATTTCGGAGCATTGTAAGTCAAATGTCCATTACTTAGCCTTACTCTTAGTAATTACTTACTCTTGGTAATGATGATAAAAACAACTGTTTTTTTAAACTAATTTTTATTGAATTGAGTTTTTCGTAGAAAAAAAAACTAATAAATACCTTATTTTTCACGGAAAAAGAATTTAATTGTTATGGGCATCCTTTAACGAAAAAAAACTCGGTTTTCAAAAAGTTTTTAGAACAATAAGATTGTTTATATAGTAATTAGTCAAAAAATTGAGATTTTATTTTTTTACGTTTGTAGTTGTGTTGATTTTGTCAAACATTTTATATCAGAAAAAACAAGTACATTTACATCTACTTTACGTTTTTTTTTTCAATATTTTTTTCTACAAATTTCAGCTGCTAAAAAATTTAAATTTATAAATTAAACGTTTTGTTGTTAAAATAATTAGATCCATTTTTTGCTCTCGATCTACCCGAATTAACAGTTTTTTGAGTTTTATAAGTCATTTGCTTATTACTTAGCCATATCATGGTAATTATCATAAAAAACAGCCATTTTTAAAACTAATTTTACTCGAACTGAGTTTTTCGTTTAAAAAAAAAATATTTCTTAAACTCTTCTCAACGGATCTCAACTGCTACAAATATTTTGTAGTTTCTGCATAATTAATTCTATCTATAAATTCGCATAAATCTTTACAAAAAATGTATTAATTTGATTATCTTGATTAATTAACCACCGAATTTATTGTTTTCTTCTGATACACATCCATATTTTCACTTCATTTTTAAATTTTTATGATAACCACCTTTTTTGTTAACTTTTTTGCAGTTTAAAGATAAAGTGCTGTTTGCCCTCATATAAGCAAACTTTTTTTATTTGTCCAACATAAAAACTTATTATTATATCATAAAATTCAAAGCAATCAGTCCTATAATTTTATAAACTTAGTGAATGACGAGGATATATTTTTGCATCATAAAATTCAAGGCAATCAATCCTATAATTTTACAAACTTAGTGAATGACTAGAATATATTTTTGTATCATAAAATTCAAAGCAATCAGTCCGATAATTTTATAAACTTAGTGAATGACGAGGATATATTTTTGTATCATAAAATTCAAAGCAATCAGTTCGATAATTTTATAAACTTAATGAATGATGAGAATATATTTTTTTACTTTTACTTTCTATTGTATTTAATGTTGCTGTTATTGTAAGGCGATTGCCATAATTATTTTTTAAATATTGGTGATTTTGTTACTCACGATATAAGATGAATCATTTTTATATCACAATAATTTTTTTTCATCATTTGTCTGATTTGCGAACGCAATCGATCATCTGAAAAACTGTATCCGTCAGGTATAACTGCGCATGTTTCGGTATAAAAGCAGCAAAAAAAAAATCTCTGGAAAGCTATTTTGTACCTCATTATTTCATTAAACCGCCATTTATCAAACGATACTTGTAGAAATCTAACTCTTGCGATTCATTATAATTATTCGTGATAGGTAGTAAGTTAATGTAGATTTTCTAAAAGGTTTTTTCTTCTATCGTGCTGCAAGTCATAATATCATGAAATTTAAATTTAGAACAAAATGGTGTAGAAAGTATTTCATCACCTCTCATTAAAATTTGAATTCCTTTTCGTTATTTACATTATACAATAACAACCTATTTAGCATTAAAATTGTTTTGGGTTGCGTTAAAAATTATAAGTTCTTTAAACATTTTACTACTTTTTGCTGTGCAATAATAAATTATTTACTTTAAGGTACTTGATACATTATAAAAATAACTTTGTTAAGTTCAGATTTATTTGATCACTGCCTAAACGCTATTTATTTCACTGTTTAATTTTGATATATTGTTCTTCATTCTTTCTATAGAATAATCAACTGATTTACTACTTGAAATATTTTATAATGTTTAAACATATTTGAGAATAACTTGAAAAGCAACAAATTTCTATGTATTTGTTGGTGGTGTAGCATGCAGAAATTCTGCTTTCTTAAAACTTCTTTTTAAAATTAATTTTATTGTAAATAGTAAAATATTTTTCTTTGAGGAATTTCATGTGGCTTGTCTGAAAAATGTAATTTCGACATTGTGGGTAATTTAAAAATAAAAAATCATATTGGTTGCAAACTTGTTTGTTTTCATTTTATTTTCTATATGTATTAATTTGTTTTTATGTATTTTTACAGGTAAGATATTTAAATTCCTTTTTGAATGAATGTATTGATCTTTTCATTAGGTAAGTAATGCATAAATATTTGATTCCTATACTATTTTCCAAATAGCGTATTATACTTTTTTTTCTCTTTTTAGAAAAATTGCATGTGAATTTGAAAAGGAATAGAAAATATTTATCATTATGTTAAATATTTATTTTTAAAGAAAAAAATATTTAAATGTTTACTTATTTGTAAGATTTATCTGGTTATTTAATACAGTTATAGTGTCAATAAAAATTAAAACTTCAAAAAAAATGTTTAAAATTTGGGAAGATAAATTTTTAGATATATTATAAGTTTTTTTAAAAAAAAATTAAGAAAAAAATCTGCTTGAACTTTCATTTTATCCTTCCTACTTAAGATTCGCCGTAGAATAGCACCCAAATTTAATTGCATTTAAATTTTATTCATGCTTTGCTTTCAGCTCCGAACGTAATTTACTCAACAAGAAAAATAATTAATTTCTCCCCCTACCCCCCTGTTCTGCAGCAGCGTTTCTTTTTATTCCATTTTCTAATCACGTTATGCTTGGATGGATCCATTTTCGTTTTAAAAGTTAGAATGGGGGTGGAACGTAATAGGGGAGGAACTCTTGAGTGCATATAATGTACTGGTTTCTCTAATATAAAAGCATTTTTTAATACGCACTAGACACGAAACGGCAAATATTTACTTTTTAATTTTACCGTCATTTCTTTCTTGGCGCCTTTAGGTCAAATCCAACGCCACTTAGACTATTTTCTCTTTGTTCTTAATGATATGTACTTTAATGGAAAATATTAAGTAATATTTGATAGATGTTTTTGTGACGCCAGTTTCAAAACTCTGTTTTTGTTTTAGTTTTTTGAAGAAAAAATAATGCATAACATGAAATTTACTGAATTCGAATTCATTTTTAAAGCATTTATAGCAAAACGTTGATGATTTACATTCCAGTTTACAGCAACCAAGTTCCTTAATGAAAAAGTACAGTAAATTTTTTTCAATACAATATTAATCGGTACCCAAAATTTTTTTTCTCGCAAATTCTATAAAAGTATATAAATCTATGTAAGATTACAAAAGAAGTAGTAAATATGTAACATGTACATTTTTAAGGCATACAGTACAGCCTCAGAATTCATTAATGGTGAGTACAGAAAACTATAACGCGAAATTTATCAGGGTCGATTAAAAATTCCGTTTTAGTTTTCGTAAAATTTCTATTTTCGCCATTTTGATAAAGAAAAAAAATATTCAAAATTATGAAATAAGTAAAATTATGCTGTTGCTGTTAAGGTTATTTGCATTCCATTTTACAATAGCAAGGTTCCTTAATAGGAGTACAATAAATTCTCTCTAAGACGGATCGATTGGAACAAAAAAGTTTCCATAATTTTCCCCATTTTTATGAATTTTTCCATTTTTATTAGTCAAAATTATGAAATAAGTAATAATGCATTGTTAGTACTTGGTTTTAAAGAATATATTACAAAGATAGTATATGTAAGATTTCATAGATCTTCAATTTAATTTTTGGTTCGCTTTTTTTATTCTCTACTTGTTTTAAAAAACAAAACATTTGTTTTTTCCGTCTTAAAACGCATTGTTTACCAAATGGTATCTCATTAACTATAAAAATTAAAATTAATTATTTTAAAGTTCTTACTATTTGCATAAAATGTTATATGTACGAAATACACCTATCAAAACAATAAAAAATACCATTTTAAAGAATAATAATTATCTTCACTATCCCTTTTCTCCTGTTGAATTTATTTTTTTATTTATCTTTCTCTCTAATCTTCAAAAAAATATATATTTAGTAAAAAAGCAAAGAAACACTCCCAATTGAGTCGACTTCTATTAAAAACATATTTCATTTAAATTTTTATCCTTTCTTTTTTTAGTGTATTTCTCATAAAAATTTCTAAACCAGAATAATACAAATCCTTAAACCCTAGAGATAATCAATATCAAACAGTACACAAAAAAAATAATAATAAATAACAAGCTTCGCAAACACTTTTTTGTGTCATTTAAATAAACCCTACATTAAAATTTACGTCTTGTGTCAAAAGTCAGAATCAAAAATACTTTTGTCGCCAAAAAGTAAAGCCAAAAGGGAAAGAAAAAAATGTATTTGTGGCATTGTTAAAATACCTCCTTAAATTGCTTCAATTCTATGTTTTGTTGTTGAAATTTGTTAGTGTATTTTCATTTCCTTTTGCCTCGAGGGGGAGAAATTAAAGAGGTAGAGTCAACTGATAGAAGAAAACAATCCAGAATGTTCGGGATCGTGTTATTTATTTCCGATTCTGCTTTTTCAGAACATTACTAACATTAGATGTTTTCTACTAACTTGATAAAAGCTTTTGACAGTAAATCGCTTATTTCATTTCGATTTCTTCGACTCTCTTACTTTGTTTTTCTTTGATTCTATTACCCAGTGTTCAGGCTTTTTTAGAGATAAGTTGGAACGCTTATCTATTTATTATGACTTATCATCTTACATTTGCTTGCGGTGTATTTTATTTTATTGGTCTGTAAGGTTTTTTATTCCAATTTGAATATATGGGTATTTGGGGGAGGGGATAAAAGTGTTCTTCGTGTTATTGGTCAAAATTATTCAGTTATTATACTGCTTTTTTTTTAGAGTTGCCAAATAAAATTAAATTTATTGTTTGCCATTTTGTGGCGTTCATAAGCTGCTGTTAAAATACAATCCGAAAAAAAAATCAATTTTAAAAATAATCGGAAATATAATCGAAGGAATTGGTGTGCTTCTTTCTGAGAAGCAGACTTAGCTAAAATGAAAAACTTTCTGCGAACACAAAATCTCAATCAAAAAACTTTCTGCACGCATTGATCAACTCATGTAACTAGTTTCAATCCTTTTGGCGAAATTCGTCTAAAAAATTCGGATTTTCTTAAAACTGTTTAATTTTATTTAGACATTGATTTTTACCACAGGGAAGAGATAAAAATTGTAAAAAAAGAAGTCAAATTCTTGGCCATAGATGACGCCACTGGAAAAAAAGAGCAATCGCACCCACCCTTGCCTTAATGGCCGACAACAACAACATTTAAATTGTGTGAATATGAATCTCATTGTGTGGTTTTTCAATCCCGCGAATAGGAATCTCAGCATTTAATTTAAAAAATCGCGTGAATACGAATCTCGATGTTTGACTTTAAAATCGCGTGAATACGAATTCCGATGTGTAATTTTTAAGTCCCTTCAACACGAATCATAATAGTGGCTTTTAAATCCTTTGAACACGAAACGCGATACTTAATTTAAAATCGTGAAAATACGAAGCACGATGCGCAATCTTAAGTAGTGTGAATAGGGATACGATATGTGATTTTAAATCACGTGAATGAAGCTTTGAATCGCGTTTGCATTGGCTTTGCAAAAAGCGTAAAAATTAATCTTTTTTTTCTCGGGAATTCGAAAAAAAAAACTTTCTTTGAAAAGGCTAATTCTTCTTCTTTTTTAGTAATAATTAAACAATTTCCTCGAGGTTGACAAATCGATGTTTGCGCATTCATTTATATTATACAGGTCTGCTGAAAAGTCATAATACGAAAGTTGTATATAAATAACAGTGGGGAAGAAATTATGTCCTGAACAGTTAAGGAACACCATAGCATTAGAAGTGCTACCGTGTTCGTTTAGTTCGAGGAGCTAATATGCTAGTTTTCTTGTGCAGACGATATATTAGCTGAGATATCCGACACAAAAACGAACGTTGTACATAAACAACAGTAAGGAAGAAAATATGTCCTGAACAGTTCAGGCAAAAACGAGCGATCAAAGGTTTGGTGCCTTTAATTCTGATTTCAAAATTTCCGTATTTTGCCTTATCTATAAAATTGTTTAAGAGAATCTAAAATTTTCATAACACAATTTTGAAAATATATCTCATCTTATCATAAATCAACATCAAAATTTATCATCATAAATCAACGTAAAAATACACTCTTTTACATAGATGTTTTATTATTATTTAATTTGGTAATGCTCAAAAAAATTTTTAGTTGTAAGATACAGAAATATTTACAGTATTTCAAACTGAGTAATTTGAACTGACAAAATACAAAATTTGCTTTAAATCGGTGGCATAGTTCTGAAGAAATGAAAATTTAAAAATATGACAAATTATGTGTCACTATTTAAAATAGATAAATATAAAATAAAATAAAAATTGTCCGTTGAGCAATGAAATTGTATTTTTTTTCTTAAAAAAACACTATATTTTGCTAGAAAATGTCTCTTAGAACCGTACAAAACTGTACAAAATTCTTTTGACTCGCTTAAATAGTTTCAAATATATGGCGACTACACATAATATTTTAATTAACATATAGGGCCAAACTTTCAGCAGTTTTCCTTCCAAAAATATCGGGATAATATTTTTAATATTACAGCTAAGGCCGTAAGTCAAGTAATATTTTACCTATTACCCCATCAATTAGGTAAAGTACTCCTGTAGTACTGGGATAGTAATTTAAGGGGCTACGTTAAATATCCGTCAAAAGCAAAAGTATACATATTCAATAAAAGTGCATTTTTGTATCTGATTTATCAATTTAAAATATGGTCTACACAATTAATTAGCATATTTGTGAGGTTAGACTTTCGAACTATTAAGATTAAATCTTTTAGTACGTGAAAATTAGATCAAAAGCTATTTAGCTGTTACGTTTTCTTATCTTTGTAATATTTTACGTACTGCACTTATATGTAATTTTAAATAATAAAAAGTTACAAAATCTAAACGAAATTAAACACCTAGTTTTGCAAACAAATTTTATTACTTCATTTTCTTATTTTGTTAGAGACAAAGATTTTATTATTTTCCTATGCAAAAAATAATTCTGATGTTTGAAAATAAAAAAACGAGAATATAAATAGTTTAAGTTCGATTATTTATTATTGACAAATTAATGTTACGGAAATAGAAAATTGTGATATTAAACTGATTTCTTTTTTTCCTTCGTGTTTTTGCTGTTAAAATATTGCAGACTGTGTTTTTATTTGACAGTTTAAAATTAGAAACATAAATCGTTTTGATAATACAATTTAAAATCCCATGATTTTATTGCTTATTTTGATTACATCTAAAGTTAACTCCGATGTATAACTTTTTTGTGAAAGGAAAAAACGACTATAAAAGCAAATTGAACTTTCTAAGATATTTTTCAAATGTACAACACTTTTTTCAAGTCAAACATGTAATTGACTTTCAGATTGAAATCTAAATCTTTTCTTTTGTTTCTTTCTTTTTTTTAAAAAAAAAAAAAGGAAAGAAAGAAAAACTTACCAAGTCAATTCTATTCTGGGTTAAAAGTATATAAAATAAGTTTAAAAAATTGAAGCGAAAAAAATTGATTTAAAAAAAAAATGCGAGTGGGAAAAAAATCGTTTGCTTTTCTTTTATATTGTTTTCTTACTTTTTTTTCTTAACTTTAACCGTTGTCTATAATGGTGGAAAGAAGAATGCGATCAAAATATAAGAATATTGTGCAAAATTGAGGTAATACGTAAGAATGTACATATACATACGCTTATATCCTCTGACGAAAGAATGGAGGGGTGAAAACGTTGAGAAAGCTGACTTTGAAAGTTTGAGGAGGGGAATATATCCGTGCAGGAGGGACGCAAAAAAATAAGATTGAAAATGTGACACTTTAATTTCAGTGATCTGAAAATCGTTGTCAGATTGTATAAAACTTCCATTTTCTTTGGGCTTTACCCTATTCTGAGAAGCTATTCTTTCTCTAAATAAAATAAAATAAAGGGACAATTTTCTTCCTATTCCAATATCCCTTTGAAGGGGAAAGCGCAATATTCTCCTTCTTCTCAACTCACCCCTTTTTTTTTCTCCTCCTTCCCCTCCGAAAAGAAGCTTTAAGGGTCGTTGGTAGAAGGAAAGGCGGACAAGGGGGTTAACGTAAAGGATATTGACGCGTATAATATCTCTAAACTCTTAATGTTCGCAAAAATTTAAGGTGGGAATGAAAATTCCTTTTGACTTTTGTTATTCAAATAAAATCGCTCCTGAAATATTGCTGAAACGAAAACATTTTGAATAGTTGAAATTATTTTATGAAAACAGTGAGTATTTTTGGAGGAGGTTGAAAAATGCATATAGATTCGAAAGTGTGAAAAGAAAAAAAGCATAGAAGTAATGCTTATTGCCAAATTTTATCGCATTGAAGGAGTGAGTATTTACATTACCATGAGATTTAGGGAAATGCATTTTGTGAAATACAGTTTTTATGTTAGGCGCTTTCTTAGAATTGTTACGCTATTTTATTTTCAACATATTTTTTTATTTGTTTCAAATGTTTAATTTTTATTAACGTGTACATTTAACGATGTAAAAAAATTTGTTCATTGTGAGTAAGAGAATTTTGGGAGATTAAGAGAGTGAATAAAACAATCATTTGACAGAAAGTGCTACATTAAAGGGTTATTTTAATCTAAGCGAGTATTATAAGTAAGTGTTCCGAAATTAAAATTTTTAAGCATCCATGATATCATCAAAATTTTTATTACAGTACTCCAATAATTTTTAAAATATATATTTTGTAAAAATAATTGGTGTGCTACATTTGAAATACTTTTTAATATATTAAAGGATAGTCGGGATTCATATTTTTAATAAAACATTATATTTTAGTTTATTTAAGAATGTAAATGAATCTGTAATTGAAATAGATTAATGTTTAAATGTTTTGTAAAATTTGAATTTAATGGTGCGCAACATATTGCCAACACATCTGAAATTAGAAAAAAAAATTCAAACTTTTCTAATATAAATATTTTGGAAACTAAGCTCTCATTTTTTTAAATTCAAAATAAAATAATATTTAATTTTTAAAAACTAAAATTATTTAAGGTTATTTTGACGAAAAGAAAAGTTATTTAAAATCAACCCTTAATATTCTAATAAGAATTCAAATATGTTGTTAATTCATAGAATGAATTATTTTATATACGTTAAACTGTGAATTTTGATTCTAGTATCAGATCTGCTGATAAAACATTTAAAAAATAACTATCTTCAGTTTTTTAATTAAACTGAGTTTTTTTAAATAAAACAAAATGTTTTAGGAAAATATGAATCCTAACTATACTTTTATTTACTGAAAAAAATATAGAAATGCAGCACTGAAAATTCTGTAAATGGCATGAAATCAAAAGTTTCCATATTTTCGTACCAAGCTAGTTAGATTTCTTAAATGTAATTTTTTTTATGTTGTGATTCATAGACAGCTTGCTCTCCCAAGTACTGAAAAATTCGGAAATAATATTGAATAAATTACAAATAGAAATATTTTCCTGTTTATCCTAAAAGGATTCAAACACTATTTGGACTAGTGAAACAAATACACGTCATTTTTTTTTATTCTAATAAACCAAAAACATAGCATAATACTTCGAATACAAAATCAAACTTGTATTTGGCGTCAAAATTATCATTTATTTCGGAAGAAAATCGAAAACGCCCAACATTTTATTTCGAAATTTCACTTGTAAATGAATGTATTTTTCCTTACATCCCCAGAATAAATGGAATTCCTTATGAACATATATTCCAACAAAATTCCTAATATAGAAAGTATTTTGAAACAATAGCAAAAGATTAATAAAAAATATTCCCATATTCCAAAATGTTTGTTCCAACTGTCATCACCATAATAAGAAATTCGCGTTCAATAAAAGATTCAATGCACCCCAATGCCAGCAAACGAAAATACATATACATACCGAAATTGCAAACCTGAAGGAATGTACGACACTTGAGTGATGCCATTCGGTATCAACGAAATTTATTGAAAAAAAAAAAGTAATGGAATTGGAATTGCGCTTTGCGGCAAAGCTATACTCATTCGGTATTCATAAGTTCCTTTTTCATATTTTCTCTTCTATTATAGATCCCTCACCGCCTACCCCCAAACTCCTAGAATACTTCTCATACCTACAGATCTATCCAACAGTACTACTACCTTATTTTTCTCATTCGTTCGAGAATCGACTCGTTTTTAGCCCCTCTCAAGCCCTCGGGGGCTTAGAATCGGGAACGTATACCAATTCAAAATAGGCTAATATTTAAATAATTTGATCTTAATAAGAAAAAGTGTTATTAAAGAAATGTTACATAAGAACTGCTTAACGCATTTTACCACGCCATGCAAGTACAATGTTAGCGCATATTCAACTGTTATAAAATGAATTGATGGTTTATTAAGTTAATTGATGATAAATGGAGCTTTGATTTAGTGTTATGACGTAAAAATTACTTATTTCTTGCTACCACCGTAATGTGCATAATATTCCGTAAAGACCGACTTTAAAAATTTCCTTAATTCCATAATGACCTTTTTTGAATTTTTTTAAGATGAATTCATTAGGGATCAAGCATCTATTGTTTAACCAAAAAAAATTAATAAATAAATAAATAAAAACACAATTAAAATGTTACGAATCATGACTAAGGAAGATATGAAGAAAAACGGCAAAACTTGTGTTTGCCAGAGAAAACAGAGATAAGTTGGAAGATGATTTTTAGAAACACCTCGAAATTTCATCAGGCAATCAAGCTGGTTTTATTGGAGGGAGGGAGGTTTTTTATATCGATTTTTTCACTAATTATTGAGCGGACTTCAAAAGCATTTTTTTCTTTCTTGTTTAAACATCAATTTGATGTATGTTCCTGGCAAGGATATAGGCGATTACTTAACACTTGTACTTGATAATAGAAACACAAATATTAGTTACATTGATAATAGAAACTCTTGTGGAATAACATACTATGTTTTTTAATGAAGGAAAGTGCGAGAGTTTTCTCATTCAAAAAAAGTTTGCAAGTATAATACTCTTATTTATTTTGTTATGTACTTATTTGAATAAGATTTTAATGTAAAATATGTTACGTAAATTTAATCCATATGTAAGTATACATTCTAAAAGTGTGTTTTGTTTTTCTTTTCTTTAGTTTTATTCTGGGCACTTTATTTCTTAACGTCATTCAAATCAAAAGTAAATAGGAAATCGGGGCAATTTATTACCCCTTTTTTCCGAATAATACCTGTACAGTTGTAAAAAAAAATTATAATGTTCAAAATTGAATTTTTTTATAAACTTATATTTTTTATTGCTTAAAATGTTAAACCTAAGAAACTGAGGGATGTGTTTTTGTCACTTTGCAGCCACATTTATATTAAAAAAGTAATTTTAAATCATGCAGAATTTTGCAGACTTATAAATTTTGCTTTCTAACTTCACATGATTGCAGTTTGAACCCGTTAGTAAAAAACATCTTACAAAAATGAAAGATAACTGATATAGTTAGATTAATAGGAAAAAAAATAACCATGGATTAGTGGTTTTATGCTAATTGATTAATGCACTTCCATTATTTATATATTATTAATAAAAAAAATCTAAAACTAAAATCATGTTTTTTCCGTAACAAATAAACACAAAAATAGGGCTTTGCCTTTTTAAATAATTATGTTTAATATTATCATCTTACCATTTATTATCGTTGTTACATTTCTCCTAACTAGATATAAATTTAGTAAGCTAACTTATGAGACAATAAAAAATAGTTAAATGGGTGCATTAACTAATATTTAACGCATTTATCTCCCGAGACGTTTCATTCCCATATGAAATAAAAATATTTTCCATTATCACTTAGGTTTCTATTAAGTGTGTAAAATATTATTTAAAAGTTAGGTAGTTTTAAAACATTTTTATCATTTACATCATTTATTTAAAACGTAGTTTCAAAAAGATTTTTTTGTCCTTTTGTTCTGAAAGAAAATATAATATTTCCATTATCTATTATTGCGCTTAAAAAAGACAAATATATTATGTTACTTTGAAGAATAAAAAAAAATGAGAATTAAATTCCGTTGCATTAAAACATTAACACAAAGGACTTTACAACAACATGATAAAAAATTAAACAAGGAAAAAGAATTCCATGCAGCACGTTTTCTTAACTTTATCCTCATTAAGCATTTTCGTAATTAAACGGCGGAATGTAAAAAATCTTAGGGCAATTAGCGAATTGTAACTTATTCATCTTAATAGATGCGAAGTAATCCCCATTAAAAATGGCGTCCCAAAAATAATAAAAGAACAAAATTGTTGCCATTAACAGATTCCGTTTTCTCACCCAAAAATTAAAAGCAGACGATAAAGAAAGGTTTTAAGTAATGAAAAAAAGCAAAAATATTCCGCTTGTTGCTCTAATAAAATGTTCCCTTTTTGAAAAAAAAAATTATCGCTTAAAAATCTCACTAAATAAATCGGAGTTGATTTAGTTTTAATTCTTTATAAGGTAAAATTTCCCCATTAATTTTTTTTGAAAAAGACTCTGACATTATTTTTTTAGGGTCAATTAAAACAGCGTTAATTTTCGACGTTTACCATTAAAGCTTTTCAAAGATCATAATATGAATTCATAATTTTTTTTTCTTTCATTAAGGTTTTAAGCTTATAATTACGTGGGAAAATTATTTTCTTTTCATTATTTTTGTTCATCGTTATTATTTCTTTGCAATTTTCTGCTTCTGCACTTGTCACTATTAGAATCGTTGAATGATTTATGTTGTGTTTGTATAGAGACCGGTAAGATGCTTTTTTTTTATTCCTTCTTTTTCTTAAGGTTCCATTATTTATGTATCCCTAAGTTAATTAAAGTTGTGAGCATAGTCGTCGTTATTTACTTCATTAATTATTGCTTCAGAATCTGGCAACGCTATTTCATAAAGCCGTTTTTGTTATATTTTAACTGAGTTTGTTTTCCCCGAATTTTGAAAACAAAATGTTGGCAGAAGATTATACGGTCTCCAAAATTTAATTAAAAACAAATCTTTGCTTACGATTTTCAAAATAAGGCTATTATGTTTAAATATAAAAACTGCGTATGAACGGATTTTTGGGAAAGTTAATTTTTTTCTCCTGCACATTGCTGTAACTCCTTGTAAGGTAATACATCAGCAAAGCTAATCAGTCAGAATACCTACACGTGTATTATAAACTACTGTCTTTTTATATTTAATTTAAAAGATAAGGAAATAAAAAAAGAATGCTTATTTCCAGAAAACGTAAAAGAGTTCATTTACTGTTTTGAATAATAAATATGTTTTAATGAAGAGTTTTGCTAGCGCGGAAAGGGATAAAATTTATACTTAATAGAGATTTCATTAAAAGTTGGTTCAAGCCATATACAAGAGAAGTTAAATTCAGAATTAAAAAATTATGTTTGCATGATCTTCTTTGCAGGCAGTAAAATATTTCTGAATATTCCAAAGCTGAGTTTTTAATTTATTTGTTATTTAGAATGTTAAGATTTTCTCTTCTAATAATTTAAAATCTTACCGTTTGAATAATTTATTTACTAGAATACCTAATTCATTCTAACTTTTCCGAGAAAAAAAATTTAATAATTTTAAAATAAAAATTTTTAGGTTGATATACAGACTCGAAACATAATTCTTGTCGAAGTCGATTTTTTTGTACGCAAATTTTAAATCTGATTATGTTTGCTTCAAAATATTGCATATTTAATAAATTAATCCCAATATTTAAATAACATCCTTCATCCAAAATGGAATTAAATATGTGCAAAAAATGCGGTATCAAAAATTTATTATGAGTAGAATAGAATTATTTATTTTTAATCAAGGTGTGGACTTTCTTGTATCAAAAGTTTTCATTACCTTTTGTAAATGTTTGTAATAGTTTATTTTATTCAAAGCTTGTTGTTTTCATATCACTGATATTCTGAAATACAACATTGTTTTTCTTACACCGTTATTATATCTTTCTAACACTTTCGGATAATGTATTTCTTGGCGAATTGCCAAAATAGCAGACATCAACATATTTATGTCTAGATTTTTTTTTAATAAAAAATGTTTGAGATAAAGTTACATTCTTTCACTTGGCTATAATTAATTCTTCCTTTTTTTTCATTCTAACTTTTTTTATCAGTATTGTAAATTAAAGAGTTCACTTTTTTCGCCTAATAATCGTTTTAGTTTATGATTGTTGTTTTAATAACGTCATATATACATGGATGTTTTTCTATTTATTTTATTGTTTTCTTTCTGCACGAAAACGAGAAGACATTCAACGAACAAGAAAACATTCTACGAAGATTTATTTGTTAGGTTTATTTCCATATAAAAACTAAATCACTCGTCAAAATAGCTTAAAAATCTTTCTATTGCCATTTTTGTTTTCTATATATATTTTAAAATGTAAATCGAAAAAAAAACTTTTCTTTGCTACTAAATTTTTTTAAAACTTTGTGCATAAAGGTCGAAAACGCATCTGAATTAAGTTCTAATTCTCATTTAGCCAGGAAGAGGCTATATAAGAGGAAAGTGGTTTCTTAATACTGACTGGCCGTAGTTTGGGGACTACAGTTCTAAATGAACTGAATGAATTCTAAATGAACTTTATTTTACAAGATATAAAACGGAATCAGATAATTTTTTTATGTGGATCAATAATAGAACAATTCAGAACTAATGAATTATTTCTAAGACTGCTTTTGATAAAGAAAAATATTGGTCATAACTACCAGAATATGATCAAATGTACCTAATTTCTGGAGCTATAAGAACACCAAAGTGCTCAGTAATTTTTACCAACGCGTTTTAGTAAAATTAACAATAAAATATGAATTTATAAATTGTGATAAAATTTGGTAATTTTATCATGATACATTAGAGAAAGGCGTAAAAACCATTTATTCGGTTAAATTTACTTTTCAGTTTTGCAATTTTTACTAAATGTGGTATTTTAAGAGCTGTAATTTTGAAAACCAGAATTTTCGGTAAACACTTACCATATCAAAGGAAAAATTACCAAATGAATGGTTTGAATGCCGTATATTTGGGTTTTTATTACTGGAATTATAGTTTTTTTTAAACCAGTACTACAATTTCTCTACAGTACGATAATTTAAAAAAAAGTTTTCTCCGTGTACAAGTCCATTTGTTTCTTTTGTAATACATGATCTCAGAATTTGTAAAATGTTTAAAGAAATCAAAAATTACGCTTCTAAATGTTTGAAAAAAATTATATATATATATATATATATATTCCTATCAACTCTAAAATGAAGATTTCAACAAACTGATAAAACAAAATTTATCTATTTATTTGCAGTAAGGAGCTTATTAAACAAAAGTGACATCAAAAATCTCAATTTTGAATGTTTTGTTCACTTACGTTAATTGTATACATTTTAGTTTATATAATAAAAATTATCAACATACTAAAATGGAAAGTCACAATATATTGCAAGTACAAGAACCAGACAAGGGCGCTTGGCCTGATTTTGTTAAGAATAGTTTGTTACATTAAGCTATTAAAAAAAAAGTTTCGAGTTTTAAGATGTGTCGTATTGCTTTTCGAAGGAATTCCAAGAGAGTGAGAAAACGTTTTGATTTCTTGTCAACGTTATTTCAAGTCATCGATTGTTATTGCAAATAACAATTTGAATATTCAAATTCTTTTGAATAGCAACAGATACTGGTAAAGTGATGATATAAATTTGAAATAAATTTACGACTCTCTGTTTAACTGGGTTTCCCTTTGTGTTTTGTGGAAGTTGAGAAACAAGCGTTTCGAAATGTATTAATACATCAAATATCATTTTGCAAAGTGAAATGTTTACCTTCCTCCTGACCATTGTATGAGAAGTTATAGTACATGGCATTTGCATTATTTTGCTGTGTTCTTTAAAGAAGGCCATAAATGAGTTTAGTTTGAGATCGAGGTTTTAAACCATTTTAACTTTACATTGTTAACGAAGTTATAAGGTAAATTGAAATCCTAGGAAATTTTTTTGTTATAAATAAGTGTGTTTAGGTGGTTTTTGAACTTATTTTTTTTCTTATCGTGAAGTTACAAATACTTTGATTTTGCAAAGATTAGTTGCTTAGCTATTTTAGCATTTCTTTACCAACTTTATTTGACGATTTTTAAGTCGAGAAGAATTAAAACTGCACCTGCGCATATATAAAAACATGATATTCCATAATCACCACTCTTAATATATTTTAAAAAACTTTTTATAGAAAGGCGAAAACATCAACATTGTCTCAAATCAGAGGCTAAATAAAAAAAAAAGAAAAGAATAATTTAATTATTTTGCTAAAGGACATTCGATGGATTTTTCTTGTTTTGAACGAGAATTTTATGCTTTGAATCGATTTAGTTTTAAACTTTGATTGGGAAATAGAAACATACGCCCTTTTTTTAAAAAAAGAAAATACCATTTACATTCTTTCAAACATTTATCACTAAGAGCTCTGTTCCAAGCTAAACTAAAACAAATAATTATCCGGAATTCGAATAAAATCTCAGTTTCCTAGAGAAAAAAATGCTGTCAACCAATTTTGTTAAGTGTGAGTCATATGTCCACAACTTTCTCTACACACTAGATGGCGTTTCATCAAAAATTGCTTAGCCGGAATAAGTCAGGAACTGGAGGGGGGGATGAAAAAGTGAAAAGGGGAGAGAGAAAGTAGACAGAGATAATTTTGTGAAATGGAAAATGATGAATCACTTGTCAACCAATGGGAGAGCAGCATTCGCTCCAACGAATGACGTTTTTTAAAAGAACCATTAATCAAACAAATACTATGTTTATAGAAAATAGGCACAAAGTGTAGATGTAACGAAAAAAAAAAACTAAGAAAAATGTACCTAATTCATGGAATTTTGCCAAAGGTCTATAGTTTCGCAGTTGTTAACCCTTTCAATTGAAAGTTCGATTGTTGTTATAATTTTCGATTTGTTTAGATAGATTCTATGAATTGTTGTAAATTTATGTTCTTTTTTTTATTTTACGGTGATAAATGTGTCAAGTTATATATTATCACTCCAATGCCATTTAGACACTACGTTTTTAAATGTTGCTTCCAAAAAGAAAACATCAACTCTTTTAACAGATTTATGACCTTTTTACACATCGCATTTTAATCGCTTGGAGATTCAAATCTTTCTAATTGGGATTATGATTTACTGTTTGCAATTATATGTTTTTCAGTACTGAATATAGGTTACAGGTTCGCAATTTATAATACAGGGAGTTAGGATGATATCGACGCTTCAAAGATCCATGGCACTTCATTTTTTTTCCAACCATGGCACTTTATTTTCTTACAAAACTAAGAAAAAAAGATGAACAGCGCTACCTGAATTTGATAACATTTACCGAGTTTCTAGCTCTATGTGAACACTAAAAAATATTTACCGAAGCGTATGGTAATGATTTTGGTAAACCTAACAATAAAATATGATTACATAATATGTGATAAAACTTGGTAAATGTAGTAAAATTCGGTAATTTTATCATGATACCGTCGAGCAAGGCATAAAAACCTTTTATTCGGATGAACTTACTTTTCAGTTTTAAA
This sequence comes from Parasteatoda tepidariorum, assembly GCF_043381705.1. NCBI lineage: Eukaryota > Metazoa > Arthropoda > Arachnida > Araneae > Theridiidae > Parasteatoda > Parasteatoda tepidariorum. The sequence continues at coordinate 35,241,984 of NC_092205.1, forward strand.
TTTTTTACTAAATGTGCGGTAATAAGAACTATTTTGAAAACCATAATTTTTTCTTAACCATTGCCTTATGAAAAGGAAAATTAGCAAATGTATGGTTAAAATACAGTATATTCGGGATTTTATTACCAGAAATGTTTTTACTATGCAGTATGGTAATTTTGCCAGAATTCTTTTTCTCCATGAAGGATTTATTTGTGCTGTGGATCTAGCGAAGCAAAAAGGATTTGAATTTCATTCAAAAAATATTATTTTTTGAAAATTTGTTTTCTGATACATAATTTAAAATAATGGAAGGAGTTTTTTTTATTATTATTTTCCGCTTTAAAACAAATCTTATTAGATTTCATGCCGGAGAAGGAAGAAATTAAATGATAAGTTTTTATTGAAAATTGAAGATTATTGACAACTAAGAATACCTTTGCCGGAAAAAAAATTTATATTATTTCTTACTTTGACATTTTTATACCTTTTTAACAAAACTTAAAAATATAAAGCATATTCTGTTTGAAAAACGGCTTTAAGATAGAAATTAAACAATTTTTTTAAGTTGCGTGGCCAGCAATTAGTTAAAAACTTATGTAAGTACCAACATAACTTAAAGTTTTTCCTTCGAAAATTTAAGATACTACCACAGTCATTTCCTTGTTACTTAATTCAAGTGAAATTAAGCAAAATATAATTAAAAGACATGCTTAAAGAAAATGTAGCAGTAAAAATCATTCATGGAAAATTAAAATATTTGTCCAAGAAAGCAAAAAGGAAAATTTTGTATGGTTCAACCGAAACTCAGACAAGCAACAAGATTAGCTACTCTAGTTAAAATATTAAATTGGTTATCTCCTTGGGTTGTTATTCTCTTCGAATGAAATAAAATAAAAAAACATGATTAGGAGGCATGTCTGGTAGAAAAACAGGCGAATAAATACGAGATAAGAAGTTAAATAATTCTCTGTTCACGCCTGCCTGATCCAACAGAAGATTGAAAGGACATCAGGGAATTGTGGTGGAACAGCTGGACATTTTAAGGCGGTTTAGTGTACCACTGAGGAAATAAAAATTCCAAAGAGCATTCTGTCGCACTCAACGATATGAAATGTGTTTGAATAGGTGCCTCAAAACATGATTAATGGCGTGAGACCTTACAAAACACTTTCTTTTTTAAACGCAACTGCGTTGAAAGGAAATGATTTACGTCTATAACAGTTATAGTTTGTGATCTAAGAAAGAATAGCAACAATTAATTCAGTCAGACAAATTCATAAACTTAACTTTATGGATTTTATTTTTTACGTCTAGCTTCAAAATTGTCCTTTTAGTGTGCTTTTTTTTCTGAATCGTGGGTGAAAAATTATTCTATGAAACTCATGGCTGTCAATAATGATACAGCATAAAAAAAGAACTTCAGATTTTAAAGCGAGCGACATTAACGGAGAAATTCTGCCATTATTTATTTTCGTTTACTACAGTCCTTGTAATTTATAAAATCAGCATGAATAGTTTCTACAGTTCATTAAATAAATTAAAATTTTAACATTCCTCATTAGTTTGGAATACTTTAAAATTTCAAATTACGATTTACATACAATATTGATATTTTTATTAACGAATATTGTCCCCATAGTGAAATATGCTATGATTTTCATGCTTGCCCCCACAACTATTCATAAAAAAGTATTTAACCCCGTTTTCAGGGTTCTTTCCTTTAAGTTTAAACAGCCATAACATGAATGCCGCTTAATTTTGGACCCCAGGCAGATGATGTGGACAGCGCATGACCTGGTACCAGTCTCTCCAAACTGCCACACCACAACCATCTAGAAGACTTTGTGGCTTGCGTATCAAAATTTAAGAACAAAGCAGAATTTAACAATTCAAATAATTTAATTGCGTTGCGAAATTTAACAGGTCAAATAATGAATCGATGAATTGTATTATTTAAAATGAATCAATCATCGTCTTGTACTATTTTGTGCCTAATAATACAGTCCTTAAAGAGAAAGACGGTATAATGTTCTATTTAACAAAGCGATATATCAGTTTAAATTCTGATAAATGACGCTGAAGTAAGACTCTTTTCAAGAAAATGCTTCATTTTGAAAATTCTCAAAATAAAAATTGTAGATATCTCCAAAAAACTAAAGTCTTTAAATGACTTCAGACTTATGAATGCTGTCAATTATAACAAAATCCAACAACTAAACAATGAAATAAAGATTGTCCTTTAAAATACACGTTAATTAAAACTCCCCCTTCAAAGATTTTCTTTTTTTTAAAATTTCCTAGACATGCAATACACTTTAGTTCTTACCAATCCATGCATCATATTAATTTTGATGTACCATCCATGTTCTTCAACACTCCCCCTCCGTGTGCTTATTAATACATGGATTGACAAACGACATCCTCCCCTTAAATACTTGCCTCATAAAAAAAATAATATTTGGAATATTCAGCCCATCACCCTTATCCATTGTTATCTTGGGGATTTTTCGAAGATGAATAGCAATACGAAACAGTGAAGATTTCCCTCTAACTTGTCCTTTTGCATTAAATATCCCTTCAAATTTCCCCTCATTTTCACCCCCACAATACAGGGGGGAAGGAAAGCGTGACTCATTGGATGTATTAATTCTCCCCCTATTTTTAAGGGGGTTCATTAGTTTTGTAAAACATTAGCCATCTTCTCCTATTTAGTTTTTTTTATGGAATGCTACGAGCTGCTGATTTTGTGAATCAAGTTATTTGCACAAGTACGCTTGTTGAGTTTTTTCAGGCTCTTTTCTTCTATTTTGTTTTATAAGTTTTTTTTTCTTTCTTTCTTTTCTCTCCCCTCACATTTAGATATAAATGAATAGCTTAGGTAAATAAGGTAAAATTTTCAATAGAATATATAAACAAAAAGAGGAAAATTTTATGAATAATATAGTTTTCAATTTTCTTTATGGGTTTTTGCTTTGTGCTTCGCAAAAGAACCAATATTTGTTTGATCAACGAGATTTTTTATTCCCTTAAAGTGGATATAATCAAATCAGGCTGTTTAATGCAAACGCAGTTGACTCCAATACAGTACTCAGAACTAAAGGAAGAGGTTTTGCTATTATGCAAGCATGAATTAAAATGCTAAATCATATTTACACGTGTGCAAATTTAATTTTCAACTATTCAAAGTTTAATGAATTATTTTAGTTGTTGACATATTACTGAACTTTTTTTTCCGAGAACGGTCTCTACATAAATTAAAGCAAACCTTTTTATTTTTTTTTTACGCTATCAAAATTAAATTAGTAGCTAAATGGCTATTTTTGGGATTATAAAAATTTTAAATGATAACATTTGTTTGTGTTTAAATTTCGGATGGTGTGTTTGTATAAAAAAAAAAAAATTGGCAAAAGCTTAACCAGGGGTCTGTCCAGGGCGAATTTACTACCGTTTAGCGGTACCTTCACAAATTCAATTTTAGGTAAAACGGTAGTTTCACAAATTCAATTTTAGGAAAAACGGTAGTTTCACAAAATACTTTTTCTTAAAATTTTATTTTTGTATCCCTTAAGAAACGATAAATCTATATTTTACCCATGTTTTAGTATTGATTTTTTAATATAATTTTTAATTTTTCACAAATTATGTCTAAATTTTCACAAAATAGGTATCTTTCACAAAAACCTAGACAGACCCCTGTTAACAGTAATTTCCAGAGGACTTGACCCTGGAAACTAATTAGTATCATTCTATTCTAAAGAATACACTGTAAGCAATTCTGGATGAATTACTGTATAAAGTACCGGCATTTTGGGTGTATCTATCCGTAAATCTCATTTTTACAGTAAAATATTATACCGTAATTTTTACAATAATGTTTATTTTAGTAGTGATTCACTGATTTTACTATAATTGATAAAAATTAAGGTGTATCATATTTTTTCCGTAACATGTTCCAGTAAAAATTGATTTTACTGTTAAATAAACGGTATTCTGAATGCTAGTACATTATAACGTAATTTGTTCCGGAATTTTTTACTGTGAATAGAAAACACAAATAAAGCGTATTAAAAATAATAATAATAATAATTCTTTCAAAATATTAATGCAACTACAGGCACTCACTGAGTGGCTATGTGTTTTTGTCTATGAGTGGCTATGTGAGTTTGGAATCTACTAAGTTGAACCATTTTATCTTAATTAAACTGTTGGTCAACTTGAACAAAAAATAATTCACTTTAACAACGTACTAAAATTAAAATTGCTGCAAATTTGATAATCCTTAAAATTTGAGCAAATTTGCACCGCATTGTGTTTCTGAAGCTATCAGTATTATCGATAATTTGGTACAACGATTGCGATTTTCCTAAGAGTGTTAAATTATCTCCTTAAGATTATTAATAAGTACTCCTTTAGTCATCTTTATTCTTAACCGTTCTTTAGTTCAATTAAGTGTTATTTATAGCTCTTTCTCATCATGGAGTCGATTGTTCAACGTTGAACCAATTTTGAAAACAGTGTAGGAAAAATAAATTATGTTTTACTTGGAGTTTTCATTGAAGATAAGTTACAGAACTGGAAAAAAAAACTTTACTTTCTATGTATATTTTAATCTGTTATTTGACAATTATGACTCTTTCGTCTATAATTGCCTTTCTTTTGAAAATTAATACGATACAAATTTAAAATTTGCTAATTGAATTCGTTTAGTATTTTATTCGCTGAATACTGGCACTGTTAAAAATTCCGAATCAATCAAAGTGCCGATATTTTTTGCCCGTAAAATCCACTTTTACCGAAACATGTTACGGAATAAACGAGCTGTCATAAGGTAACTTTTACTGTAATAATTACCGTAAAATCACTGAATCACTATAATTATGTAAATAATACTGTAAAATTTACCGTATACTAATAGTTTACGGTAAAAATGCATTTTACGTGTGATGCACCCAAAGTATCGTCACTTTGGATGCATCATCCCAAATTTGATCCGGAATTTTTTACAGCATAGCTCATCAATTTTTTAACTTTCACTTTCCTAGACAATTTTTGCATAAATCTGTGAAAAAAATGACGAGTTTTAAGAAAGTATGTCATCAAATCGGCCTGCAATCTCACAGCAGTGGTTTTTTTTCTTCATTACACTTAACATTTAAACTTATTTCAAAATAAATTCTAATCGTCATATTTTAAAAAATAACTAAAGAAAATTGAAATCTTATTGAGAAAAAAAAATCAGTTTAAATTTTCAATACCTTAGTATTTGAAAAATGGATTTCGTATTTTGATTCATAAAAAATATACTATTCCAGCATTAAAGTTTTAGTAGCTAAACAAATTAGATACTGATCTATGAAATTTTACATATAGAATTCTTTGAAGTTTTATGAAATGTTTACATAAAGAATGAATTTTAAAACAAATGAAATTAAGTCACGAAAAAGAAAGAAATCAAATATTTTTTTAATTCTTATATGCTGGCATGATTTTTGCGCATGTATTTGGGTCATTTCGGCAAAAGACGAAAAATAATATATATCTCATTGATATTTTATCTCTTTGGAAATGACGTGTTTTTATTGGGTCATAAAAAGTACGGCTTCATTATAAAAACGCTGGTAAATATTTTTCCAGCGATAAGATGAAATAAAAAGGAAATGAAATGCACGACGGGAGTTCCGCCATTTTGGATACATTAAAAGTATTTTTGTGCAATATTAACATGTAGTTTTCTATGACATGGATATTGTGCTAAATGCTGAAGTGTTTATTCATAATTGATTGTTTTATCTTCATTTGAAACTAAGGCAAATATAACTCACCTATATTATTCGATGAAGTTTATATCTTTGGTTGTGTTTTAAGTACGATTTGTTTAGTGGCTTTGATAAGAATATATAAAAACTCGCAGTGGCAGAAAGATTCGAAAATTGCCACTTATAATTGTTTTAAGCTTTTACGGTTGTGAGGAAATATTTTTGACATGTCATCAGCATAAAAATTTAATTTTCAAAAACTTTTTCTTTGTATTATATTGTATCGATTTTGATCAGCGCGTTGGTGATGTAGCCATCTTATTAAGATTAGACGACTCTTGTAGGACTCTGTATTTAAAACAATTTTAATGTAATTATTGTTTATAATAATTATATAACGGTGTTCTATAACGATGATTTTTAAAGCGTGTTTTTGAGCCGTGATGGCTCAGGGGATAAAGCGTTCATCTTCCAATGAGGTGAACCTGGTTCGAATCCCAGCGATGGCTGTTCGGTAGGAATTCCGCATCCGGCATGCACCAACCACAGTGCTGACGTAAAATATCCTCAGTGTTAGACGAATCATGGATTAGAGTCCCCTTGCCATTAGGCTAACCGTGAGAGGTTATCCTCTCCATGTAACGCAAATGCGGGTTAGTTTTATCAAAAAGTCCTCCACGAAGGCAAATTTTCTCCCAATATTTGTTCCAGAGGTTCCCTTGTTTTCTGAATTGGGTTCAAAATGACAAGACTATGGAGTTGAACATTAGTAGTAGTTAAACCAAAATTTGGGTCAGCTGTTCAACGACGGTTATAAAATGCATCTTTTTAGAACTGTTGTCTAAAATAAAGTCAAAAAAGTAAACAGAAAATGTAAGCGGGGAGAAGGATCAAGAAAAAAGTTTTTAAATCAGTTTTATCACTAATGAGTACGTTTCTAATATTCGCCATTCAAATCCACTGTTTACTGCGACAATCAGACAGGTTTGGATATTTTCAGTCCCGTCTTTTTCGCTGGAGTTCTTTAGTGTCCTTTTTCCGGTTCAAATATTAATTTGTGGCTCTTAATGCATATATTTTTTCAAAGAGTTGGCATTTTTATATTAAGAGTGGTCATTGCGAAACACCCTTTATGTTTATTACAACTTAAATTGATAATAATGTGTTCAAAATTGGAAGAACTTTCATAAAAAGGAAGAAATTAAAAACCGAAAGAAAATAAAAGCTAGTCATTGATTTTTAAAATATAAAAACATTATTATTTAACCTTCGGGACAGGTTTAAAAAATTCAAAATATTTTTTTGATCACAGTTCCAAGGTTTCGATAGGAATAAATTAATTTTTAACTTTGAACTAATTTTTTATTTGCTTAAACAGATTTATGACCATACTATTTATTAAAATTTAGCTTATTTTAATGTTAGATAAAATCTAGTTCATTATTTGGAAGTAATTGCTTTTATTTTAATTAAGTATTTTTACTTTGTCAAAAAGAAATGCAAAAATGAGATAGTCATCATTTCGTTAGTTTCACTTAATTATCATAATACAGTGATTAGAAACTGAAAAATAAATCAATGGCCTGTTTTTCGTTTGTGCATGCGACTATGAAAGAATAGAATTTGCATATTATGCCATTAATAATTTTTTTCTCTTCATTTCGATTCATAAATTAGTGCTTCACTAAAAATAGCTGTACATCTTGAATACTAATTATCTACGGACACTAGTTGCATTTTAGAGGAACTTTATTAGCTGTCAGGGACACTTCCAAGACATTAAATAAAACTATTTCGATTAGATAACGGCCTCCTAAAAGAGCTGTGTTGGAGGAAAGATAGCACTTTGTTAATGACAATGTTGACAACGCATAAAACCAATATGGCCGTCATTAAGTGGCAGAGGTTAATGGCTGTTGCTATGGTAACAACTACGCGCGTTGACTTCTGGGACGAAAGTGATATAAAATGTTTCTGATTGGCTGTTAAAAGTGATCGGTTCTGTGATGCCTCCAAAAAATATTACTGAAAGAAATTAATTTAATGTTTGATGTTTCTTAAACTTCAAAGTTATTTGAGAAAGTTAAATGGATTTTTAAGAAAGTCGTAAATAACGTTTCATTTAAAGAAATTACTTTTATAGGTATTTAAAACATAACCAATTTAGTGGTGAAAAGACGGAAACTGGCCCTTTGCTTAGTACTTAATTAAACTTTGATTGATTAAATTTTAACATAGCTACTTTGTAACTGATCAATTTTCTAATAAATAACTTAAATTTTTGATTACAAAAAATTTAAAAATCACACGTTTTATAAACTTTTTGTTCTTCTTAAAATTACTAACGTACTTAATAGTATTTTTGTTTTAAAAATTTCATTCTAATATTTGAACTGTTCTAAAAATATGCTTTAAAAACTGTAAAATAACACATATATTTTACACATACTATAAAGCGATGAGTTTTGTTCAAAATATATTCCGCACATATCAAGTAAAATAATCAAGGAATTATGAAGTAAAAATTATTCTGCAAAACGTTTTGTACTTTTTGTATTTTAAGTAAAAATTTCCCATATGAAAAATACATTTATGTAATGATAGTTACATTTATGGTTTGAAATGGTTAGTCATATTTAATTATGATGTTGTCAAGAAAAAGAAATTGTAGTACAATAGTAAAGCGTTTGTATAAATTTCATTATTTGTATTATATATGTACAAGCATTCCTGCAATAGTCCATTGAAAGCCAATGATGTTTAAGTCGTGCTCAGTTTTGTGACCAACGGCGTAAGCGTGACAATGTGATCAACATTTCTCATAGATCGCCCTACTTCCAAGCTTGTAATGTGAACTTAACCGCCACTGAGTATCGAACTCCAGTCCTTCGCTATGATAACTCAGTGCCTTTAACCATACCATATGCATGAAAATCTAAAATATTTAGTGCTAGCTAATTAGTAACATTATCTAAAATTCTCAAATCAGTAGATGAATTGACATTTATATTACTTAGTGTCATCAAATAACTTGGTTATTTAAGAACGTTTTTTTAAAAATATTATCAAATCTGTAGGTGAATTGATATTAACAGTATTTAGTGTTATTAAATAGGCAGTTAAACTAATTACTACTTAGCTTAGTTTTATCAAATCTGTAAGTGAATTGATTTTTACATTTGTTATCAAATGAGTAGTTCAACTGGCTGTTAAATTGCTAATATTATCTCATCAATTGGTAAATTGCGATTTTAATTGCTAGTGTATGCCATTTTTTTTTTCAATTCCTACTATTAGTTCACGCTCTCCCTATGTATGTTTATATATCGTGTTCAATTTATATATATATATATATATATATATATAACTTGTTTAATGATATACTTTGAGTGTTTATCCCAGGACGATTTCAAACAAATTCTACGTATCATTGAGTTTTAAATGAATTCCTAAAAATCTCATTTAATAGCCGTTATTCCATTCCATTATTTATTCCTGATTTTTTTTTCTCTTTCTGTTTGTCCTAAAACATAGCACAAGGCTTCTACCTTCCCCTAAAACTAAGAAACAAAGACCCCCAAGCCATAAAAAAGTAATCATGGATCTGCGATACTAAACCTATCTATTGTTCGGTATCCGATCGACTCTTAAATTGCTCCTCATATGACATTCATGGTCTGCGGTGGTCACTTCGCTCTGGTCCCCAAAGGAATTCGAATAGAAATCGAACATCCCACCTCAATCCTCCCTTTTACTCTCATTCCATCAATGGTGTTTTTGTGGGGGAATTAGTTTTTTTTTCTTCTTCTTCTTTTATATGTTTTTCTTTTTTCCCCCTGTCCCTCCCGTTGGCTGTGCTGAGATGTAGTTATACTACTCAATTTTGTTTCATTAGGTAACCTATATCACTAGCTAAATTCTTTATCCGGTTTAGGTTGTTTTCGAACCATTTATTCTCGATCCTATGTGTTCTTTTATCTTGGAGCTTTGTAGCTGAATCTGTAAATAAAAGAAAAAAGAGATTTTATTCTAGTTATGAGATGAACTCAGGTGCTAAAAATATCGTTATTGCTCGGGTGGAATTATAATTTTTGGGGATAAACAGGATACAAAAGATAAAACGTTTAGCTAGTTCGTTAGATTGAGTTTAAAATAATTAAATGTGACGATTTTATTCCATATTGATATCGTGCGTAAATTTTTGCGGGAAAAAAATAATATTGCTTTTGTATCTGCGATTGCAATTGATGCATCCACACGGAGAAAAAAATTCTGATAAAATTATCGTAAGGTTATCGTAAAGAAACCTTACTTCTGGTATTAAAAACCAAAATTTACGATATTTATATCATTCATTTGATAACTTTTCCGTTTAAAACGTAACGGTTTACAGGAAATTTTGATTTTCAAAATTTATTGTTTTTCTTACTACAGATTTAGTAAAATATACAAAACTGAAAAGTAAATTAAACCGAATAAATGATTTTTTTTTTGTCTCTAAGGTATCATAACGAAATTACCAAATTTTACCACATTTTTTATTTTAATCATATTTCAATGATAATTTTAGAACATAATTTATTTTATAACATATTGTTAATTTTACAATTTTACTCATTTTATTATGTTAATAATAACAATCTTTGGTAAAAGTTACCGAGCTCTTTCGTGTTTATATAGATCCAGAAACACGGTGAATTTTACCATATTCTTGTAGATTTGATCATACCATTTTTTCTCAGTGCAGGTATTAATATTGCAATGTCTTTTTTTTATTTATTTTTGTGAGAAAGAAACGTATTTGAAATATTCTTCAAAGCTAATGATTTGTATATGTAAGAAAAATTGTTTAAGTACAGCAGTCTTTGTTAAGTTTTAATCACATCTTCAACCAGAATATTTAATTCTGAAAATTGGACCAGAAAAGTCGTTTTCTTATTGAAAAAAAAGAACAAAAACAGTCGCTGTGGGTGTATCTAATTTTTGTTTTGTTAATAATTTCAAAACAAAAATTTTTACTTCTCTTAATTATATGTAAAACTAAAGTGGAATTTAATGGCAGAAATATATCTGAACATTTAAATGCATTTTTAGCATCTTTCTAAACATTGAAATGTTTTAAAAATCAAATACAAACTGCAAAATACTGTATGCTTAATAGCTGAAGAAATAAAAACTCTACTTTTTTAAACATCTATGGTTTAGCTTAATTTCAAAACCTATCGTGTTCCTATTTAAGTGTAAATATATATAATATTTTAACACCTTTCATCAATCTTGCCTTTTATCAGTTTTCAAATGCAATAAAAACCAGTAGCAGTAGAGTTTTTAATCTATTTTTATTTTAAGCTTTAAAAAAAGATCGTTAGATTTTAAGATGGAAATATACAAGACTATAAATATTTTAATTAAATTCTACACAAATCAAAATGTGATAACGAAAAATTAACTAAAAAACAATAACTTTAGTTTTTTAAACATCTAACTTAATTTGATTATAAAACCTTAAGTTATTGTTCCCTGTTTTAAGTGCAACATGCATTATATTTTAACACCTTATAAATTCTGAATTGTTTCCAAATATATTAAACACCTGGTATTTACTTTTCCAACTCACAATAAAAAAGCATAATATATTACATTTATCGATATTTTTCTTTCATTGTTATAAAGTAATAACTCTCCGCTGAGAAAAATCAAACCCTCATAAAATGCAAATTTCTCTACTCTCATTAAGAAGTTTGTTTACGGGAAATGTTTAAATCAGATAAAAATGTAATAAAATAATAAAAAAAAGAATGGCCCACACAATACTTATTCTTTTCTTCTGGAAAACTGCGTATTCGAAAATAACCAAAAAGAACAGAGCAAGAGAAAAAAAAAAGAGCAATAAATGTATTATATTATTCAAGCATAATTGTGATGGTGGTTGTATCTCATCTTTATGTTCTTTTTTTTCTTCATTTTTTATTTTTTTTTCTTATTATATTATACATACAATAGACCATTCAGTTTTATACGGGAGTGGCCTTGACGGTTTCATATTGACGGCGAATTTTTTTTTCTAACTCTCAAATTACCTAGTCGTGAGTTTGATTTCTTTATGATTGTTGCAAGAATGATAAAAGCCAGTTTAGAAATTTAGATTTTTATATTTAATAAATGAAACAAGGTTTGCACATAACTTGGATAAATATTTAAGATGGCGCTTGAGAAATTTCCAGAAGAATTTATTTTAAGTTTCAAAACAATGAAATGTTTTATAACAGTGCTTGATTTTCCAAAAATATTTTGCAAGAAATTTATTTCTGTAACTAAGGAAGAACTGTTTGCATTTATTTTTTGGAGTCGCTTTAAATGTCTTGAAAAAACAGTGAACCATTTTAAAACCAACAATGTTCAACGATGGAAATTTAAAGCAAAAAATGCTGTAACGTGTTTTCTGTAAATAAGGATATATTATAGAAATATATACAGGAATAATTTTAAAAATGTGTCTAATTTTTAGTATGTATTAAAATATTTTTTAAAAAAAATTAAGGTTCAAAAAAAGAATGTTGTGATAACGTTAGATACATTCTATCTAAAAATTACCAACGAAATATTTTTTATTAGAAACTTTTGGCGATTAATAGTTAAAGGAAACAATTTTTTTTAAAAAATAAATTTTAACTAGAGAAATAGAATTTTTAAAAAAAATTAAGGTTTAATAAAGAATGTTGTGATATCGTTAGATACATTCTATCTAAAAATTACCAACGAAATATTTTTTATTAGAAACTTTTGGCGATTAATACTTAAATGAAAATTTTTTTTTAAAAAATAAATTTGAACAACTTGCATAATTCTTAATTAGTATAAAACCAACTGTTAACGCGCTAAAATTACTTTCACAATTCTTAAAGCTATATTTTTCTTCATTGCTACAAAAACTCATTTTTAAAAAAATTAAAATAAAATATTTTTAATTACTATTTAATAAATTACGATAATATATTTTAAATAAAAATAGTATAAATCGTTCATAGTTGGAAGAAGAAATAATGAATTCTTTTCAATTATGCAATATAATTTATCAGTCTAACATTTATTATTTAATAGAAATTTTGCATTTAATGTTTATTCGAATCTATCAGCATATTCTCTTTAAGTTTTTAAAAAATCAATTCACTTAAAAGACTTAGGACTTAATTTTGATCTTTTCATAAACTATATATTCCGAAAGAATGTTTTCTTTTAGAAAGTACCGTTCTTAAAATAATTCTGAATTAGTGTTGAGGGTGTTTTTTAATAGCCTTGATTTATTAACTGTGCGTAAGTTATATATTATGTTGATATATTTATTTTCGGGATTTTTTATTTTAAGAATGGGGTGTTTAGCCGAAAGATTTAATAAAGCGGTTCTTTTATTTATCAAGAAGCCCCAGTTCAATAACGAGCTTTCTCACCCATCGTCTGTTTTTGACATTTCGCCATTTTTTATAATGCTCTTCCATTTTATCTGGCAGACGAGAATTCATTTCCTTCGTAACGTGATACGAATTAGTTGTAGTTTTTTTTGTTATATATATTTTTTATTCCTCATTTCATTTCATTTCTGCGACCGTAATTTGAGGCTGAACTCCATTTATTTTATTCGAAGTTTCTTCAAGCGGTAATAATAACTACGTTTAAAGATTTATGGTCTTGTATAATTTTCATCCCCCCTCCCTGTTATAAAACTCTTGAGTTTATCGTCAAAGCTGGATTATAAAAACCATTCAATCGATTACAGGGCTGAGAATTATTTAAGAGCAGATAAAATAGAGCATAAAAAAATGTAAAATTAACTCTTTAATCGTATCTGTTTACTTAAGAATTTCATAAAAATGTTTCTAAAGCATAAGAACACTGATTGATGATTGTCAAAATCTTACGTCCAGTGCAAAGCTCTTTTGTGAGATTTTAAGTAAAACTTTTAATTCTTGCTAATTTTAAAAGAAAGAAAATAATTGTGTTTTTTCTTTTTAAACACATGAAGCTGAAGTTGCCTTTTGATATTTTTTTATAATTTAACTCATAAATACAAGGTTTCTAGTTATAAAAACCAGAACCGAAAGTAAAAATTTCATTACTTAACGCTCATGTATTATGTAATAATAATTATAGAGAAAGATAAAGAAACAAAAACAAATGTTGTTATTTCTTTTTGCAATTGTATTTTTACATTTTTAAAACATACTGGTCAAGCTAAAATATGTTATTTCAATAAATAAAAAATCTAATTAATCCCTTCAAGATAAATCAAAGTAATTACAATATCGTATAATTAATATTAAGAAATATTAACTTGCGTGACAATATTATTTACCTTAGCACCATATTAAAGTTATATAGCATATTTGAACGACGCTAGAATTTAAGAGGATACAAAATTTAAAACGGTTTACAGTTAATGTAAAAAAAAAATCTTTGAAATAAAATGTTTCAAATATTCGTTTTGCAATCGAGATTCCTATTGTTATGAAACTGAAGAGAAGGCTGAGTTAGTAAGTAAGCCAATTTGTACTGATAAATTTTCAGATCTGAAAGTGAGCACGGTGATACAGAACTGGACGTAAATTTTGAACTTTTTGGAGCATTTAAAGTACGAGAGGATTCGAATTTAAGACCAGAATCCGAATTGGATTGAAATCTTAACTTACCATTGATTTCTGTATCTGAAGGTTTTGCATTTTGAACAACAATTAGAAAGACAGAAGTAAAATTTAGGTAGTTTGTGGTTCCACAGAATAACCATGGCTACGTAATACTTACCAACATTTGCGTCATTTGAGTAGAAACTAACTATAACTTTCTGGAAATAGCTTTATTACAACAATGACTTATTATTTTTGACAATGATTTTTCTAGTTCCTACTCTGAGAAAAAAAAGTATGGTCAGAACTACCAGAATATGGTGATATTTACCGTGTTTGTGGCTCTAAGAGAACATCGAAACGCACGGTTATTTTAGCGAAATGCTCTGGTAATGATTTTGGTAAAGTTAACAATATGGTTTTATAAAATTTGATAAATGGGGTAAAATTTGGTAATTTTATCTTGATACTTTAGAGTATAGCATATAAAACATTTATTCGAATAAATTTACCTTTTAGTTTTGTACTTTTTACTTATTGGTATAATTGTGAAAGCCAGCACTTCCGGTAAACCGTTACCATATGAACGGATAAATTACGAAATGAATTGTTTAAATGCCATATATTTTGATTTTGTTCACTAGGATTATTATTTTTTTTACCAGAAATGCCACTATCATACAGTGAGGTAATTTTACCAGGATTTTTCTTTCCGTGCGCTTGCGACTGCAATAATTTTTATTTTAAAATATTTTAAAAGATCAATTATGTCAACAATAAATTATATTAACAATAACTTATACAATCAGTTAAAAATATTATCGATCTTATATTTTACTTTAAAAAAATTATAATAAAAAAAGTTGTTAGTGAATGTGTTTTGAGTAGATATTCTGATAATTTCAACCCAAAACAATATAAAATAAAATTTTTATTAAAAACTGATAAAATATTTAAATATTCCATTCGAACTTAATTATAAAACAATATTAAAAATATAAATATCCTGTAATAGTTTTTATTAAAACTCAAATACTAAGAATTAGTAAATGCCTAAAATAAAATACCTTTAAATATTATCGTCGATATTAACAACCTCCTAAAATACAAAAGTCTTTAAATCTCAAGACGTGATTTTCTTCCCCATAAATAATTTCAAGATGCAGAAGAGCGCCCCCTACCGCTTAAATGTTTAATAATAATCACAAGCAGAGGCCTCCACCCCTAACATTAACAAATGCAAATCGAATTTGTATTTCACTGTAGATTCACAAACGACTACGAAACGCTTCTTGATTAATTGAGACTGCTGCGCGACTGACAGATACATTAGGGAATCTGGGCAACGATAATTAACAGCTACGAGGGGGGTTAGGGAGTAGAACGGGGGTCTCCCGATTTTCTCTCGTTCTAAACAAATTCTAATTTCGGGCGTGATTTCATATTAATTAGTTAATTTTCTTACTCCCCAACCCAAGAAAAGCAGACACACGAGCGTTAAGCTTTTGATTCATTTGAATTTTAAATTATTCATCTACTCGAGTCTTTGGGAACATTGTTGGATTCCAACAGAAGTAGTAGTTGGCATAAAATTAAGCTCTTCAGCAAACCGTAGAAAATGCTTCAAGTCGAAAGTATATATTTAATTAAATTTAAAGACTTGGAAATATGTGCTGCAAAGGAATCTGGCAACATACGGGATAATGGAAAACTTTATCGAATAGGGCGAATGGATTCATAAATTTAAAGTAAAAGGGGGGGGGGGACTCTTTCGAAATTTTAATATTTGTGCATTTATTAGGAGAGATTAACGTAATGGAAGACTTCCTTTTGAAATATGCTTTTTAACTATTTTTCTGGCATTTTGATATTTCCTATTGAAAATTTCTGTGTTATAGCCTGGATTACTGGAATTGTCTTCTAACAGAAATTAAAGAGTTTAAAACTAGCAGATTTGTTATTATATTTCCTAGAATATGAGAATTGTTTATAATGGAATTATGAAGCATACTACATTAATTACTTGGACAATGATCGTAATTTTATAGTTTCGATAAATGAAATATTCAAATAATTTCGAATGAACAGTCAGAGAGTAAATTTTCTTACTTGAAACGATTGTTTGATGAAACTCAAATATTTATAACTTATTGCTTAATTTACTAATTTTACGCTTTTATTAAACGATTTGATAGTACACTAGACTTCATAATAAGTGTTACAGTGGTTAAGTTATTGGTTAACGATCAATCATAAAATCAGCAAAAAAATATCCATAAATTTCGATACACCCACATGTATTATTCAATTGACTGATTCTAGAAACTGCCCAAAATTAGTCTCTAAGCAATCCAATGAGTAACATTTAAGTTAGTCACATCATTGATCTTTGCAATTTTTGGCGTTTATCTATAACATTGGGCCTGTTTTACTCCGTGAGTTCATATTCTTTGCTTTTTGAACATTTCAATACATTCAGTTTCCTTTGTATTCAACTTGATAATGTTTTTTTTATTAATGATGTATCTAGGTCTAAACTCTAACAAGATCTTATAAAAAAAGCATCTTTGTTCAAAAATATGAAATTAGTTTACACCACCTATTTTGCTCAAGTTCGTTACTAGCTGGTTTCAAATATTTTATCAAATAACAAATAAGACGATATTAATGTGTGTCATTATTTCAAAATTTAAGAATGTTTGCATAACGAAAATTCTATAACAGAGCAACAGCATCTTAAAATAGGGAACTATTCATGTCAAATCACTTTACTCACGAAAATTGGTATATTAGTTTAAGCCAATAATTCTAACCAGCTCATCAACTCTAACTTCGATTATACAAAACTCGTTCATCAAAAACAAGTTTACAAAACTGGCGTAAGTCAAAAATTCTCTCAAAAAAATGCGTTTTTAACAACTACTCATGGCAATAGCGACAGTATATAATCTGCGCCAAAAATTCTATCAGAAAAATAAATTCTTCTTCCAAATATTTGTGAACTTTAAGTTGTTTGTGACGTCACTTTAATTTTTCTTCAATCAATGTGCGATAGAATGAAACAGTTTAAACATATTACATATTTTAAAATTAATATGTTAATTGAAATAATATTTAAAAGCCTATAGTAATGAGTAGTTTCTCAAATTTATTTATTTAAGATTTAAATTACCAAACATTTTATTCAAGTCTTGACACAACCAATTATATAATCATTCTGAATTAACTTTCATATGATTTATGATCGTAAAAAAATATTTTGATAGCAATTACATTTAATTCCTTTCTTAAGTATTAACAACTAAGTGAAATGACTATTATGTAAAATAATATAATTAATGAAGATATGGGTGATGAAATACGGTTTGTAACGACTTTTTTATTTTAAATCAGTTCTGAACGAGAATAATCTCACTAGCTAGATCATTTCTTTTAAATATTGAAAAAAGAGTCATTTACATTTATTTCCAATAAATTAAATCAATACGCGTCTCATAATCTTTATCACTGTAGGAAGATGAAAATTAATATTTATAACCCTGTAACTAACCAGCCACTAATCATAAAAAATAGATTAACCTAATCTAATTTCCTTTAACTAATCTCTGTAAGTGACAGAGTATCGATCTCGACCGTAAAACCAATTCCAATTTCGGTTATTCCATTCACCGTTCGGGAAGTAATAAAGTTAATGCGGATAGTTACGATACCTAATTGGCGAGTTCAAATCGTCGCCATTTTATAGATGAAAAATTAAAAACCATTGATCTTGAACGAGCAGCTCATGTCGTGAATTATTCATCATCGTTAATTTATGGTGAATAACAGACACATTAAATTTCTCCTTTGTGACATGTATATTAATGATTGATTCGCATGATTTTCATTTGAGTGAAGGTTTGACTAAGATAAATCCATTTTGTTTGACGAAGGTTATTTTTAAAAATATTAATCCTCATTTGTCAACTCATTTCTATACGAAAGAATGTTTTAATAATGCCAAAGGATCTGCAGCATTTCAATATCTTTCTAATGCATCCATTATTTATAAAATATTAGTAGTGTTTGCATTAAACAGATCTATTTTAAATAATTTCAAAGCACACATTATTGAAGGTTGCATGATTGACTAATGTACCCAAATATGTATTTGAATTCAATTTCATATAAATATTTAAATGCTGATTCGTAGTATTTATTGCTTTTGCTTGAAAAGACAAAATTATTCGAATATAAAATACGAAATTAACTACTTATTTTATAAATATTTTTAAAAAAATCTTACTTACAACATATGTAGAAACTTTAAAAAGCATATTACATACTGCTTTAAATGTATAAAGTTTGATTTTTTAAAATTACACTTTTAATTGGTTTATGGTATCCAATTTAAGTTGAACTCATATTTGCATAAGAATTGCTTAAATTATCGAAAATTAACATATTTTGTTTAGAAATTAAAATTTGTTTTAAAAAGATTGAAATATCAAGCTTAAGATGTAGGTTTTCAATGTATGTATAAATGATAATTAATACTAATTCTTACATATCGCAAAAAGGATTTTAAGAACTTATGGAATTTTTTTTATTACTCAAACAAAACAAAAAAATGAACATTTAGATTACGTACATTTTGTAATTATGTGCCCTTGTTATCTGTTTTTAAAAAAGAGAGGTTATTTTTATATATTCAAGAAAACTATTGCCATATTTATAATTAACTGTTTTAACAATCCTTTTTTTTAATCTTTATACGTAACTGTGACAAATTAATCATAAAACTGGGAACAGTTGTTAGAGACATTAACTGAAATAAATGGTTTCTCCTATCATTATGTCTTTGAAATTTTTAAACCAATTGAACTGATATTTTTAAGGCATATATTGTAAAGGAAACATTTCTATGATATGTTTCGCTTGTACACAAATTTAATGTCATAAACACTCTTCTAAACTGAAAACCACTTTGACGAAACTCGTGTGGTGTCAACACCAGGTATCTTAAACAAATAGATTTCAGATTTTTTTTTCTCTCTCATTGAATTAAGGTGTATAAAGCTTGGTGTTGATGACGTTTGCGCTTATTGCTAGTCTCTACTTTCAGGTTTTCCTACAAAAAAAAAAAAAAAAAAAAAAGAAAGAAATGTTGCCGTTTTAACATCACATTTTAATTAAGGAGTGCAACGAGATGAAGATAATAACGTTTTCAAATATTTCATTTTCTCGTATAATATAAAAACGTGAAAAATATTTAGGATTTTTAACAAAATAGTTAGACAACTAAAAAGATATTTATGAAATTAGGATTTATAACAAAATATTTAAACAACAAAAAAAAGTACTTCTTGGTTATTTTATTTTGGTTTAATTTGTTACAATAAACTAATGCTTGTTTTATAATAGAAATATTTAATTATACACTTATTATCAGTTTATTTCATATATTTATAATTTTGCATTTTATTTCATGTTTATAACAAACATAATAAAAATGCAAATATTATGTTTTTGCGTTTTTATTATGTTTATATTTCACAATAACTTTTTGTCCATACGTTTACACCAATTTAGAACAACGTGTTTAACAGATTCAAATATAACCTTTCCAAGAACATTTTAAAATGATTTTTCTAATTAAAACATATATTAATATATAATTTTAAAATAAGTTTTAAAAATCACAAGAAAAAGAACTAAAATGTTAACTATCCTTAGTGAGAATAGAGTTTCTTTTTCATTTCGATAAGTTCCAGACACCTTTATAAAACTGTTAAGATGAGGTGTCCAAATTCAAACTTGAATATCAATAACAATAAATTTTACGAAAACGTTATAGAAAAGTATAATGATCATATTTATTACTTGATTACAAGTTTCATTCAATTTCAAAAACTGTTATTCTTAAATAACATAAAATAATAACATTGAACGAAGATTAGCACAGTTTTAAAGAACAGTGAGGCTTTATTACATAAAAATATAAATTATCAATTAAGCAATCTTAAGTAAGTGAAAATAATAATAATTAAGTAATTTTAAATAGACACATTTTGTTTGCTTTGTATTGCTATGAGAATTTTATTATAAATTGACTATCAGTATGTGTTTCACTATTTGAATAGTATACTGAACTTTCTTAAGTTATTCTATATCGTAACTTGAAGTAGTTAAGCTGTAGTTAGTGTGCATCTAACATTTCTAGAATGTAATTGAAATTTATGGTTTTGTGAATAGAGATTTTAACTAACGGACGGAAACTAATTTATAATTGAAATGGAATTTTAAAAAATCTTCTGATAAATATTAATATTTCACTAATAAAGAGAATATATGTTCTCTGATAGTTAAATAACTATAAAGAAAAAATAAAAAAATATTTTTAAAATAAAAAAAAAATCAACGAAGGAATTCTATAAAGAACAAATTCTTAAAATAATCACAATAATAATAATTATCTTTGAACTTATGAATTCTGTCAATAGACATATAAATTTTCCATGATGTCTATTGTTTCTAATGTCTAAGTTTCGTTGAAAATCTGCTAAACAGGTTCAAAAATATTAGAAACCTCTAAAGAAATTATTTAAAAGAATGGCTGTACGAACATGAAGCAAACGATTTAGAACATTCTTAACAATCATTATACAACAGAATATTTAAAAATGGAATTCAAAAGTTTTTTTTAAAATTGTCGAAATCTTATTTTTAAATCAGAATTATCGCTCGAAAAAGAAATGAAAAATTATATCATCAATAAACTGGCATCAAGAAAGTGATTCATCATTTACGCCATTTAAATAACTGTTCTATTAAACGTATTCCATTAAACATAGTATTTCCAATTGCGAATGCCCTTTTGAACAAAATCTAAATTTATTCAATTGCTTCGACATTTGAACAGATAAAACAACAAAAGGTAGTATTTATGAACATTTATAATACACCTACACTCCCTCATCCATACATTATCTCCCAAAAAATGCGCATAAAATACCACAGCTGCAATGAAATGCATAATTCATTACGGAAACCTCTACCGATTGTAATCAAATCGGCATCGCGGGAAGAAAATATATCGCCAAAAGCGGCGCCAAAAATTACAGTCCCTTTTTCGAGTAACAAGCAGAAATAACATTGCATTTTCTCTAGCAACTGCACTCACGGGTAAATTATTTTATCCCGAAAACTCACTACAAAGTAATCAGAATCACTTTACTTCAAGGATCACTTAACAACGTTACCTCCAAATAGTGTTCTCTACTAATTTCGTTTCCCTTTCTTAAGTGCATTCTACCCCCAGACCCACCCCCGCTTCTTTCTCTCTCTCTCTTGTTTTGTACGCGAAAAAGAACAAAGCTCTTAAATAGGCTGTCAAGGCTGCGTACAGCTTTTATGCATTTTGGAATGTCGATGGAGTATGAATAATTTAAAATCGGGATGACGTATATGATGTTATACATGATAAAATAACCCAGTAAGCTATATCGCAAAATCTATATTATTTCTTAGAGAAATAGGTTAAATTTTAGGTTTTCTATTGAAAATAATTGTTTATTAATTAGAGGTGCTCTGCAAACTCTAAAAAACAGTGAGATTTTTTTGCTTACTTTAAAAAACAAGCAATTAATTATGTTTTAAATGGAGAAAAAAGTTTGTTTTTATCTCAATCTGAATCTAAGATAAGGCTTGGTTTCGTTTTTACTCATATTGAGATTCAAGCGTAGGCTCTTTTTTCTAGTATTTATTTATTTTTTCTTCTTCCAACTTTAAAACGATATATTTGAAAACCTATAAAAAATAACTTCATGGAAATTTGGAATGCATTATAGGCTTTAGTTATTTTACTTAAATTATCCCCAAGGAATTTGCAATTTTTTGAAGAAAAAAAATTTATAAAGGAAAAAGTGAAATAATTTTAAAAAAGTTCTTTAAACACTAACAATAAAAAATGAAAATAAACTCAATTATGAAATTTTTTTATTCAAAATAAACCAAAAACTATTAATACATGCTTTCATAATTAATGACAATCCTAATACTTGTATAATTATTTTCTAGAAAATGTATTTTAATGTATGAAACTTAGAAAAAAAAAGGAAAAGAATACGTGTCCTTATTAGCATACACATAAAATAGCTTCAAGTATTAGAATTTTTTTTTTTACCTAAATTTTGATGTACAAATATACTTTAAAGAACTTATTTTGATAACTTAGTTTATTAAATCTATGCTTTGTTCTTCATTTATTCTATTTCTAAAGATAATATTTAATATTTTTATTGCATATTGCAGTTAAATATAATCGTATTTAACAAAAATATTACAGTTTTGTACACTAACGTATGTTTTTAAATTGTTCTTAGATAAGACATTAAAAAAATCTGATCGAATTGTTATAAAACATACTTTGGCGCATAGTTTGCGAACTACTGAACTTAGCGGAAACTTTTTAGTTGTATCTTTTCCCCCTTTTTTACGAAATTTATTTTCTTTCTTTTGGTTATTTCTCTTCTTCAAAGTAATTTCTTTCTAGAATTTCCTTTTTTTTAAAGGATTTTATTTCTAAAGAAGAAAACCTATTTGAAAAAGAAAATTTAAACAAAAAGGAAAAAAAAAACCTTTAAGAGACGCCTTTAACTTTCAAAGAAGTTGTTATTTGATATGGGATATATACATTTACAAATACAGAGTATGTTTTTAAAAATGCTGTTTAATACTGATATTAAAAATTTTACATTTATGCTATATAGTAACATCTAATATTTTATTAAATTTAATTGTGGTTTTAACATCTTTGTTTTAAAAATTGAACAGATCAGGTTATTTTTAATTAACAATAATTAGAAATCAATATTGGCGCACGTAATTGATATCAATAATATCTGTATCAATTATCAATATTAACATCAATATTATAATTGAAAGTAATCATTATTGATGTCAATATTATCAATCATTATCAGGGATCTGTTTAGAAGAAATTTGGGTCTGTTAACGGACCCTTCACAAATTTGTTTATCTTCATTATTGTTTTGTTAATCGAATAAACCCTTCCCAGGGCAGAAAACAAGAAAGATGGATGTAAACGAATTAAGTTTTGTCTTCGGCAGACGATTCTTCCATTATTGGTCCCAAATGAATATTCTGCCTCCATCTCGAATTTAAAAGCAGAAATTGGTGTTTATTTTTGAAAATTTAATTTTTTTATTATAATTTTACAGTGCCGAGTATAATCTTGTATCTATTTACAAGTTAAAAACTCCTTGAAAAAGTGTTTTGCAATAATCGGACTCTATTTGCACATATTCATAAAAGCGGACCCTGGTTGAAAGAATATGAGTAATTTTTTCACAATTTCACGAAAAACGGACCTTTCACAAAATGTCTGGACAGACCCCTGATTATTGACGTAAGTAATATATATATATTAACAACGGTATCATGAATATAAGTAATAATTATTGTATATAATAATTATAAATAGTAACAATTGTACCATAACTTTTACATTAATGTTTATTTGATTAGAATGACTCTGTGATTTTACGGTAATTATTACTGTAAAAATTACGATATAATAGACTTTTTGTTCTATATCATATTCCGGTAAAAATGGATTTTGCGGAAAGATGGATTTTACGGTAAAAATTACCGGTAACTTGAGTGCCGGTATTTCTTAACGTAATTGGGTTCACGTAATTTGATTCGAATTTTTTTTCAGTGTACATTATTTGCAATATTTTTTCCAGCCTTTCTTTTTTTTAAAATTCCATCATATTTTATAATTTAAATAACGTAGCTTAAATTTAAATTATACAAATAATGTTTGCAAAAAAGAAAAAAAAGAAAAGGGGGGTAACTATTGCTAGATATGGATGCTGTTCTATTTATTTACTCGAAACTCACAAACGTGTCTTTCAATTTAATTCTTTCTTTCTTTTTTTTTTTAACTTTTCGGTAGTGAGATTCTGTCATCAGAATACCTTGACTTTCTGCTTCTGATTACGAACCCAAGTTCAACAGTTCGGCGACCCCTTAATCGCAATTTATTTGCGTCAACTGTTCCGTGACAACCGCTGTGCCTCAAGGTCAGTGGATGTAGGTCGCCAAAACAGTTAATCGCCCCTTTCTCTTAACTTCTTCCTTTCCCTTTCACTTTGACAGTGTGGGTGTCGTCTCATCACGAATGCCTCACGTGAAAGTTAGGAATTTTTTTAAAATTATTTAGAATTTTTTATTATTTTAGGGAAGGAATAAATGAATTAAAATAAAAACTATTAAAATAAATTTTTTCTAGAGATAAACTATTATAATAATTTTACTTTAAGAGATTATTTTGGGAGCCTTCTTCCCCTACGGTATAACTTTAATTCATCTTATGTCGTTGTATGTAGACAGGCTGCGTAGCGTTTGTAAATAGTGCTTTAAGGTGCTTCTTTTCGATTTTCGTTTTTTAAAAGCCCTTAAAGGTGCTTTTTTTCATTGGGTGTTATTAAAAAGTGCTTAATTTTCTCTTTTCCAAATTGAGATTTTTCCTTTACCATGTTGATTTTCGCTACGAATTATGCAGAAAGACCCTGTTCACATTGTTCTATTCAACGTTTTCACAGTTATTTCAACCCCATTCTATTTCGGCGCATTGTCAGTCCGTAGCATATGAAAACGCCATTCGATTTACATGATTAAAAAAATTTGACAATTGTCAAAAATAATGCCAAAAGATATCTTTTTTGACATGACGGTTAAAACCAGATAAAACCGTCAATTGCAAATCTGCTTAATTATGATATTTTTTAAGTGCTTAAAATATTATTTGAGTGCTTGAAGAGTGCTTAAAAGGTGCTTATTTTTTGTTGAATAATTTGGTTACGCACCCTGGTAGACCTAAAAATAACCACTCGCCACGTGGCGAATCAACAGAAAAAAGTGGCTACTTAAATAAATTAACAACTGGTCACTTTTACCCATCGCTTTTTTTAAAAAATATTTTTTAATGATAAAAGTACTATATCAATGTAGAAGCACTCTGGAAAACAAAATTTTCATTAAAATGTCACCATTCAAAATTTTCAGAATCCATTAATGGGATACCTGCAAGAAATTAAAACCTAGCTTTTGTTTACGTTAGCGACTGTTCTTTCCATTATATTTCGAGCAAGCCAAGCCCATCAAGTATCAATTCTCTTAAGTGGCACATTCTATATTCTTTCACACAGATTCTTACATAAAGATTTCTATTGATACACTATTTTTTATTTGACCCCAAGATTGGCACGAAGCCATGTAAAACATAAACAAACTAATTATGCATCGAAGTTGTCAGGTACACAAACCAACAATATATCAAGTTCAGATATTTCTAACTAACTATTCCATAGGTTCTGTCATCTATGCGAATAATAATATTTTTTGTTTTCGATTGTGCCCATTAAAGAATTCACATAAATTAATGCAGATTCTTTTATCAACTCAAAAATTAATATTTTTTGATATTTTCCCTTAAGAAGTTCACATAAACTGATAGATTTTAGGTAATCTCATCATTTTTATTTATTTCCCTTTTTAATTGTTACAGCAATTTTAATTTACTTTAACTACAATATTTTTTAATTATTTCCACGAAAACATTCACATAAATCGATACCGATCAACAAAATACAAATTATTTTTCTAAATTATCAATTATGTTTTGGGCAATTCTTTAAAAAAATCGTCTAAACTAAACTACCTCTACTATTAAATCGAATAAGAATATTTTTAGATTTTTCTACTATAAAAATCATATAAATTGATACAGACGTCATAAGATGCACTTATTTAATATTTCTCAAGGCAAGTCATTTCATATTTATTTCACTTTTTTTTTGTTATTTTGCAGTAAAAAATTACTATATTTTTTCACTTAAAAAACTAATAAAATTATACGTTAAGTTATAATTTGCGATTGCAACTGTTCTTTTGAAATATATTAAGTAAAAAATATAATCTTTGGAGTCATGATTTCTAAAAAAAAGTGCCATGTTTTAAATGTCATATTTTCTAACAAAGAGCAATAAAGTTCGGTGAAATTCTGAACCATTTCGCCATGGAATTATTCCATAATAAAACAAAAAAAAAACGTCTCCCAATTTTTCTCTATAATTTTACATAAAAATCCATTACAAAAACAGTTGTAAATTCTCTTTTACCTGAGAATTGTTCAAGGTCAAGTTTCAAAATAACTTTTTCAGACGTTAATGCAAATTTGAGGCGATTTATTTTATTACTAAATTCTAGTATTTCCACATTCGATTGTGTAATGATTTTTCCCTATCTTACGGATAGTTTATAATCGCTAGATCAAAGGGTTTATATTGTGTAAATGCTTTACTAAAATTATTGTATTAGTTTATTTAATTAGTTGTTAAATAAGATCGTTTGCCACAGTATGTATTTTTAAAGCTTTAATTATTAAGGCTCAACAAAAAGAATGTTGAAAGACTTAATAAATTGAAATTTAAAATAAAAATATTTATTTACTGAAAATCATATTTTTCAAAAAAATTTTTTAAGACGATATATATTTTTTTTTTTGCAAAGTTAAACTTTATTTTATACAGTGTCTTCAAGAAAACATCAGAAATTATTTTATGTGTTCGCAGCTTTTATGAATTTATTATTTTTATGAAAGATGAGCACTTGAACTTTCAAAAATTGAGATTTATGCAAATAATAATGTTAAATTCAGTAAAACATTTTAGTAATAGGTTTTAATTATGCTTCCATTTTACTTTTGATAATCTTATGTTATTAAAAGCATCATAATATAATTTTTTAACGAAATAAATTTTTCTAACCAATATTGGTATACAAATTTGATTTTAAGTTACTTTTATTACTTATTTATAAATTTGAGTTAAGATAACGTAATTAATATTTAAAAAAATGAAGGAATATTTACGAGTTACAAATAGATTGCAAGTATAATTTCAGGTAAAATAAATATAAAAAAAAGTTATAAAACCTATAGCTTAAAATATGATTTTCGTTAAAATATTGTAAGAAATTAACAGTAGTGCTATGGACATCCTAAAATAAATTCTTAAATTATATTTCCCTTTTCGCCATTTTTCTAATTTTATCTTCCATTTTGCAAACGACTTTCAACCTTAAACGTAAGATATCGCTATTTTCTTTTATCTTTTCTTTATTTATGATCATTAGAGATTTATAACGTTTTTGAGACAAAGAAATAGTCTGGGAAAAATACTTTTAATTAGAATTTTATAAAAGTAACGATCGGGGGAAAGACAAAAAGTTTTAAAAAAAATGGTAGTTTCGGAATAAATGACTCCTTCAAATTATCGTTTGCCACTACCACTACTTCATTTAAGCAGTCATTTATAATGAAAGTTCACTATTACTTCCTTTAAAACATTAATTTAGTACGGCTACGTCAACATTTTTTTCCGCTTGGATGCAATTAACCTTTATTATTATGCTCACCAAATGATAGCAGTACAGAGCATTTTAATGAGGATGAATTGTTGAAATTATGCTCGCCCGCTAAGCAGAGAAAGAACGGGACGATAATTCGATCCTGAAAGCTTTTAACAAACTAAAGGTGAATGATAGCCAAAGAAGTGCCTCATATTGTTAAAAAGGTTTTTTTTTACGATTGCTTTAACATTTATTCTGCATTAAGAAAGAAAAGCTAATAGTTAATTATTTGATTTGGTAGAAAACAAGCGATTTATTTTAATTAGTACGTTACTATTCAAAAGATTTATAAAAACCCTTTGTTTTGTCTTTTTACTTTTTTTCTTCTTAGCTATAAAAATGAATAGACTTTTATTTTGAAATAATTTTATTGCTTTAGTTTAGTTAGTATTTTTTTATTTCATCGATTTAGAGTTATTTAAAAAGGGCATGGTTTATGAGGCTTTGATATAGTTGATTTAATTAATTTTTAATATCTTTATTAGAAAATGAAAAAAAAAACGTTTTAAAAACGTGAACATTGAACAAAATAGTGTTCTACAGTGTTTTTAACGTTGAAAAATGATGAAATTGTAATTTTTGTTCGATGAAATAGAACATTGCTTTTTACTATTTAAAAATTTTGATAAAACTTTAATAATTTATTAATTTGTGTTACTTTTGCTTGTCAGCAGTTATTAAAATTAAAATATTCTACACTATGAAAAATGTATGGTCGCAACGTTCTGGATAATGGCTTTATTTCAATTATGAATGGTGTGCTTTTAAAATGCATGGTTGCTTATTAAAAAATTATTCGATATTTTTCTTAAAATAATTGAAAATTATTTAATTTCTACTAACTTTATTCGCATGCGCACTTTGCAGAACTACCACAATAGTTTTATTAGCGTAATTTTTTCTATGTTCCATGACAATTTTAGGCATTACGGCGCACTTTCAACTCCCATGCTCGTCCCCCTCATTGTCTGAGATATTCAACTACTTAAAAGAATATTCTCGACTCAATCTTTCTTATTTGAAAATTTCTTTTGGAACTTATCAATTGAATTACAAACATATATAAAAAATTAATTAAAACTCTTTCTGAAGCCATTTGAAGTAATATTGTTTAAAAACAAGTAGGCTGCACGAATAATTTACCTTAAACTCTAAAAAGCCTTGAAGAACTTCCGAAAAATAAACGAGCAATGACCTATATTTGTTTACTTTATTTCCCATTCCAAGCAGTAATCCTTGAATTTTCAACACGTGCTTCATTTGTTGCCAATTTTTGTTGATAAATGATTGGCAAATAATAATTTAAGTTCATTGACTGTTACCATTAGAAGTGAAATTTTTAATAGATCAAATATGTCTCATAACCTTGGTGTGCGTGTTAGAAAGAAAATTCTAAGTTTTTTTGAGTGACTTATAAAATATTCATCTCAGTTTCATCAAGATCTTTAAAATTTAAAAGAGCTAATTAGACCAATGTCGCTTGTTCAAACTCTTCTCTACTCTCTAACCTGTATTAGCGTTTCAAGATTTTTTTTATTAATTTGTTGATTTTACTTACAGTTTTTGAAAAAGTGTCAATTTAATAAACGAATTTGTCTAAGTATTTTATCTGTTAAAAGTTATCTAGTATATAATAAAGTGTTTAAGTATATAATAGAGTATAATAAATAATAATTTTATTTGCACTTTTTTTTGTTTATTGAAATATTGTCTTTTTTTTTTCAAATTTGTTAATACATTCGTAGAGAACTGAGAACTTTTGAATAATGAATTGAATTTTTTTAATTTATGTTTCAATTTTTCTCATTTAACTCAAATAATTTAACTATTTTTTACTACTTTATAACTACTTTCTTTTCTTTTTTATCAAAATAAATCTTTCCCATATAAACAATTTACATAGCTCATTAGCAGAATTTGAGTTTTTCTTTTTTATTTCTAAAAAAAATATAAAACTATTATAAAAACAGTTTTATTTTGAATGTTACAATTAAACATTCGTGTTTTTTTTTCTTAAGCTTTCTTTTTCAATTTTAAAAATGCTTTTAATTGCATTTCATTGTATTTTAATTTAATTAATAATGAACATGTTAAAAAAAAGAGTAACAATTTGTATAATTTTTGATACATTTATTTTGAATTGATATTCTATGATGTATGAATATTAAATTAATTGACTTCATATGAATAGTAAACTAATTTATGACATATGAATATTAAATTAATGATATTGTATGATGATAATATAATTAATGTTATGTGAATGCTAATGAACTTTACACACCCATTTATTACAAACGATTCCAATAGCGTTTAACTGACATCACTACTTTTCAACTCTCTCAAACATTTATAAAAAAAAATGTAAGTTTTTCTTTTAATTTGTTCAAAATTATTTAATTTATTTTTTGAAAAGACAAAAATGCACCTTAAATTTTACAATTTAATTATTAAGTTTGTAACCGAAATATTATATTGCGCTGCTAACAGAAAACTCAAATCACACATAATTTTAAAGAAACTGTCTTCCAAAAACTCACCGTAATTTATTTTATAATTCTGTTATGCTTTAGTCTATTAATGTTGACAATGATGAAAAAAATATTAATATATAAATAATCTGCTAATCTTCCAGTTTAAATAAAAGATATGATTTTACACTTAATGTAACCCTTTCCCTATTCCTTGTCATCGACTGTTCAATTTTATGAACCATCACCCTCCCATACATAGCATGACATCATTTGTGAATGGTCCCCAAAAGAAGCCTAAACCCCTTTCTATAATAAATTGCTAATTACTTCTAAAATGTTAGTATATATTATAATAGTTATCATACATTTGATATTTCCCGGAAAAAATCTACCGGAAATTACTTTATCGTTCCATCAGCGGTAGACATACAAATTTTATAAATAAAAAAAGTCCCATTAAAATATATAGAACATTACACAGCAAGATTTATTTCGAAGTCCCTCGGTTTCATTAAAATCTGTACTTCAAAAAAGATAGAACTACTGAAATGAAGGCTTGGCGCTCCATTACAAAACATTTCGAATCTTAAATACCGTCCTTTTACAAAGCTGATGAATGACACAAGCATAAAAAAATCAATGGTAGCCAAATTGACACAAATTTCCCCGACATAAAAGACCACTTTAGCTTACATGCGTCAGTATTGTCGAATTGGAGACGCATAGAACAAAAGGTATTTACTATACTGGATCTGTTCTCCCGTCAACTTCCTGACTGTTACATTTAGGAATGACATAGGGTTGACAAAAGCTTCTTTTTTGAACGATAGCGCCTGTCTCGAACCGTTACATGCATGAACGCTGCAAGTGACACGATTTATGGCACATCCTGACTTACGGGACATGCCGCTAGACGCGTGTATGATGTTTCAGTGTAAAAGAATGTTTTGGAATTCGATTGGATATTGATGTAAGAAAAGAACGATAGGAATCGAAAAACAGTTGGTATATTTAAGAATAGTAGTGGACATTTAAAGATAGAGGTAAAACCCTGGAAAAGTTACACATTTAGAATAATTACGTTGAGTTTTCCGTTGATTTTGTATAGGTTCGTTCATCAATCAGCACGAACGATAAGCGGAGTTAACAATTCTAAAAAGTTCTAAAAATGCTGGGGAAAAAAAGGGAAACATAATAATAAAAGACAAATGCATAGACGTAAAAAAAAATGGTAAAATTACCGTACTGTATGGTAATGACATTTCTAACAACGCCACCAAAAAATACATAATTCTGCTTAATAAAACCAGGATAGACGGCACTTAAACCATTTCTGGTACTTTTTCCGTTTATTGTAATAGCGTAACTGATGTTTACCGGAAATTCTGGATTTTCAAAATTATAGTTCTTATTCAAACTAAGGTAAACAACGTTAAAGAGCACAAAAAATATTTATTTTGCATTTATAAATATTTTTTGTGCCCTTAAACGTTGTTTACCTTAGTTTGTATTTAAGCACAAAGGTCGCCCACTTGTATATTTATAGTTCTTATTACCACACATTTATCAAAAACATACGAAACTGAAAAGAAATTAATGACTTGTATGCCATGCTTTAAGATTTTCCGAAAAAATTACAACATGTCAGATAACCTAAATTCTATCACATATTATGACACTATGATTTATGGTTCATTTTCCAAAATTATTACCTAAGTGCTTCAATAAAAAAATTACCGAATAATTCTGGTGTTCGCGGAACATTGTAAATTTTACCACATTGTGCTTGTTTTGATCATTCTTTTTTCTAAGTATATGAGCTCAAAAAATCTCCTTTATTCTATTTTGCTTTCGGTCTTAGTTTATGAATTGGGGGAAAAAAGTCACGTGAAGTTTAAAAACGTTTAAAGATTTAAACTAGTTTAAAAATGTTAAACGTTTAAAGTTTAAAAACTTTAAAAGCCTGTTTCGTCCCCAGAAAGTTTTTAACTATATAAGTGTAACTGTGCCAACAATAGAACGTTTGAAGGGAGATTTTATTGTCATTGTTTATTAAACAAACGCATCATTATCGTTATAAAAAAAATCATTTTTTCTGTAAATTTCTTATCATTTTAAATTGTTTGGAAATTTTTATAGTTTTCTGAATTTTATCTAAATAATATTTACATTTGAATGCTGTAATTATATTTCCGACCGTATTCCTTTCAAACAAATCAGAGCATTCTTTCCCATGGATTATCTATAAAAAATGAATCGTTAAATTCTGCTTTATTTATAGGAGTAAAGTATAATGCCTATTATTATTTTTAAATTCAAGTACCTTAAAATATTTCTTCTGAAAATAGCATTGTCATACCTATTAATTCCAAGCACCAAACAGCCAATTTTTTTTTTAATAAAATAAATCTAAGTTTGTAATTTTCATCAGATTTTTAAATCGCATATACATTTGAGTGCAATTACAATTATTATTTTTATATTTCCTAAAACTTAAATCTGTTGGTCATTTCTTTTTTTCCCCTTAATTTTTGTTTAGACTGTTCCCTTAGAACCTCTTGTGTGGTCTATAGTGCTGAAGTATTATTTTTATGCGTTTTTTTTAACCAAAACTTATGCAGGTGTGACTATTTACTGTTTATTTTGTCTAAAAGAGATTTTGCTTTTCTAAACAAACTATTTTTTAACTTTCATTGCATCCCTCAGCTAACCGGTTGTTAATGTTTACTTAGAACAATAAATTTAAAAACGCTTTTTTTCCGTTCCAAAACCCGTTAGTCTATAATTTCGAAATGTTTGAATAATTTTATGTTCTTCAGAATAAAAAATAAATAATGATATATGCGAATGAGAAAATTAGATGGCTCCTTCTAAACTCGGCTGATATGCCTGTTTTTGAAAACCTAGTATATGCATGTTATAAAATGATTTAGATCCGCAAATAAGCAAAATTAGTTTTATTTGATGTATTCTGTCCCGGTACTTTTATTCTGGGGACATGGCGCCAGTTTTTATTATAAAATATGAGGACCATTGTTCGAAACGGTCTACATATATTTTTGTTTTAAGAATTAAATTGTTATGTTGTTGAACGAGAATTTCTTTTTCATCATAAAATAGTAATTAATAAAAAATATATTTTGACGTTTATCAATGTAATTATTTTTATTTAAAAAATTGCGAGATTTTATTAAGGTTTTGTGAATAATTGTTATTAAAAACATTCAGATCCTAAGATTTAGGTATCAACATAAATAGTGCATTACAAGTAAGTGAAAACATGCAGAAAAAAATATTTATGCATTACACGTAAACGTTATTGATCATTTGTATTATATTTTAATAGAATAAAAAAGATAAACGCATGCAAAATGAACTGCATAGATTAATTTGAATTTTTTTTATTGTGAAATAGTAATTAATATAACTATTTTTAAACGTTTATCAATGTAATTATTTTTATTTCAATAATTGCGAGATTTTAATAAGATTTTGTGAATAATTGTTATTAAAAACATTTAGATCCTAAGATTGAGATATCAACATAAATAGTGCATTACAAGTAAATAAAAACATGCAGAAAAAATGTACATGTATTAAACGTTATTGATCATTTATATTAAAAAAAGAGATAAACGTATGCAAAATATAATACTTATATTAATTTTATATTGTGATGGTGATGAACGAAGTTAAAGTCACTTTTCTTTTGGACTGACCACGAGAAG
Source organism: Parasteatoda tepidariorum (assembly GCF_043381705.1). NCBI lineage: Eukaryota > Metazoa > Arthropoda > Arachnida > Araneae > Theridiidae > Parasteatoda > Parasteatoda tepidariorum. Next base: position 35,276,021 of record NC_092205.1, read on the forward strand.
ATTTTGATGTTTTCCGATTCAGAAAAAACTTTTTTAACGGATGCAAACAATGCCGCCTCGTTGATTGACCGAAAAGTTCTTTTGTCTTTTGGGCTGTGTTAAACATTTGAAGTTTACGGGTTTAACTATAAGCTGAATATCCTTCCAGGTCTTGTATTAAAACTATTTCAATTATGTCTGGTTTTTTTTTCCTGACGAGTACACGGAGAAAAGAATTTTGGTAAAATTACCGTATTGTATGGTTATGGCAAAAAAACAACAACATAATTTTAGTAATAAAAATCAAAATATACAGTATTTAAATCTTTCATTGGTAATTTTTCCGTTTCTATGGTAATGGTTTCCTTGAAATTCTGGTTTTAAAGATTATAGTTCTTGATACTACACATTTAGTAAAAAATAACCGAAGTAAATTTAACCCATGAAATGATTTTTTGCCTTGCTCAAAGGTATCATGGCAAAGTTATTAAATTTTACCACATTTACCAAATTTTACCATTGCAAAGCTATAGTTTATTGTTAATTTTAGCAAATTCATAACCACAATGCTTCTGTAACAGTTCCCATAGAACCAGAAACACGAACCATTTTAACATATTCTGGTAGTTTTGATCTTACTTTTTTTTTTCTTAGTGTAAAATAAGCTTTTACTATAAGTGATAGTAAGCTATTCATTACCATATTCATTATCTTGGTAGTCATGAATATTTTTCGTTTTCTGAAAAGAATTTTAAATGAAAGATTATCTCAGCATTTTTTGCTCTTTTCCGTCTTGATATGTACAATCTTTAAGTCATGCACCCGTTACATTAATTCACAATGCTAGTAAGCGAACAGAATAAGAATAACAAATTCGCTAACTAGCAAAACACAGTAGAAAATTTGCCTAAGATTAACAAATTCTCATATAGAATAGAAAATTCCAAAAAAATAAAAATAATTTAATATATTACTGACATAAAAAGAAATTAAAGTGTTACAAAAAAAATCTAAAAATATATTTAATTTATAAATGTGCGGGTATTATTTTACGAATAATTTAGTTAAATTTTTTTTGTCGAACGAAATAGATAAACTAGAGTTTGTCGGCGTCTTGATCCATATTACTTCAACCTAAATGATTAATGAAAACCCATCATCTAAAATTGAATCTAAAAATATTTATTTCCCTTTAATTGATTAAATATCGTACAGAAGCAACATTAATCACAAATTAATTCAATTCGTTTGTTTAAATATGCGTATCATGTTTTGCTTGTTGAGTTGCAAATGGCAATGGTTGCTGTAAACGGTGTGATGTCCTTCATTAAAGTACATAATTAACATTCGAAATTAGCTTTCCCGCCGTGCAAAAAGGATGGAATTTTGCGTTCACTAACCTCTTTTTTTCTCTAAAAATGTTCTCGAAAATGGATGGCAATTCCTCATTTCCTTTTTGAAGGTCAAAGTATTTAGGACAAATGATTTGCTGAACGATTTTTATGAGGAAGATTTAAGACTCTGAAATTCGAATTATTCAATTAACTTTGATATTAACCTTAAAATTCTTTTTTTATTCCCAGATTATTATATAAAAGCATCATTTAAGACTCATAATATTGGTTAAGAAAGTTCCTTATGTTTGAAATGTATACGGTTTTGTTTATGTTGTACACTGAGTCAAAATGTTTGGTAAATTACCGTACTATATGTTAATGACATTTATGGTAAAAAAAACATAATTCTAGTTGATAAAACCAATATATATGTAATTTTAACCATTGATTTGGTAATTTTTCGGTTCTTATAATAACGGTTAACCGGAAAGTCTGATTTTCAAAATTATAGTTCTCATTACAACACATTAAGTAAAAAATAAAAAGTAAATCTCAACTGAATAAATGATTTTTAAGCCATGCTCTAAGGTATTATGATAAAATTACCAAATTTTGTCACATTTTATAGAACCATATTTTGTTCTTTATTTTGCCAGAATCATTATCAAAACGCTTTGGTAAAAAATACGGATATTTTTGGATACGGATATTTTTGGAGTTCCCTTAATGCCAGAAACACGGTAAATTTCATCATCTTTCGTTAGTAATTATTTTAGTGTAATATCATTTACCTTAAATCTAGGCTATGTCAAAAGGAAAATCTATCTAATTTAAGTATTGCGATAACGGTATTTTTAAAATTTTTCTCAATATCGTAAGTTAAAAATTATATCTATCGGAAAAATATCGAAAATAAGATAATTATCAATTTTGATAAATATCGAAAGCGGAAAATATCTCGAACATAAGTAAATTTAGTTTGAGTAACGAAAATACTTATTAATGTAAATAATATGTAACTTGAGAAAAATCATTCTATATTTCGTCTACTATTTATATTTTATGGCTGATGTATGAGAGTTAACGATATCTCGGTAATATTTACAGTAAATACCAATAACACGATAATTAGTGAAAACGATACGATCAGGAGTGTTGATAAATACTATTTATCTTACGCTGTAAAACCTCTTTAAATTTCTTAGGAGAAGCATTTGCCTTTTTTATGTTATTACTTATTACCTTTTTATTTCAATGAGATATGCATGTGAATTAACCCAAGAACTTTTTTTAAACTTAATTTTAAGTAGTTCAAATGTGTGTTTTAAAGTATCGATATTTCATTATTAGATAAAAATAAAATATCGATATTGTAGTTCAACTCACTCCAAATTATTTTTATCAGTATACTCAGTGTTTGTGGCATGATATTAAAAAAAGGAGGTTTATCGTTTATTTTATGTTAGTTTGATTGTCTTAGCTGATAAAGGAACTAGGATAAAATTTTCGAAAATTACTATGTTTCTTAGACCCTAGAAATTTAAATTTACGGGCCAAATATATTTTGTACTTTTTATTTCCATTCGTAAGATTTCTATGTACAACAAATTTATATATTTTTTTAAACTATATACTAAATATTTGTTATTGCTATCATCTGGCCATACAATTATGTTTATTTATAAACCACTCTAAATGCTTATAAAACTTTCAACCAAAACCATTATCCTCTATTCCTCTTCAGTTATTTTTATTGATTTCGTTAAAAAATAAATTAAAAAAAACGAGGCAGTTTACTCAGCAGTTGCATTAAATACAAAAATCACCCATACAAATTTCCTTATTTACAAGGACTTTTCGAACGGCAATACAGTTGTACCAAACTCATAAATTATTTGCTCGAACTCTTTTGTGCGATTCTTCTACTCCAAAAGATATTTGGAAAGAACTAACAAAAATATTGGCGGTCGAAACGAAATGAAAGCACATCCGTTATCCTTTTAATATTAATTCACCCAACAATATATAACTTGAATACTTCCGTTACATATATAAATATATATATTTATTATACTCTTCTATTGTTCTCAATTGAATGAGGAAGTAAAAAACTGAATGAAATTTCAATATATTAAAATACTCAAATAGTTTATGGTGAATTTTTCATACTATGAGTAGTATATTTGACATCACTTATAAATCACGTTTAATATATTTTTCTAAACATATTTTTTGTCGACATTTGAAAACTGTTAGTAAAATGTGACCTTTTTGTAGATATATTAAATATTTTTAAAAACTTATTTCAGTAGCTAAAATACATTTCTTATATTTTTCATTTTCTTTTTCGAATTTGAGTATTACTCGTGTTTTGAAGTGCTCAACAATATTTCAGAGATATTTAATGTGAACATGAAAAATAGAAAAGCAATAAATGTGGGAGTTACAGATAAAAAACTGGTTTATCTTTACAAACCATTACCAATTGCAAGTATTTATCTAGACATAGCATTTAAAAATATGCTATTTATAATTTTTAAATGCGTTTTATTAACTTTAGAGATTGAAAAATAATCCTAAGTAAATTAACGTCTAACTTTTTATGCAAAATGGTATATCAAATAATTAAATAATTCTACGATTCCTTTATTTTAAAAAAATTATTTAAATAATAATAATGTCATATATAGTAACACAAATAATTTTATATTTCTTTACCCCGCGATTACTAACTTTTCTCTAATTGCTACGCTCTTACGAAAACTAAAATTATCGTATCTACTAATGAATTTATGATAAATATTAATAATGATTTTGGAACAATAATTATTATATTTGGATAAATAATTATTATATAATAACAATAATAATTATTATATTATTTGACTACGTAAGGGTTTCCGATAAAATTTGAATTGATTTCAAGAAAAATTCAAGGCACCTCTCATCTCATATTGTTTGCTACACATCAGAGTACCAATGACACACATTTTAGGAGCCCTTACCCTAACCCCTTGATTGTGAAGCTAAAGTTAATATACATACTTATTGCGAAATAGTTAAGTCATAACTCTATAAATTATTTCGCTTTTAAACAATTGTTTTAATAACAGGGTCAAAGTTAATATAATTAATAATTATTTTTAAAAAAATCAACAAAATTCGAACTTCTAACAGAAAGAAGAACGCCTTTTCTTATGCTGTTTGTTTAGTAGTTTACCTTACTGGTATGGTTAATACTGATTTTTATGTTATAAACAAGTTCATATGCATGAGAATATGTTCGAAAAAACAATATCTCTGAATAGGGAAAAATTAGAATAAAAAGTACTAATTCTTCCATCCAACAATGAGATATGCATGATGAATCTCAATTTGATCGTGAAAACAAAAGCAATTTTAAAATGCTCCTTCATTTTGAAGTATTAAGCAGTGTTTATTAAGCATAGGAAATATTTTCTTTAAATGGCCTAACTTAAAAATCATATCGCTCATAAACAAAAATCTTCTGTGCAGTTTGAAAACAAATTGATTTTATGACGATTGCCAATGTATTTTTTGTTGGTCATTGAAACTATAGTCTTCAAAACAAAGCGAAAGATTTCAGCGTAAATTAAAAAAAAATTGGCAAGAAATTTATAATTTAGATATTCAATAAACATTACATTTAGATAATCACAAAACATTTTAGTGAAGGAAAAATACAGTACATATTATCGAAAAAAACTATTAAAGTTATATGAAATTATATAACATACTATTCATAAAAAAAATCCCCTGTTAACGTCAAAATAAAATTCGAGTTTATTTTTATCAAAATTTTATTTATTATATGTAAATATAGTTTTTTTAATCTTTAAAAAAACACGATGTTACCTGTCGATTTGGCATACACTTTAAGATAAATGATCTGTTTTTAATCTATTTCGTTTAAAAAACTTTTTAATTTAATTGTATTAAACAAAAACGTTCTAAAAAAGGTTAAATAAAATATATACTTTTACTTTAAAGGTCAGTGTGTTACTTTCTTAAAGAAATTTCGAGAAAATTACAGTACATGAAGTATGGCATAAATTAAAGGTCTTTCAAAGACCTATTTACATTATTGTCCCAGACTGGCGTGCATTTGCAAATTTATGGTCAAAGCAAATTTTGTCATTGATCATATTTAATGATTTAATTCTGATTCTAGAACCCTTTCATGTCATAAAAATAAATCATAAATCTAACGTAAATATTCGATATCAACTCAGGAAATGATATAAAATTCTACTCTTAAATGTTAATTGAATCCCTCATATCCTCTGGACCGTAACGCCATACTTGCAAATAAAAAACAAATCGAAAAAAGTCGTTCTGTTCTATGCTTTATCTTTGCAATTCGAATCTGTTTTATCTAACTTGCTTTGTTCTAAATATTTTTTTTTCCTTTTTAGAATTTTCTTCCTTTCATTTATTTTGAATATATATTTTTCATGTTTTGCCCTCCCCATTCTTTTGATACCATTTCAAAATGGGTGGGTTCCATTTTTCATGGTTACAGTTAGATCGCCAGATAATATCAAGCGACGATTTAAATCGTTTGCTGTTATTTTTCGCACGAAATCTACAGAGAACAACAAAAGCAAATAACCATTTTGTCTTTTGTTAAAGTTCTCTTTTGTATTTTAATCGTTATTTAATCTGATAACTTACATGTTTACTTCATTAATTCTACATAATATAATGAGTGTGTGGTAGTCAAGAAAAACGGCATACCCCCAAATGAAATTCCCTAGTAATTTATCATTTATAAAATGAATTTAATCAAATATGAAGCATGCTTCAAAATAACTGAACAAAAATTTAAAATAGTTTCTATTAAGACTATTATTCCTTTATAACGTTCCATGTTACAATAATTTTTGGAGCATAAAAATTCGAGAAAAAAAATCCTTCTGCTATGATCATTGTCTTCACTTCAAAATTTTTAATCTTCTTCTATAAGCTAAAAATAAATACAGTACCCATCGTACATTCCAAAATTAAAAGAATTCATTCTGAAATTTTAATTTTAATGAAACGGATATTTTTTAAAAAAAACGAGTATTTTGAATCAAAGTGAAAAACTTCCCATATTGAAGCATTGATTATTCGACTGTTTTTTATTTTTTTATTTTACTTTTTTCCCCATCAAAACATTTTATATCTACTGTTACGAATAACAAATTATAAAACTAGAAATGTAACCTTCAAGAGTTTTGACACTTAGCAAAATTGTAGATAATTTCGATAAATAAAATAGAAGAAACTTGTTTTTAAGTTCGAAAGAAGACAAGACGCTAATTTATAATGCTAATTTATAATAAAATTAACAACGAGCTCTCTTTTTTGGAGATTTTCCTATTTTCTGTAGTTGGTCGCAGTTATAATGCAAATTTTTTTTTTGTTATTTGAACTAAAAAAAAGTCAAAAATCATGTTTTTCATTATTTAAAAATATGCAGAGAGATTTAAAAATATCCAGAAAAATATGCAGAGAATAACAGGAGATCAAGTTGTTCAAAGCCGCTGGATTTAAAACTCGCTGCAGAGACTCAAAGAGTTAAATAAATATTTCATAAATAATTCTTTAAAAGAAAGTTTTTTTTTAAAAAAAGTATTGAAGCATAATATCTAAATAATAATAAATATAAATGACTAATATTGAAAATTAAATAATATTGAAATAAATAATGTTGAAAAATATATCGTCTTGAAAAGTAATATTTCTTTTTTCCTTTTCAAAGAACAATATATTTGATTCAAGTACTAGTATTTTCCTTTATTTTTCTATTCCCTTTAAAATTGAATCATAAGAAATGTGAAATGTTGATATCGAAATAAAATTGTTCAAACTTGACGTAAATAAATGATCAACACTTTCTTTACGTTGTGATAAATAGTTTATGATTTATTATAGAAAGTGCATCGTCAATTTATCAACAGCTTTTGAAACATAAAATTTACTCTATGAAAGGAATATTATTTACATTATTCACTTACATATTTTAAAGTACAGTAGTTTTCTCTTTAAAGTTTTTTCTTCTTCTTTTCTTTTACATGTAATATATTAACTTTAGTATTTTTTTTATGATAAATGAAATAGTTCGATATTTAATATAATTTTATTACAATGATCATTGCAATAGACAAGTTTAACAGTAGTTTAAGCATAAATATGATTTTCAATCAAATATTTATGTTCCATCTTATGTGAGTTTCGTCCTTTAGAGAGAAATGGCTTAATTTTATAGTCTCTTAAAAGTTTTTATGTTTCTCTAAATATTTAAAAGGATTTTATTGAGAATTTATGTGTGAATGTCTTTTTTTTTTAGAAATCTTATATTGCTGTAATTTGTTAAAAAATTAATTTAACATACTTTCGGCTTCAGTTTACATTGACTTTTGCTAAAAGATATCCTGCTTAAAATAAGAAGGCTAGTTTCCATCGACTTAATGTAAACAGTTTCTATAAGGGCCATGTGTTTAAAGAAGGAAAAACAGTATTTAGGGGTTCAGCCACAGGGAATGTTTTTGAAATGGCGGGATCGCGCCACTTTTCTTAACCACTGCTGGGGTTGGGGATGAGGGAATTGTTTATCTTGTTATTTATGGTTAGTTTTTGGATATATTTTTTCATTAATTATTAACAGTACTGTACATTTTTATTAAAATATGACTTATTTTCCACGTCTCATTGAAAATTGTTCTTTCACCTGCATTCTTTTTACCATAAGAAACCAGATTTTATTACGTTATTTGGTCGAGCTAAAGGGAAAAAGGGACAAAAATGCCTCGCAAATTTGTCCTGGAAGAGTATATTGTTAAATCATATTATAAATAGCTATATATACTTGTAAAGTAAATTAAATTTTTAGGCGAAAATGTTTCTAAAATAACATAGTCTATGTATCTTAATTTGTTTTTTTGTGAATATTATGTTATGCACTTTGGAAGGTAATTAATTTCATAATTTTTCTTTCTTTCTAGTCAGTTGACAATTTTGATCTCAGTATGATGAACGGCAACGTGCAAGAAAACGGAGAATATATGAATGTTGATCATGTAAGTATCATTAGAATTTCTTTTTGATAACTTTTTTTTTAAATTCAATCTGTACATAAATCTTTTTATGATTCTAACATTTAAGGATGTTTTACTAAACGAATTAAACTATCTTCCATTGCTATTGAAAAAGATTCGTTCATTATTTCTTAAGTCATTTTCTTACGATGAGTTAAAGAATTTGATTATTTCACTGTCTGATAATGATGCATTGTTTAAAAGCGTCAAACATAAAAAAGAGTTATTGAAAGATTAATAATTTAATTTTCATCGTGAGAAATTTTAATAGAAAAGCTAGCTTGAATTTTATAATTTTTTTTTAAATTTAAATTGATCTGAAAAATATCCATATGAAAAAAAAAACATTCTCATATTTCTGTTCATCTTTTTTTTTCGAAATTCCATTCTACGATTCTCGAGGAAGTTCAAATGTTCCCCGGGTTCAGCAGTTTCACCTCTTAATGCGATCATATTTGAAAATAAAAAGCCGGCAATGAAGATTCACTGTGGTGATGCATTTCAGAAACTTCCTGTCTGCGAACCTTCCAACCGTGAAGAATTTGGAACAACGGAACTAATCTAACTGGGAACGTTCGAATTAAGAAAATTTTTTATTTCCTCACTATGAAATAATTGAAATTTTACTTAAAAAGCAATGATAATCAAAATTCTTATTCGAGCATTTCCAAATGTGGTTGCAGACACGTTGAAAAATTTGAAGATGTTTATAGGAAAGCTAAGTGCAGTCATTATTAAAGAAAGCTGCCAAATGGAATAAGTATAGTTTTAGCTCGAACATGTTAAGAAGCTAAGTACAATGTTAACAGGGATGTGGAAAATCGTTCATAGAGCTTAATATTTTGTTAAAAATTATCTGATTTTTTACGACCTTAAAATTCAGACTACTCAAAAAGGTAAAAAAAATTAAAAATTAAATCTGACTATATTTTTTATCTTCTTTTTCTTTTTTGAAATTTGTCTTTCTTACCGAATTGGATGATCTCATCTTTGTTATGTTGTTCTTTTTCTATATTTCTATATTTCATTTACTCATTTTGCATGTTTTTCCTTTAGTCTTATCTTACTTTGAAATTATCGAGATCTGGACATTTTTTTATTCTTATTTATTGTTAGGTAACATAGGGGAACAAACTTTTTGTTTCATTTATATGTATACTTGATATAGCCTTAATCGGATGTAAATCTGAGATTAGTTTTGCTTCTTAAAGCTCCAGTTTTTTTTTAAAAAAAATGTCATTTTTAGTCTATTCTTTTTCGTAAAGTACACGTTTAGAAACGTTGTATAAAACACGGGATCGCGTAAATGGTACGACTAATTTCTAAGAGAGTTTGGGCATATCATCAGGATTAAAACTGCAGAGAAACTCATGCCCGGAAATGTTAACACCGGGAATAAAAATAGAAGGGCGCTACCCTTATTATAACCTGTTCAAAAGCACACGTAGAAACTATAAACTAAGAGTATCATTTTTATTTTTATATCTTATATCCGTCGTTGAACAGCCGACCCAATTTTGGGTTTACAACTGCTAATGTTCAACTTCGTAGCCTTGTAATTTTGAACCAATCCAGAAGACAAGGAAACTCCTGGATCAGTACCCCCAGAGGTATTGATATGTTATGGGAACATGGTGGACTTTGTGACTGGACGGATTTAATACGTGCATCAGTCACATTTTCTACACGGGGAGTCTTCGGCTGGCGGGGATCGAACCCACGAACTCTTGGACATGGGCCCAGTGCCCTACCAACCAGGCCTTTAAAAGTATCTTTTAAAAAAATCTGAAGCATGGAGTTAGGAATCGTATGCAAGTTTGAAATCAGCTATAGGAAAGTATTTAAAATCTGTTAAAAAACTCCGCATGCAACAGAAAAGAAAAGAAAAGTATTCCCCAGTATAATTTAAAAACATTTATTGCCGTTAAGTAATTACATGAAAGCAAAAAGTTGCTATTCTATTTTACATTCCATAAAATACTGTACTGCATACCTGAATCGGTAGCTGAAGATTCGTAATTATAGTAAGGAATATCATGTTGGTTTCAATACAAGTTTGAATACACATGCACAAATTTAAAAACGTTATATAAAACAAGGGATAAAATGTTGCGTCAAATTCAATCAGTCAATCATCAATATTCAAATTGCGTAAGACCTATTATTGGAAATTTCATCATGCGGGTTAGTGGCACTTCCCAATTATAAATTGTTTCTTCATATGCTTCTGAACAGTTCGTAATAAGGACGATCCCCTAGCCGAGTACGACGTTTCCGGGCATGGGTTCCTACTTAATTGTAATCCTGATAATGTGCCCCTAGAAGTTCGTCGAAACATTTACACCACCCCTAGCTTTATATAACGTATTTAAACTTTGTATTTCCACAAAAAAATAGACTGAAAATATCATTTTAAAAATACTTTAGCTTTAGAAGCAACACTAATCTCAGATTTGAAATCTTTACACCCAAATTAGGTAAGATCAAGTATTTTTATAAAAGCAACAAAAATTTGCTACCCAGTGTTATGGTCGAATAACAAAACTTTAATTTAGTTAAAGAAATCTACAAATTTAAAATAAAAATATTAACCTGTAAATAAAAATTAAACATATTAATAAAAACCAATAAAAATATATAGATTTTTTTGTGAATTTTTACAATTACATTCTGAAATTCATGTTGAATTATAAATTACTACCCAATTTATAGAAGAGTTTTTGCATTTTAATCTATAATTTTCTCCAAAAATAGATTCTTTCAACTCCTTTAGATTTAAAAAAAAAAAACTCTTAACCTCAAATATAAATTCATATACAAATAACCCGAAGTTACATCGTTTTAAAAGGTCCGCCCTGACGAAAACTCCCTCAAAATCCATGCCGAAAGAATCGGAAGACACTGCTTGCAACGAACTGCGAAGTTGTCAGAGACGAGTTGAGTTGTCGGATTTCTTAATGACAAAGGAATTTCTACGATTAATTGGAATGTCGGTAATGAAGGGATGGCCGAAAATCTGGGGGATGAGAATAAGGGTGAGGGGTGAGAGAAGGGATGTTGCTCGTGTTATTAACGGGAAAAGAATCAAGGGGATGCCTTTCAGCCCTTAGGGGGAGTTCGTTAAAATTGGAAATTGGGGGTGTCGAAAGACGATAGCGAACTGAAGGAGAAGACGCTCTTAATTGCAGAATACTTTCGTATTAGAATTGAAATACATTAATTGTTTGAGAAGGAATATATTCTTTGTATTGTGAATATTTGAAGGGTGAATATAATTAGAAGTGATGTCCGAATAAACAGTGAAAAGAAAGATTCTGTCATAGCACCTTCGCTTACACCTTCTTTAATATATTTCAGTCAGATCGATATTATTTGCATTATGTATTCCTTGCGTTAGTTCTCATGATAAAACTTAAAATTTACTTATGAAATAATCATTGACGTAATACTTTATATTTTTTTTGTCCAATTTTAATAATATTTACTAAGTTAATACCCCAAAATAAACATTGACGTAATACTTTATATTTTTTTCTCCAATTTTAATAATATTTACTAAGTGAATATCCCAAAATAAACATTGGCGTAATACTTTATATTTTTTTATCCGATTTTAATAATATTTACTAAGTTAATACGCTTCTTATGTTGTCAGTAACACTTTTTTTTTGTTTATAATCGTCGTTGAACATTCGTTGTTGATTTTTGGGCTTACGACTACTNATAAACATTGACGTAATACTTTAATATTTTTTTGTCCAATTTTAATAATATTTACTAAGTTAATACCCCAAAATAAACATTGGCGTAATACTTTAATATTTTTTTGTCCAATTTTAATAATATTTACTAAGTTAATACCCCAAAATAAACATTGACGTAATACTTTATATTTTTTGTCCAATTTTAATAATATTTACTAAGCTAATACCCAAAATGAACATTGACGTAATACTTTATATTTTTTTTCCGATTTTAATAATATTTACTAAGTTAATACGCTTCTTATGTTGTCAGAAAAACTTTTTTTTTTGTTTATAACCGTCGTTGAACATTCGTTGTTGATTTTTGGGCTTACGACTACTAATATTCAACTCCGTAAGTTTTAACCCAATCCAGAAGACAAGGGAACTCCTGCATCAAGTATTGGGAGAAATTGGCCTTCGTGGAGGACTTTAAGTAAAACTTATATATTTTATTTTTATAACCGTCGTTGAACAGCCGACTCAATTTTGGGTTTACGACTACTAATGTTCAACTCCGTAGCCTAGCAATTTTGAACCTATCCAGAAGACAAGGAAAGTCCTTGATCACTACCCCAGAGGCATGATTTGTTATGGGAACATGGAGAACTTTGTAACTGGACAGATTTAACGTCCGTCAGTCACCATTTACTACACGGGGAATCTTCGGCCAGCTGAGATCGAACCCACGACCCCTTGGACATGGACCCAGTGCCCTACCAACCAGGCTATCCCGTCCCAAAGTAAAACTTTTAATGTAATCTATAATATTTAATAAATAATTTGAGAGGGTGAAATCCCACATATACGAAGGATTTTTGTAATAAAAGTTTTTAGCGCCCAGAGTAAGAAAGATTAGTCTGACGGAACTCTGGCTTGCTAAGCTTTCCTCTCCATTGATTAGTGTGTTATATACGAATTTCACTCAAATCATATGGTTTAATGGTATAGTAAAGGATTCTTGATATAGTGATAAATATTCTATGATGAAAAATCTCCTGCGGATTAGTAAATATCTTTTGGTATGCAGTAAAATATTTTATGTTATGACAGTACATTTTAAGAAGTAAAAATATTGTTGTTTGAATGGAAATGAGCGGAATAAAAAAGAAGCTGATAACAAATTATTTATGAGGTACTTTTCATTATGAGATAGTTGTAGTTATTGTTTATTTACGCCGCACTAGAGCTGCACAATGAGCTTTTGGCGACGGTTCTGGGAAACATCCCAGTGAATAATCGTCCGAAGGCACTCCTTCACAATTTTCATCTTCTGAAGAGGGGTGAGCAACCCCACTTCCGTGGCTTGACTATCTGCGTGTGAAATAGAGCACTTTACGGTAGAACGTTTTAATGAGGACCAATACCGCACACCCTCGGTTCCTTCGCAGACTGATTCAAGTGGTCACCCATCCGTACACTGACCATATCTACTGATGCACCCGTGTCTTAATGATTAGTCCACTACGGGACCATTGTGAGACAGACTAATTCTATATGTATTATCATGGTTTTGCAAAATAAAAATTAAATATATTGGAATACTTATTATTATGAAATCCAAAAATCCTTTTACAAGCTTACAATTAAAATTCCTCGCTAACATTTATGTAATTGTATTCAAAATTAAGCGTCTTAAAAAGCAATACGATTTTAGTTATCAAAATTTCTTTTGTGCTATTTTCAAGTTCTGAACTTAAGTTTTTATCTAGTTACGGTATTAAATTAATTTAGAAATTACAGTATTGTTAAAGTGGTAATTTTATGCTAAAACGAAAGAGAAATCTAATGCAAATACGAAATTCAACTGAAGGCTTTTTTTACTAGGAGGCTTCGATTCTGCTCGCTTCGCACATAGTTTATTCTCATTTATCATATTTTTTTAAAATTAAAAGTCCATATTTTTCAAAAACGTGTATGATTTATAGTATGTTAAGCTTAACGATATGAACAATTACTTGAATTTGTAAAATTATCAGAAATTAAGCTTGCAGATTATGTAATACAATAAGTAGAAACAAATTAAAACTTCTCGTTAACGATGCATAACGATAAGAATGATGCATGTTAATCGTTATGCATCATTATAACAGTTCAAATCGGAAACAATGAATATCTCTCTTGAATTAAGTCTTTAAATTTATTTTTGTATATGTAAGATTTAGTCAGCGATAAGATAAATAGTTAAAACTTTCCACAACAATGGATAAATATTCATTCCTTAAAATAACAGGTGAAAGAAAATTCTCGAAAAATAGTACAGCGATGCGTTTACAACAAATATTAATTTCGAAAAAAAAATAGTGTTCAGTTAATGAATAAAAATGCGCTTTTCAACACACATTTCAACCCTGTAGTTGCATTTTTTGTAATACAATTGACCGACCGCATAGTTTTTCTTACTAAAGTTTAATAGTTAATATAATTCTCGAATCAATAAGCGAACGTAGAATTTTTTTTTATTCCATCGAACTTTACATTTTTCTATTCACATTCGTTATTTCAAGTTTAAAATAATTTTTATAGTTTTTGCGTAGCAAAACAAAATGTAACGTTAAGTATAAAACTCAAAAACTACAGCGGCGCTTATGGTTTTTTAAAATGGAGAAAAAAAACACACTTTTATTGGCAAATCAATAATACATTAATGTGACTATCTTCTACCCTATCTAATTTATTAAATAACTGATAATATATCATTTATCTAAAGTATTTATAGTATAATTATAAATTGTAAAGTCAGAACTACTACATAACTTTATTAAACTAAATGAAATGTTTGTAACTTATTCCATATACTGTAAAAAATTTCTGTTCAAATTACGGTAAAAGTGACCGATACTCAAGGTGCCGGTTCTTTTTACCGTAAAATACATTTCTACCGGAACATGTTACTGAACAAAAAACTTGCTGTACCGTAATTTTTAATATAATAATTACAGTAAAATAACTTAATCACTCTAATTAAATAAATATTACTGTAAAAATTACGGTATATTATTTTCGGTAAAAAAGATTTTACGACTGGTGCACCCAAAGTGCCGGTTTACTTTATACCGTACTTTGATAATGTACAGTGTATTTCGAATACAGAATTTAATCAAAAACCGTTTTAACTGTTTATTGAATAAGATGTATTTATAAAAAAATTAAATGTGGAAATTTAGATTCATTTAACGTTATACTTACTATGGTATTTTAGACTACGGTATGGGAAATGGCAGGAAATATAATAAAGAATTACAAATTCCACACTTGCATTAAAATTTCAATCATAAAATTTTCTTTAACTATTGAAATTTTTATTTCAAAATTACTTTATAATGATAGCTTTGAATTGAAATTCCAAAAGCACTCAAAACAATTGATAACTAGAGCGGAAATCTTTCGGGTAATTGTTATGTTGTTTAGATTCGAATTCCTGATATTAGGCCTAAATTGCTTTGTTTCCATGCTTACAACCTTATTCGTTTCTGATCGATTATCTATTAATTTATTTTGTAATCAACAATAAACAACAACTGTTTTTTTCGTTTGTATTTATTTATTATTCCGTAGTTTTTGTTATGTTAGACTTGAAATTAAATCACGATTCAAATTAGAACAGAATTAGTTACACGAAAATATGCTGGTTTTCCTTGTAGTATGTTCTAATTCAACAATTATTAGTTTATACGATGGAAAAAGATTTTCTAATTTATGTGTAAAATAATGTTGTCATTAAATTTGACTTTGTTTTTTGAATAGCTTTCTGCGGTTGTTTACTTTTAAATAGAAAAGCATTAAAAAGTTATACTCGCATTTACTATATCAAATACATTAAAAATGGTTTTTAAATTTTGTACATTTCGCAAACTATTTTGGAAAATTTCATTCATGTTCGGAAATCAATGATGAAATTTATAAAGCAATGCAATATTTTTATAAAAATGATTCGCTAAGGAGCGTAATTTCATATTAATTTTTAAATTTTCAAAGAAATAAAAAATTTAAGACAATTGATAGTACAATTTGTTTTAAAAAAATATGAAGATAATATTGATAATACAATTTAAAAATATTAAGACAAAAATTAAAATTAATTGTGCATTGCTAATCGAATCAAAATTAAGTTTAATCCTGATTGTATAATTTTGAAAAACTACAACGTGGTACGATTGATATCATAATTAAAAAAACTAAAAATAATTAAATAAATTAAAACTGATGGAAAATAAAACTCTACAATTGATAGTAGAAGTTTGAATAGATTTAAATATTGGTAAGGTTTAAAGATTGGTACAATTTTCTCAAAGGTTTAATACAGTACAGTTGATAGAAACATTTTTTTAAAATTTCCTATTGATAGTAATATTTTCGAATATAATATTACCGTTCCATTGATAGTACAATTATGAAAAAAACAAAAACATTGTGAGCTATGAATTATTACTTACATCTAAATTTTCTCAGAGCAAAATTTAAAAATAAAATAATAAAAAAGTCAGAAACTTAATTTGTACAGAAATTAAGCGTAGAATTTATCGAAATCCATCTGTGCAATTCAGCTTGATTTTCATAGTTTTCGATGAAATTCAATAATTAACAGGAAAAAACCTCTTATCTGAAGTATCATTGGTCCCCATTATTTCGAATAATTAAGGCTCTACTGTACGTAGCAATTGCTTAAGACTTAAGTAATAATTGCAACTTTTACTCTCAATTTACTTACAATATCTTTATTTAAATTAAATAAATCAACTTAATAGCTTTTATTTTTTTATGAGACAAAAGTTAAATCACCCTTGCAGTAAGCGTTTAGACAATATAGAAAAGATCTTAATAAACTTCATCAGTGGAAGTATAATTATGTTCTAAATAGCTAAAGGTTACAACAATAAATTATTTGTATTATGAGAAAATGAAAACAATAATCAATTTCGATAACGGAAGGAAAAAAATTTACTTTAAGCAATATCCAACATCTAATATAAATCTAAGAGATTATAATGTACTTATTTTCATACTTTTAAGCATTGTGTTTTCTTAAATGAGTATCTGAACTCTATTACCAAACCTTGTTTGAAACGATCTTTTTAATTGCTTCTCTCTGGAGAATTCAAAGAAAAGCTCTTTTATTAATGAACTAATAGAGTAGAAATTAATTACGACGACATAGTGCTTGACGAACATAAGTTTTTTTTTTCCCTCTTTCGTTTCATCTTCCCTCTTATCTCTTAAAATAAGTTAGTTATTTGTATTTTATTCTTTGGCAGCACTAACACGTAATGATGTAAACAATGTAAGCCAATTGACGTGTATTTAACTTAATTGGATTTTCATTCCTGCTTAGTTTTTTCCCCTCAACAATATTTCTCTTGTCTTTAATAATCATCGAAGAGGACGTATAAAACTCACATAAAATTTTACCCTCGTTTTTTCAGTTCTTGTTCTTTAACTACATAAAAATAAAAATCTTTTAGAAACAAATGTCTAATTGCGATTCATAAATTTAATGACAAAATTGAGGAGGGGGTGACGCAGAAAATTTAAAATTTTTTTCTTCTTCATAAATTCTCTTTTGCTGTAATTGGCTGATTAAAATGTTTCGTTTGGAATTTCGTCCAATGAGTCGAACGATGGAGATCCCGCGTTAATTAATTATGGTGATTAGTTTTAATTGAGGTACTAAATGTATTTCAGTTTTAAATATTGACGGGATCTCTGGGTAATTAACTGAAATGAAATAATTAGGGAGTGCTCATGATGGAATTTTTATAATTAGTATTCCATCTTTTAATTAAATATTTTTAAGAAATATCGGTTTAATTTGCTGTTATTGGTTGTTTTTAAAGTAATTAAGTATAAATTCGAAGCTTTTTTTACTGTTCGTAAAATGAAATTAAGAAAATTGGTAATTTAAAAAATTCTTTATGTGAACTATTTTGATGATAGATTGTTTTTTGAAAAATTGTTACCTTTGGTATTAATTAGACTAATAAGCACTTTCATTTTTCAAAATACATATTAAATAGAGGCAGTCGATTCATTAATTATTTATTGAGTAATGTAAAAAGTTTCGTGTTGTTTAGTAAAAAACAATGCGCCTATAAAAATATTTTAAATTTTACAAAAGGGCGAAAAACAGAATCGTTAAGTTACAGAAATGGGGATCGAGTAACTGGGCATGTTTTATAGTTTCTCACACCGGAATGAAATTTTTGAAATTAATAAATATTTTCCTTCGATTTAGCGATAATATAAATTTCTAAAAGAATTGTTTCTGATGTTTAGCTAAAATTGTTTTAGAATTTTTTTGCTTTTGTTACGTTTAGCACGTTTCCGAAAAAAATATTTTTTATATTTTTTTTCTTCATTTTGGTGTTTTATACCATTTTTACCATTCAAAAATACCATTTTGAAAATTCTTTTATACCACTCTATCATACAATTTCAAAAATAATGTATACTACGTCTTTCTTTAAACCACCTCAAAAATGTCATCAATTTAGTGTTGCCATTCTGTTTGTACCATTACTATTGTGGTGTAGAGTAAGAGTTGAATTTCTTCATAGAGTATAAAATTCTGGTAAAATTAGCGTACATTATGGTAATGACATAAAAATGCAATTCTTTTAACAAAAAAAGAAAAAAGGAAATATACGGGATTTAAACCATTCAACAAATAATATTTCCGTTTGTATGGTAATGTTTTACCGGAAATATTGGTTTTAAAAATTATAGTTCGTATTACCACACATTTGATAAAAATACAAAACGGAAAATTAAATTTAACCAACTACCTAGTTTTTTATGCTATGACTTAAGGTATCATTATAAATTTGTCCAAATTTTACCACTTTTGTCAAATTCCATTATTTACTATAAAAATATATTTTATTGTTAATTTTACCAAAATCATTAACTAAGCACTTTGGTAAAAATTACCGAGCTTTTTTGGCGTTCTCATAGAGTAACAACACGTATATTTTATCATTTTCTGGTATTTTTGACCTTATTTTTTTCCTTTGTGTACAACTTCAGAAAAAGAATTTTTTTCTGAAAACTAGTTTTTTTTATGTTCTATTTCTTTCTTTCCATTTTTTAAGTAAAAAAAGTGATTCCTAAATGATATCTATTGAAATAAAAAAAATTATGTTGAGAATTTTTTTTATCATTATTTTGCTCTGTATTAAAAACAGGTATTAGTTGGGCAAAACAGTTTATGCTATGAAAGCAAAATAATTTTTTTTAACATTTTCCTCTAAAGAAGTCTTATTAAAATTTTTTTATTATGTTCTGACACATTTGTAAAAGTTATTAAAACTTATTTCAATTTTTAACTAACTAAATTCTTTGTATGTTACTTTAAATGCATTTCGAAATTTTTACCGATCTAGCTGATTTGTAGTAATTATTAAAACTTATTTCAATTTGTAGAACTATTTAGGTAATTTTTAGAGTATATAAAATTGCATTTCAAAATTTTAAACTGAGCAACGTCTTTATGCAAGTTATCAAAATTCATTTCAAGATGTTTAACTGTCTTACTCATTTCTCGAAGTTTTTAAAGAACTTATTAAGAAGTTATTAGAAGTTATATTTTAAGTAATTAATTTGTAGAAGACTGACTCGCTTATTTTTTATATACTTGAAAACTTTTTATTTAAACAAACCTGACTCAATATCTACAGTCGGAGCTAAGAATTTTAAGACAATAGATGAAAGTATTTTCTGTACTCCATTCTAATCTAACCCAATAAATACACTTGAAACAGTAATAACAGTAATAAAAATAATAGTAATCAATTTGAATTATCATAAATGGAACATCTGTCTCCTTAAAATATTTCAAAATCTGCTTATTTTCTTTTTAAATTTTTTTTTTTTTTTTTTTGGTTTTTTTTTTTTTNTTTTTGTGCGTTTTTTTATTTTTATCACTTTTAGTGTAATTTTCTTATCAGGCAAGTCTTAAAAATCTCACCCTCACATCAAAAAACTTTTATTTGCTATGAGAAATAAAAGATTACGATCACAATAAATAAAAAATGGAACGTTTTAAAATCAACTGTGGGTGTCGCCCGGGGAAAGCGTGGTCCGCTAAATTATCGGTTTTGCATTTGAAATAAATACCTGGATTTGTGTAATAACATATGAGTGAAGAGAATCCTGTTCATATGATTAATACACCTGCTGCGGCAGGTTGTAATTTGTGCAAGTCTACATTAAATGCTCGCTTCATTTTCTTTAATCGACGTCTGACCACAAATAGTTTGGCATCGTTTTATTTGGCGCATTTTGTTGAGATGGGTTCTGTGTCGTTATTATCTAAAAAATCTGATAATATTTTAACTTTTAATGTTTTAAATTAACTACGTGTTTTATTTTAAAGAAATCAAACTGATTAGTAGATGAGACTATAATATCTAATATCTAAATTTCATAGATAATATCCATGAAATTTAAACAACAATCAATACTTTTTTATGCTGTTATAAGCAAGTCATTTAGCGAAATAACAACTGAGCTTTATAAGATTAAGTAGACCTCTAAGGCGTTGCGCTATAAATCGTCGGTTAGATTCTTGTTTTGAACATAGTGCAAAATGTGTATTAAGAAAATGGACATGGCTCATAAAGCGTTGTTAATAAAACGGACCTAGCTTTAAATGCGTAAATAAAAATGAATATAGCATACAATGCGAATCGCTGTAAAAGAATGGGGTTTAAAGAACAAGCAAAATGTGTCATATTAGCTCTTAAAGAAATAAAGCTCATTATTGAGTATAGTGAAAAGCTCAAAATTGCATGTAAAACATCAAAAACTATTACATATACAGCATATTTTTTAAAAAAAATTCATGAATTTTGTTTTAACGCTAATTTATTTTGTAATTTATTTTTTCACATTTGGACGTACAATAAATTGATTTTTTTAAAACCGATATATGATTATTTAAATATAATGATGCTTTTAATGACAAAAAAAGACTTTACCTGATAAATTTTCCAGAAAATATTAATTATGTTTTTAATGGTAAAAATATTTTACCTGATTAACTTACCAGAAAATGATAATGTTTTGAATAACAAAATGATTTTAAATTTTACCTGATAAGCCAAGATGAAAATATAGATAATATTTTACCTTTTTCTGATAAATTTACCAAAACTTATTTATGACTTAAATGTCAAAAAGTTAATAATTGATAAACTTATTAGAAAGTATTAATATTTTAAGTGACAATTTATTTTAAACTCATGTATTTTGTACTAAGAAAATAATTTAGGTTATTTTTTTCTTCATTATTGAACAAGAAATTGAACATTTCACTACTGAACAGATATATATTTTTATATTATAATTACGAACTAAGTTTTATAATGTATCTTACATGTAACGGTTTATATAATATATTTTTACCCATAATTTTGAAAGTTTTCGAAAACTTCATTGCAAAGATTTAAACTGAAAGTTAACATTTTTATTTAGAGTTATTTTTGTATACCTTTTGAAAGCTCAACATTTAAGGCTTTGGAAGAAGAATTTATTCTAAACTTTAGTAAGGAAGTGTAATAAATCTCTAAGTCACTTTATACAATGATGTTAGCCGTATAAAACACCTTTGAAGCTAGAGGAATTTCATTTTAGAATTAGAGCACGAAACCGGTGTATATTTTAAAAAAGAAAATATCGAAGAATGTTGGGAATTTATCCCACAAAATTCTTTTCGAAAAGTTCATCCTGTTACCTTTACAATAATCGGAAACAAATTTTAACGCAAGAAATTAACAAATACTATTGTTAATTTAATATTTTTTCCAGATAGTTTAATAATAATTTCGCTTTACTGATTCATGTAATTTTGTTTTAAATGTCTATCACAATTCTGCTATAATTTAATTTTGTTTAATTAATCTAATAATTTTGCCTAATAATTAAATTTATTAAATCTTATTTGCTTGAAGTTTCATTTGTTCAACTATATAGTCAGAAAGTATAATTTTTAAAAAGAATAAATGAATTCTATAAATACTTTTGCTCACAAAATTGTTACCAACATTTTTTCGTAATTTCACCTCAAAAATTAAAAAACCCCTTCGAATGTTTAAGTATAAATTAAGTAAAAAAAGGCTAATTCTCGAAACAAAACAAAAATAAAAATAAAAAATTATGCAGAATGCCATAAAAATATT
The DNA here is from genome assembly GCF_043381705.1 of Parasteatoda tepidariorum. Taxonomy (NCBI): domain Eukaryota; kingdom Metazoa; phylum Arthropoda; class Arachnida; order Araneae; family Theridiidae; genus Parasteatoda; species Parasteatoda tepidariorum. The sequence continues at coordinate 35,298,358 of NC_092205.1, forward strand.
GCTCTGTTTTTTTTCTGTTACTGTTCTCCCTATTTTTAAGTTTTGTAGATTATCTCATACATAGAAGAAACAACCAGATTAAATTATTAAATTAAACTCCTCGATTCGTTCTACAAAACACAGCTCAACTACACTCTAACTCCAATGCTCATTACCTAATCAAAAGCATAGCTCCAATGCCCAGTTAAATTTCTTTTTTTTACGGTTTTAGAAACCGTGCTAGTTGTAAATTGTTCAAAAAACCCGTATAGTTTTGTATCCATAGTTTTTTAACCATACTAGTTGTAAACTGTTCCAAAACTGTAAAGGTAAAAAATGTTCTCTTTATCCTGAATTTTACTGTTAATTAGATAGATATACTGATGCCGGTTATTTTATAGTAGTTTTGGAATGAAAATTCTAACAGTGTAACAGATCCTAACAGTTCCTAATTACAAATGATCCTAATTACAAAAATGCGTTATTTCGTTTGAATACAGAACCTCCAAACATTAAAAGAGGACTAAAGAATTCTCAAAATTTATCCCACAATACTCTGTCGATTGTTTTCACAAAAATCTGTAACAACTTATATACCTGGCATTTGCCAAAATTATCGCCAATCTAATAATCTATTTGCCAGATAATGATCTTACTTTAATATTCCTTCTTTTGATATACGATGCCCGAAACTAAGAAAACTACTTTTTTTTTACCAGTAGAAAAGTGAAGATAAATACATTGTCTTGATCACGCTTACAGTATTATGCCAGTCACGATCTACGTTTTTACCCTGCTTGCTTCTCAATTCAATAAATTGTTGGATGTATTTCTCCTATCGTTTTTAATCTACTATATAAAGTATTTTAAATCGCTTCCATATTTGCTTAAATTAGCAGAGCATTGTTCTTCAATTTTACCCATTGATGAACGATTGTTTATTACTGCAATAAATAATAAAACTATTACGGCAGAGGAAAACAGCGTACTTCGTGTATTTGTTTGGCGATACCATCTATTTCCCATACATACTGGGAATCTTCTTCGTTTGAAGTTTTAGTAATATTTACTTGATTTTTATCACGTATAAAAATTAGACCCATTATATTACATTAGGGTAATTGTGTTTATTTATTTATTTTCAAAATTAAAATTTCTTTTGTACCAATATCAACACGTTGTTAGTTGTTGGAAGATCTTTATTTGGACAATGTGTCGCTGGCTCAAATGCAACTGCAACAAATTAAACTACATCGCAATCTACATTTTTTATGTTAAAAAATGAAATCTGTAACAATTGATACAGATTGTATCTGTTGGGTACAGATTTTTTTTCCAGTTTTGAACATGAAAAACATTGGAGATCAAAGCGGCTACAAATAATTTGATCCGTTGAAACAGATGCCAAACAGCTTAAATGTTGGTGAAGGAGTTAGCCTGGAAGGTCTTGTGTTCGAATCCCGATTTAGCGATAAAAAGTAATAAAAATTCTACGACGATTCGCTCAAACAAGATGGTTTTCGATACCTTGAAAACCGAGCAGAAAATGAAATAATTAAGAAACTAATCAATATTTTCGAAATCTGTTTCGCTATGCAAACCAGAGGATATGCAGCTTCCATCTAGGCGAGTTTCTCTACTGAAGCCTGATCTACGGAAAATATCCGATTGTGTACAAATATTTTCCGTAGTGTTTTGCTACAGACAATTTCCGTCAACATATTTTTTTTTCTTCCTTAGCATAAGGATTATCTCTGGCAACTTTGCTGACATAAATTTTCCGTTTTTTTAATTTTTTTTTTACAATTTACAATAATTAATTATATCATTTAAAGTTTTTTACAATTTTCCTGTTCCCTAGTTATGTGACGGTGCATTATCATAAATTTAATTGTAGTTCACATTCATTTCCCTTACAGATTCGTGATGCCTATCTAACATATATAATCGATAATTTGTCTAAATATCAATTATGTTACAAATTTAGTTACAGAAACGCACTTTCTCTAAAATCATAATGACTTTATGAATTTAAATCCTTCGAATAAATCTAGTTTCATCTTTAATGATGTAGTTGCATCTTTAATAGCATGCTGATTAATCTCTTAATTCCACGGTACTAAGAGATTAGTCAGAAATATATCGAAAATTCTAAACATTAATTATTATTCTTATTATCTTTACTAACTTTTTAAAATGTATTATGTGAATCTAAAATACTTTTCTCTCAATTATAAAAGTTATCTCCCAATGAAAAAGTTATTGAAAGTTTTTTTCTTCAGAAATCAAATATTTATCAATGTATCCGCAAACTGCTTGTATTATGATAGTCATTGTAATTCTTCGAACGGAATTCACATCTCGGAATCGATTTAAAATTCCGAAAGAATATCTATTTAAAATTACTGTGTTTTACTTAGAATAACTATTTTTATTTGTCGTGTAATTTTTAACCGATTGCTTCACATTTTTCATAAAAAGTTTATATAATTAAAAAAGCCAAGAAGAGTAAAAAATAAATTTTTTTTTAATGTGGTGATATATATCAAAAGATTACAGGTTTCCTTTTTTTATAAGTTATAATTTAAATTATGTAATAACAAACATAAATGGCCTCGGTCTATATTGATAGGTTTCACAACTCCACCCTTAGTCTAACTAAACTTAAAATTGAGCCGAATCACGCGAATTACTCATAAAATAATACAATAGATAGTTTCATAAGCACTATCCTAGGGGAGCTAGAGAAAAAAGATAATTAAACTCAGTTATTGTACCAAATAGACTTAAACAATGTTTCAACGTTATTGCAACAAGATCAAACATGGAGGAACTGCTATTTTCTTGGAGGAACTATCATAAAAAAGGTTTTTTTGATTTAACAACGCGATCTGTTTATTTTCTGGAAAAGAATACTTTGTTCTTTCGTTTCAGGCTACAAATCTGATACAAAGATATCGGTTTATTCTTGGAAATTGTTTTTTCTCTCGTGTGTAGATAGATGGCGTGATCATAAATACACACTTCTTGTAAACGATATTAATTGCTCCTGACCTTCGTTTGGCCTCGTTGCTTGTCTTGAACCTTCAAGAAGTTTTACGATACTCCAACAAGGACATATCATTGTTTCTTACGTTTTTTCCTGGTTAAAAACGATCTATTATTTAAAATTTAACTTATTGATTCTATTATTATTCATTAAAGGGCTATTTTATACGTAAGATTTATTGTTCTTTTTTAAAAAAAGTAACACTTAAACGCTTAATGAATGTGAAACATACCGGTTATTTGGAATAATTAACAACTGCTAGTCACGAATTTTGAGTATTTTATTTTGAATTTTATGAGTTAATGATGCAATATTACTCAATTATGTATTAAAAGTTTTGGTTGTTGTATATTGTATTATTCTTACTCAATTTAAATTTGCAAACGGGTTTTAATATATCACTAAATTATTATCAATTTTGGGCGTTTTAGTATTATACTATAAATTGGGTTTAAATTACTTTCTTACTATTAATTGTTGTCTGCAATATCAATGTCAATTTCATTATTTCTGGATATAATGCCCCAAAAAAAACTATGTGATGAAGTTATGATGTAAAAAATATATATTAGGTTGAATTCAGTTTGTATTTAGCTTAGGATATGTATTGTTTAGCATTTTGGCTGCCATCGTGCAATGCAAAACACTTTGTTCAGCTTAAACTATCAGTTTGTAGTCGCGAACATTTCATTTTTTACAGTGTTGAATCACGGCATTTATATTTATAAACAATTTTTTTAACTTTTTCCCATTATCCTCAGAAGTGCCAGAATTGCTACTCTCTTATCATTACACAGTGGGCACCTGTGACTAAGCCACGGCGGTGATGTATCGTCGCCCACGTCATACAACCACAAACACGTTAGAAATCAGAATAAAATAATACCGACTTCACTGGGTGATGGTCATTTATGGCCACCTGATCTTCACTTTATACCTGGGACTAAACCACCTCTGGTTTTACCATTTAACAGAAGTAAATTAATCAAAAATTTTAAGGTTGTAAATATATACTTTTCTAGATTTTTATGCTAAAAATTTGCTACATAACCATTTACACTTAGATATCACATCAATACTTAACTCTTTTATTTTATAAATTTTTTAAAAATTGTTTATTTTGTTATTTTTATTTATTAAAAATTTTTTGATCAAACTTATTGTCATCGTTCTTTTATTAATAATTATGCCTTTTAAATAGTTGTATTTATAAGAGTTTGTTTTTGTAAAGATTGAGAACAATTTGATTAAGTAGCATTAAGACAAGAAAAGGTTCCAAAAATTTTCTTTCTTGTAACTAAAAGTTAATTTCGCTCACTAGAAACATACACGATGATATCATTGCTCGGCTTGACTGGAAAGTTTATTTGCCTTCGTAGTAGACGACAATTAGGTGAAATACTGTTTAGCATTATCGCTATAATTTATCGTCATAAATTGCACTTGGTGTAAACGAAGTAAATTAGACCCCGAAAAGTTTTGACACAATGGGAGAAAGTACATGCATTCTGGTTGGACACCATGGTTACCGGTTTGTACTAGTTGAACGGCTCGAAAAAATTACATTAAAATTTTATTTACATAATAAAGTGTTATTTTTATTTAAAATAAGCTTTTTTATTAATTTTATTACTATCAGAAACAATTCAATATCTTTTTTCAAAATTAATTTGTTTGAATATAAAGTTGATTAGTAAAGCAAAAAAGAAGGAAAGAAAAATGATTCGAGAAAATTGCAAATAAAAGTTTAAAAAGTAAGAATTAATACTTATTGCATTCTGCAGAATTTTTTTTTTTTTAAATTGGCGCAACTTATTCCAAATATATGGCAAAAATGTTTTAGATTGTGTTTCCTATTTGCTTTGAGGGTTAAGAATATGAACACGTAAAAAATAGTATACTCATGGAAAGTATGTTTTTTTATTAATTTACATTTCTTTAGAGTACCTTCCTGACCAAGATGCCGCAATTTTGTTCCAGAAATAGAAATATTAGATCAAAAGCTAATCGCAGTGCTTCTCTTTTGGAGTTGACTGTAGTAGTTTAACTAATAATATAATTAATTTTAAGTAATTTTGAAAATTAATACCTCCAATATTGAGATGCCCAATGGTGAACTATTAGCGGTAATTTATCCGGATTCCATATAAATCGACATCACTTGTTTTTATTCTGAAATGAAATTTTATTCAAAAATATTGTTAATCTAAGTTTACTGTTATAAACTTCTCGCTAACCTAAACTCTAAATTTGTTTTTTGTAGACATTCCATACGCCAAGTTTTGGTGACGAAGAATTTGACATTCCACCAATTAATCTACCCCCTACAACACCAAGCAGTGATACTAATTCTAGTGATGTATATGGCTCTACACAGGTACATTTTATTCCTTTAATTCGAACGCTTTTTCAAGCATACATTAATCTGAAACACTTGCACGACACTTCATAGGATATTTTATTTAAAGATTTAACACTATTGCTAATTTGTGTGTTTGCATCGTTTAATTTTCTTATAATGCTATCTTTAGAAAAGAAACAAAATTTAATATTATCTATCGCATTATATATCGACGATTTTATAGTAAGTTTTTAGCTTACACATTAAAAATTCAATATTAATAGTACAATAATTTGATTTTAATTAGCAGTAGTGTTGCTACATATAGTATATTAGTATATAGATAATAGTTCAAAGCGATGTAAAATCTTATTAAATTATTTATTAAGTAACTGAGAATTGCATTAATGCAATGTTAGGTTTATTTTAAAGTTAAAACTCAATTCAAGTTGAGTCAAGGTATTTTAAGTTGTTTTGAGTAAACATTTTACTTGAATCTAAACTCTTATTTAAATCTAATCTAAGTTCGATTAATTCGATCAGTATCAGGGTTATACTTGAAAAAAAAGGTTTAATACTTGAAATGTTAGTGAATTTTGGATTAATTGAAAATCAATTTAATGTGGTAAAAATAATCATGAAATCTAAAAATAAATAAATAAAAAATACTGCCTTATTTCTTTCGATTCATCTGAAAATCTTGTTTCAGTCTGAATTATCTTCCAATATAAATGTTTGGGGTTAAATAAAGAAACAACGCCTGAGACTAAAAAACATTTTCGTATTTTACGTCATAATTATCCGAAAAAAATTATTAATAAAAGGTGCTGAAAAGATGTCATGATGCTTTTAAACTTTCAAGTAGTCATTTTGTCTTATCATATCTTTTTACAGGGTTTTTACTAAGTTTTCCATGCATCTCTCAATAACTTTAATCGTCATTAATTATAATTAAATACCGCTAAGTCTTAAAATGCTGGCATCCTTTTAGAGATCTGAAAATAATTGCATTAAAACATAACAATTAGCGTTGTAACATTATATTTCTTCACAAATTAGTCATAATTTATTTTTATTCCTTAACAGCCGCTGAGCCATCAAGAACAATCGACACAACCCCAACAGTCTCCTAACAACAACCAGCAACAGCACATTATGTCTCCTCCTCCCCAAATGTCTCCTAGCCCTTGTAGTCAATCTGGAAGTGGAATGGAAAGGATAGGTGCAATTATGACAACTGTCACGACGGCACCTTCACCACCGACAATGATGACTTCTTTTTCTGGTTCTCCACATCATCAGCACCAACACCATCATTCGCCCCACATGCTTCAGCAACAGCAGCAGCAACAGCAACAACAACAGCATTATGGCAATCCTCATCCCGGTGATATGTATATGTTGCAGATAGCTCCTGGCAACATGATTCCACAACAATCTGTGCAATTTCAGTAAGTAGTCTATAAGTGCCCAGAATCATTTTCAAAAGGTTAAGTCTGTTTTTCAAAGGCTTCCTTGACATGTGAAATGCTTTTTCACGAATAATATACTATTTTCATAACTGATGTGAGTTTGCAACAGTTACTCATAACTATTAGGTCAAGTTTAGACCGTCTAAAGCCTACACTGTCTATGCTTATTTTGAAAATGGCTCGAAACGTCAGTATGAAGAAAAGTCACAGTTTTGTGAAAATTAAAAGCGTGTGTCGTCTAATATTTTAATATTTAAAAACTTACGCCAGTGCTGCATTATCTGGGCTCATAAAAATTTACTGAAACTGAGAATAAGGCAGCGATTTTGATAATTTTCACTTGTGGAAAAATATCGCCAAATTGGCGATTTATTAAAAAGTTTAATAACTTTTAAAATATTTAATTTATTTGTCAGTTTTAAAGCCCAGATAATTCTTCACGGCAACATAATATATATAGCTTAAAATTATCGCTTTGCTCTTCGAGTGTAAGGCATTTAAACTGTGGCTTTTTTTATTTTCCTTAGCGACAGAGCCTTGAAAAACGCAGCCAAGCATAGAATAAGTTTGATTTTCGGGTGAAACTGAAAAAAAATTTCTTTTAAAAGGCGATTATTATTAAAAATAGTTTTCAGTTTCATCTGGCAATCAAAATAAGAAAGGGATGCTTTTAATCCTGTTTTAAATGTGTAAATAATCTCGATATAACCATTATAACTACTCGATATGAGAATATATATTGCAATTATAATATCATAAAATTATAACTTTTCTTACTTTAATACTCGCATAATAAAACAAGGAAATATTTTTTCGCAGTGTCCAACAATATGCAATTCCTACAAGTTACCCTAATGGGCCAATGCCACAGTCACATCTCCACATGGAGCACGCGCAACACCAACAACAGCAACATCTCCACCAAGTTCCTCAACACCACAACATGGGCATTCACCCACACCATCCATCTGTGCACCCACAGCATCATCACCAGCAACTTCTACCGCCTTCACCTATGCTGGCTCTGCAGCTTGGAGGACCTAGACATCAGAGGCCCGGGTCAGTGGGATCATCACCACCCGGCTCTAATCACACATCTCCCGGTCTTGAAACTAGTGAGGATAGCGATGATAGCGGACATTTGTCTCAAGTAAGTAGTTATTATGCTTGAATCAATCAAAATTAGGAATGAAAGTTTAAAAAAAAATCATAAACAGAGCCTAAATTGCTTCTTTAAAATAGACATAATATTTACAATGGGTGTTGTTGGGAGCCACCTTGTAGAGGAGAGAAGGCCTCTGCACGGAAGAATTTTGTAGTCAGGCTTAACAAGCATAAACTGCGCAGTGAGTGAAAAATAATAAAGATGTCACAACTTTCGAACTACTAAGGGATTGGATTTCTCGTTAATGTAACCCGTGCGAGGATTTTCTTACTTCTCGAAGGTATTGGATTGCTCAAGGAATAGAGCATTCGCCTCCCAATGAGGTGACCCAAGTTCGAATTCCAATAATTGGCTAGTTGATAGGAATTCTGCTCCCGGTTCGCACCGACTACAGTGCTGATGTAAAACATCCTCAGTGGTAGACGAATTATGGGTTAGAATCACTTTGCCGTCTTTCTAGCCGTTTAACGCAAATTCGGGTTAGTTCCATCAAAAAGTTCTCCACGAAGACTAGTTTGTTTCAATGCTTGATCCAGGAGTTCTCTTATCTTCTGGGTTAGGCTCAAAAGGCTACGGAGTTGAAAATTGATAGTCGTAAACTCAGAATCGGGTCTGTTGCTCAACACCGATTTTACAACAAGTAGCTTTTGGAGAAGGGGTGACTCACGGGATACGGGCGCTCGAAACTAAATCCAGGTTTGAATTCCTGTGATGTTTTGCTGATAAAATTCTGTTCCCGAATCGAACCCATTACAATACTGACGTAAAATATCCTGGGGGGGTAAACGGATCATGGGTTAGCTAAATTTCTTACCACGAGGCTTACCAAGGGAGATTTTCGTGATCTTCTTCGCTATGTAGAGTTAGTTCCACCAAAAGCATCATAGGTTTGAACAATGCACGATGAGTTTGATTAAAAATCAGATGGCTACGGAATTGAACATCGATAGTTGTAAGTTCAAAACTATGTAAGCTGTTCAAAAAAATAAAATAAAATTAAACGATAATTGCTTGATTATTGTTCCAAGCTGTTCGATTTCACCACTATTTTCTATCCTGCACAAAAGTAGGAATGTCATACAATTTGGTTTTGGTCTCATTTAATCTAGAATCTGAGTTTTATTCCAACGGATTTAGAGTGAAAATTACATCAAAGCAATACCTAACAATGTTTAAGCTTGTGATTCTTTCCCTGTAAATAAATTCAAGATGGAGAATCCATCTTAGGTGAAAAGGCAAACATACTACAAATATTGATACTGAGCTGAACTCAAAACTTATAAAATAATTTTTCTATTTCCTAAATATATTCGTACAGAATTCTTTTTCTTAATACCGGTAATATGCATTTTTTTCCCTCACAAAAAAATTAAAGAGCAAACGCTGCAATTAATTTTTAAAATCTATTTTTATTTTAAAATAAGAAAAATATAATTTTACATCCATAAATATAAAAACATAAAGTATTTATCTTCAATCTGTGTCAAGTGAAATTTACTTCATATTTTAATTACAATATCCAAATGCATAAAAATCTTTTTATCTCCAGCTAAGGATACATCGTAACAGAATTACGATAATTTCCGAAACGCAATTTTAAAATCGATTTGATACATCATATCAAACAAAACGCTTAAAATCGTTATCGGCTCTGCAACAGATGCCGGCTTCAACTCACTGATATGATCGATAGCTGCGAAATACAAACGGATTTCACCAAAATCTATTTTCTTCCCCGAAATAGTTCTGAAATTGAGCCAGCTTAAGACCTTACCTAAGAATTGAAAAGAAGTTAAAAACTTTTCGCAATAAATTGTGGCCTTGGTCTATAAGTGTTGTATTTTATGACATAATTATTTTTCTCAATAACAATGAAATAATTATTTAGTTCTCTTTTGTTTTCGTATAAAAAAAATTCCTTTTTATGAGCAGATAATTTTCAACTAAGGGAATTGTTTGTGGTGTTTATTTAGCAATTAGTTCTCAATAAAAACGTTTTAGTGTACGAAATTAAAACTGAAGGATTTTATTTCGAAAACTGAGTGTGAGAAATAGTTATGAAATATCAGCTGTCGTTTTTTTGATCTAGATTTTTCAGAAGAAATTAGTATAACAAATCAATAAAAACATAATGATGGTGATCAAGAAATGTATTTACCATGACGTTAATGTGATTGCATGGTCGTAAAAAAGAGTTTAGTCATAAAACATTTTATATGGCGATTACTTTTTATTTACCTGAGAAAGAAAAGTTCTCATTTACATTTAATTAACTTTGATTTTTCATTCAAATTGCTTTATTGTAGTTTTTTTTTTTACTAATAGTTTTTGTATCTCGATATGTTTTTCCAAATGTGATAATTACTTAATGTTAGTTAATTCGATAAATGACTTAAAATACTCTGTTAGCTCTAAAATTTGTTTTGCAAAGTGTTATTGTCTTAGAAATATTAAATTTTTTTTCTTATAATCTTGCAGTGGATTTCAAATAGTTATTTTTTCAACAAATCTGCAATATATATAACGTTTATTTTTTTAAGAAACTAAAACTTTCAAATATCAGTAGAGTCATTTAAAAATTTAAATAAATGGAAATTTTTCTAACTAAAGAATACCTTAACTTAAGAATTAGAAAATCATTCAAAATTACTTTAATCCGTTTGTCAGAAATATAATAAGAATACCTAGTTTTTCAGAGGTTGAGAAGTTAGTCAACTAAATTTTAAAATAAGTTAAAAATTCAGATTTTAGACAGAGGAATTTTTTTTTTTCTTCTTTGGTCTCTTTCGCTTTTTTTTCCGTGTTGAATTTGTTCCACCTGAAACACTGTATCTAATCTTTTTGTAATAGTATCTATTTGATTGAGAACATCAACTCTTAATAAGATCCTCAGCTGCATCAGTTATCCGCGAAGAAAAGGATTTATCATTCTACATTGTTGTGCTGCCATCTATGATTTAAACGAGCAACTTAAAACTTAGTCCTTTTTCTTAAAAGTATTCAATTTTCTTTTATAGAAGTTAACTTATTTAGGGAGAATTATTGTTGTTTTCAACTGAGATTGATTTTTATTTTTAGTATTTATTTCATTATTTTTCTTATTTATGAAACTTGAATACATTTTTATAATTACATTAAACTGAAACTGTTTTTATCATTTAATTCAACTTTTAAAAACTTTAAATATTTTCACTTATTCCAGTAGTGTTTGAATAATTGAAAGGAAAATATTTTACTGACCACTTACTAAATTAGTAAAAAAAATAACATTTTATGAAGTTTGTCATCAGATAATTTGACCTATAGGGTAAATAGTAATCTGCCAAGTCCTTTCCGAGATTTCTAAAATTAAAATATTGTATTTCCATTGTTATTAATAGAAACTTTTTCTGAACGAAAGGATAAAATTATATTCGAAAAGTATATTTCAAAAGTGGAGAAAATAAAATTGGTTTTGTTATGCTTTGTTATTCAAGAAATTTTAATTCATATCTTTTATTTGTTGTTCTTTTTATAACAAGGCATGCTCAAAAATTAAGATGTTTTTATTTTTTTTAAATTTATTTATACTTTTAAGTTAGATTGTGTTTCAAATAGAAATTTTCTGATTGTTAGAAATTAAATTCGATTTGTTCATGTTAGATTTTATAATTGAAACGGGAATAATATGGTTTATTCTAAACTGAAAGTGTACACCAATTTTATTTAGAATTATATTGCTTTAAATTCTTTTTGTGTAAAAGTAACAATGCATATCCTTGTATAAATTTTCAAAACATATTTTTGCCTGAAAATTAATTTTAAAAAAAAAATCTCTTTTTTATGGTGTAAAAAAAAAAAGTAATGATTAATTTGACAATTTTAGTCTGAAAAATATATATATTTAAAACATAATCAGGGTGCGTAGCGTTTTTAAAAAGTGCTTAAAGGTGCTTATTTTTGATTTATGTTTTTAAAAAGCCCTTAAAGGTGCTTTTTTTTATTCGGGGTTTGTAAAAAGTGCTTAATTTTCTATCTTTTAAAATGAAAGTTTTCTTTGCCGCGTCGATTGTCGTTCTAATTTACGAAAAAGAAAAAAACTATTTTCTATTTTCTCTGCAATATTTATCAGAAACTAGTTATTTTATCATGATTATGTGAAATTATTGAAAATGTTTTTTAATTTTTTTGATTCTATCTTTATAAATTAAAAACTTTAAACGATAGACAAAAATAATTTTTATTGCTGTACAGATCCTAATTATGATTTTTTTAGAAAGTGATTAAAAATATGTTTGAGTGCTTAAAAAGTACTTAAAAGGTGCTTATTTTTTGTTGAAAAATCTGACTACGCACCCTGATAATTATTTGCATGAATGTCTAATTCTTCTAATAAACATATTGTACTATTTTTAATCTTGTAAAAAAGAAGCAATTTAAGAAATAGTGGTTTAAAATTATTGAACTGTGTATGTTTTGATGATTAAAGAATTTCTTTCCATTTTTTATTCGAACAGTTGATGTGTGGAATGAAACGGCCTTCACCAGAACCAGTTGAAAGGCCCCCAAGTGTAGGGAAACCCATCAAGAAACCCAAAGTACAGAAGAAAAAGAAGAAGAGGGACCCCAACGAACCCCAAAAGTAGGTGTCATCATAGAATTCAGTCTTTTGCTTAGTTTTGTTTTATTTAATTAATTAATTTATTTATTTTTCGCAATGCTTAATATTTTCGATATTATGTATGAAAATGATTGGTATATAATGAAAACGACTGGTCTTTAGAACTGATATTGTGATCATAATGATGCAGTTAATTTAATTTGTCTTAACAATTACTGCTGATAATTTTTGGAGCATAAAAATATAGGCAATATCAATTATATCCTTCTATTAAAGTGTAAAATCATGCCTTTTTATCATGCATTATGGATATAATGTGAAAATGCTTAGTATTTTTAGACATGTGTGAAATCATTAGTATTAGCAATTTTTCTTTAACTAATTTTTTTTGTAAAAATAGTTGCGTCTTTTTGTTTTACTCTAGTTTATATTGCGATTTAAATGAGATACTTATTGTAATTTTAGCGTTGTTTTCCATTTAAACTTTTTGGAAGTAGGCAATCTACTTATCTATATTGTCTACGTTGATGGACAACATGTTAGAACGTTTTGCCCTTTAGTTTTTTTGTTTCCATAATCTTATTTTACATATTTTATAATTTTTATTTCTAAAAGTGTTTATACCTATAGAAATATATCTATATTGTTAAAAACTAAAGATAGAAGAGATACAAGAATTTTTCTTCTTCTTACATATACAATTTAGAATCTGAAATCCACTCCATTCAAATAAAATTTAAAAATTGCGACAAGCAGCAGGCGAAATTCCGACAGTAAATTTTGTCGATTTAAAATGCAATTATAGATATTTATTATATAAATGCATAAGGCTCATTTAATTACGTCATTAGTATGAAACACTCCTACAATTTTTCGATATCAACCAGTTTACAAAAGAATGAAGTAATCTTCTCTAAATAACACAGAGATAAATTTCTATTTCAATAAAACAATTTATGTAAATGAATTCCAATTGAAATGCTCACAGCATTAACGAAACAATCAAATATACACTTTTTTTTCTTCATCCCATTCAGCTCTGCTTCATACATCAAATTTCGACCGTAAGAAAAGGAAAGCAAAAACTTTTTTATTTCTACTTTTTCACGAACGTATCCAAAAAGGAAACTCAAATATAGATATATACATTTCATATCTAACGATAAATGAAATAAGAAAACGATAAAAAAAATAAAAAGAAACCTTATGAAAAATGAGCCATCACCATAGTCCAAGCAATAGATCATAGATTACATACAACAAACACGCTTTTACCTCTACTACCAGCATCCCCCTTTTTTTTACTATCTTTTTTTCCCATTCCAGTTTGCACTGACAGCCTTCATTCTTCAAAATAAAAATTTCCTACACCCCCCTTCCATTCTTATCTCTCTTTTTCATGCCTAATGTACTTTTTTTAATATATATATATATATATATATATAAATATNTATATATATATATATATATATGTAATTCCTTATATATCTTTATATCGTTTATTCGTGAGATATGGCTCTAAGAATAAAATGAGATACTGTATGGAATGTTAGGTATGAAGTAAAAATAAAAAAAAGTTCAAAAGTATATATAGGTATAATGGTTCAAATAGTGCCATGAACTATTGGGGTTGTCACATTTATGAGACATATGTCCTATAAGATCGTGAGGAATGCTAGAAGGGGGATATGAACACTTTTTGTCTTATAGTTTTCGAGAGAATCATGAGGAAGAAAATGTATTTTAAGGAGGGCTTGTCTTTGGTTAAAAAAAAAAAATGATAGTATGTATCTTGTTAGTGTGGTTTGATCATGAAAGGATTTTGTGGAGTAGGGGATTTGGAAATACCTCTTAGCTTCAATTTTGTGTTACGGTTTTATTTTCCCCTCTGTTTTATTTGTAATCTCATTATTTGATTACATATTATGAGTTAAAATCATTACCGAAAAAAAAATGTTTGTCCATTCCTTTTTGTTTTTCTTTTTTTAGTTTACATTTCTTGAAATAAATTCACGATGGATTAAAAAGTTATTAACTAAAAAATGATTTCAATATTGGAGATTAAAATACCAAAATTAAGATTCAAACATGTAATCTAAACTGTAAAAAATTCCGGATCAAGTTACGGCACTCAGGGTGTCGATACATTTTACCGTAAAATCCATTTTTATTGGAACACGTTTCGCAGAGAAATATCTGATTTACCGTAATCTTTACAATAATAATTGGCATGAAACCACTGAATCACTCTAAATAAATATTACTGTAAAATATTTTATTAATTTACGGTTAAATAGTTTTTACGGTTAAGTGGATTTTACGGATGATGCACCCAAAGTACCGGCATTTATACCGTAATTTGACCCGGAATATTTTACAGTATATAGCTATTTATGAAATTAACTCCATTAAACTTGATGTTGATAGTTTTTTTTTTATCAGGACTAAAATCATTACATACTCTAGTTTTTTTTCCTCTTTTATTTACATGAACTTTATTATTTTTCATGACATTATCATTTTCTTATTATTATGACTTTTGTTTTGACTATATTATTATCTCTACTTGATTATTCGCTTTCAATTTTATTATTATCTTTATCTTTACATGAACTGTATTATTCTTTTTTTGTAATAAACATTTCATAAATATTTATTGTTTTTAAAATTATGATACTTTAAAAAAGCTAGTGATAACTCTTTTTAATTGGCAGTTAATAGTAGTATGTTATAAGAAATTAAACGTTGTGTAAATTGCGAAAGGAATAAAAAAATTTCTGGGAAAATTATGGTTTTTATTTTATAACTAAAATAAAAATATTTTTGTACATTAGAAACTACTGATTGATAAGATATTAAAAACTGCGATAAAGATATTATAACTATCTACTGATATTAACTTATTATAAACGACTTGCTTTTCGTAAAATTCAAAAAATAAATAAATGAAAAATCAAGAAGTAAATAAATGAAATTATTGCTTCAGGTTCATGTTATAATGTTTATAATTTATCAAAGACATTGTTTGACTACAATGAGAAAAAAAAGTTATATATTTCACCTATATTGCTCAATTGTTATTATTTGCAGTAATAAATATCTCCTTTTATTTGGTGCATATGTTGGTAATAAAGTTTAAAAAAACTGTATTATTGTAACGTCATGAATTGCACCAAGAAAATCTTTATGCTTTAAACTTTTCTGCAATTACTAAATTAAAATTACAAATTTAAATCTATGGATGTTGTTTGAAATAAAATGAATTTTAGTTAGTTTCTGCATAATGTTAATAAATCTATGCATTTTTCCGCGCGCTATTTATTTATTTATTTATTTTTCCGTTTTGAATTAATAATAATTCATAATTTTTCGCGACTTATATATTTTTTTAAAATTAAAAATAAGAAAAATAATTCTTTCTTAAAATAAAAATATAGCAGCAATATTGATTTTTCCTAAGCAAAAATTTTGAATGATATTAGTACAAATATTTATAATATTACTAGTAATGTTTAATGTAAAAATATGATTTTTAAAATTAATGAGACATTTGGTTATACGCAAATCTATATATTTTTTAATGTTTTCATTACTGAGAGCACAGCTTTTGTAATAATAATAAAAAAAAAAATCACAAAATTTAGATAAAGTTTATTTTTGTCAGAAAAGTTTCTATAACATTATCATCACAAGTCTACGAGTTTTACCCAATGCAAGATATCTATACCAAGTATATTAAATTATCTTAAGTGAAAAATAGTAAATAAGTAAATAGAAAAATAAATGTAAGTCTAACTCTGTCTGTATCTGAAAGAAAATTTACTACAAAAATAACGAAAGCAATTTAACCAATGAAAGTTCACCAAAAGACACACACAAAAAAAGGGAAAAACGAGGGAGAAATTTAGAAAAGAAAGGATATAAAAACTGTAGACAACAGCATCAAGAGAAACTGATTATTTTCCTTAATTGCTGCTCAACTTGAAACGTAAGTGGAAAGAGAAGTAGGGTTGTCACTTTTATTTTCCACCCAATATACGATTCACCGCCAAAATTGGCTCACTTGATAAAGTACATAACCGTATGTTGTTTTTCCCGTCGTACTTAACGTGGAAACTTCGTCGTAATCGATAAATGCAAGATATTTTTATAGTTTGAAATTGGATTTTTTCTTCTTCTCAAAAATACCAATTACTTTTCTGTCTACATTAATTGTACCATTAGTTTGTAAATTATTTGTTTTAATTAGATTAACTGCTCTCCTATAATTTATTTGATAGTTAAAATTTTCGTTAACTAAAATGTTAACAACTTGGTGCTTTAGTTTCTCTATTTTCCATTGCAACTCTTTCAAATCTATTGATGATAAAAACTGCTTTCTTTTTCAAATAGATATATTGATTTTCTTTTTTAAATGAATACAATAACGTATTTAGAATAAGTTTTCTGTTTTATCTGAAAACTGCAAGAAAACCGTCAAAATAATCAGTTTTTTTTTCTTCAAAATAATGTTGTATAATGACTTTATAAATGATCTAAACTTATAATAAAAGATTTATTCTTTAAAATAAAGCAAACTAATCAATTATAAATTAAGGAACCCTAGAGAAAAATAAAACAACTGAAAGATGCATGAAATAAAATATCAATTTTGAGAGTCAAGAAATTAAGCAATTAAAATTAATGTATCAGAACATAAATAGATAAAAAGTAATTATAGCTATTAAAAATAAATAAAGTAATTAAAAATATCATAATTAAAAGACTAAAAAAATACCAATCAATAAAATATCAATATCATAAATTCATGTAAAGTATTGGTCAGCTACAAAAAAGTAGAACTGCATTTTATTTACTTCTAAACTACAGACCATTATAATTTTCTCCAAATTCCTACTCCAGATAGTGTCGGATATTTATCAGATTTTTCTTTTTCTTATTACACCACATTTTACTACCCCTACAAAAATATGTAATGTCTAAAAGAGTATTAAAACCATTATCCTAAAAATATTAAATAATAATAATTCAGCATTAATTCATAACGTAATAAGTTGCACAGTTTCTGTAAAAATAAAACAAATATTGAAAACAAAAACTATTCACTTTACGTAAATCTAATTATGAATTTAAGATTTCGAAGTAAATTTCTTTTCTATGGCAATTAGCAACTTCTACTTTCATCATTTAAAATTACGTAACAGTGTAATATCCATAACTACATGATGTAATGTATCCAAAAGCTTAATAAAAATGTCGATGAAGACAAATAGGAAATCGCCAAAAGTGGCGATTAAATTTTGGAAATATCATCCGAGCGACTTGCTGCGCAACAGAACAGATGTCGTACCAGAACGAGGAAACTCTGGCCATTACAAAGATTACATTTGTCTTTACGGCCCTGCAAAGACCATAAACATGGGCCGCCTCGAAGGTACCCCCGGTCCCCATAAACATACGGGGGAAAACTACTCCAGACCCACCCCACACTATTGGCCCAGTACGAACAAGTCTTGTCGGTTTTAATGGCTGCTATAAAATGACATTACTTGGCGAGCTTTCATAAAAGCCGAGTGATTTACCGCCCTTGCTTCACTTTTGAATATTGGATTTTTGCGATGTGACTTGACTTTATTTTTATATATATTTCTATCTCGTTTCACATTCTTTTAAAAAGGGAAAAAGCCCTTCCATTTCAAACGACCATCTTTCCCCTGTTTAGGGATTTTTGATTGCAAAACCCTTCCTACACCCCTTTTCCAGTATATTTCGAGTAAAAATTTTAAAGCTTTACAATCTATCATATTCGAACTCCTGGTATAATTTACCATTTATTCAGAATAGTAACAGGTAAAACGAACCATATCTTTATCTTTATAAGTTGATGATGTGGTGTATTGCGACGAAATATAATCACTTTCAAAAATTTACCTAATTTTTTTTTTTAACTCTCAATTTTGGAATTAGCTGGAAAAAATCACTTTAATTGTTTAGCTTCTTATTTGAACATATATTTGATAACCATAAATAAATGTTGTCCATATTATAAATTTAAGATATTAATTAATTTCTTATGCTAAAACTTATCGCTTTTAGAATTTTCTACTTATGAAAAAGACAAGGAGGATCTTTTTTAAGTATTAGAACAATTTGCGGAGGGGAGGAAATTTTAGAGAAACTAATCGGCATTTATGCTTCTTCATAGATGAATACCAAATAATAAATAAATCTAATTTTGGAAGGACAACGAATGGAACTATGACAAATTATTCACGCGTAGAAAATAAATAGTTATGAATTAATCTGTATTATTAATTTAAAGTTATTATATTCAAAGATTTAGCTCTTTTAGAAATGGCTAGAAAAAACCAGTTTAATTAGTTGTATGCATGTTATAGTTATAAAAAAGTTAAATAAAATAGAAACAATAATAAATAATCTCAACATAGAATAAAAAAATATAACTTTTTGTCTATGTGCCAGTATTTAAGAAAACAGTGTCACTTCACAACTGCGAAATTTTTTATGGTGATGATGGATATCAACTCCAGTTTATACATCCCTTAGCCCTATTTTAAAACTTTTATTTTAGTTTCTTTGTAATGTATTTTTTAATTTACATATCTTTAAAATTAGCACTAAGACTTTTGAACACTCAGATTAACATATTTATGCTTTTATTTATTTATTAGCATGTTTTTGAAGTTAATAATTCTACATGCATCAATTTTTTAGATTGCAGCTCGAATTGAATTACGATGGTTTTCCAAATGTTATTTTTTCTCGCATTTTTTAATATTAATTTCTTTTTAATTTCAATACTCTTTACGGAGAATCTCGTTATGCAAACAATTTTTTTTAATGTTACGGACACTCGTATTGTAAAAATATGTTAAGTGTCCGATATTTCAATTTTTTTTAATGTTACGGAGAGCAGCACACTGTTAAACATTTCTCGGAAAAAATGGTTAAATAGCAATTTATTTAATTGTTATTTTACCATATTCTCACGAAATAGTCAAATAACCATAAATAAGATGGTATTTAAACAGTCAATTGTGAGAAAAACCGTTTATTAACTACTTTCACCCAATACGTTTAAACAACCAGAATTTTTTGCGCACCAACTAGGCCCACCTAATGACGCCTCTTAGTTTCCTGCCGTTGGGTGTATATTATAGTCGAGAGGGCTGAACTGACAATCTCATGATCGACAGAACGGGGGTTCGAGTCTCAGCGTTGATACCACAATAGTTCCTCCATTTCCTTCAATACACGAAGAGTTTTCAGTGTCCTGCCCTCTCCATGACAATTACCTAACGAAAAGCCTAGCTCCAAAGTCCAGTTAAATTAATTTTTTTACGGTTTCGAAACCATGCTAGTTATAAATGGTTAAAAAACGTTTAGTTTTATATTCATGGTTTTATAACTATATTATTTGTAAACGGTTTTAAAACCGTAAAGGTAAAAAATGCTCTTTACCGCAGACTTTACGGTTAATTGAATAGACAGACTGCTGTCGGTTACTTTATCATAATTTTGGAATAAAAATTCTAAAAAACTGGTCAAAGGCAGTATTGAACTATTGCATGTTTTCCATGATAAGTTATCTTTTCAGTCAGATATTCAGTCACATATTATTGAAAATGTTAACTAAATAACTGGGTGATATTTCATTTATTTTCAAATAGGTATAATGAACTTCTACAATCACTCAATTGCAACTTTTATTAAATATATATTTAATAATTATTGATTTTTTTTTAAGATTTATACTTAAAAAAATAAAAAATTGTGCAAATGATTGTAAGTGAATTAATTTCTCTTTTTTCTTCTCAATTTTAGACCGGTATCTGCTTATGCACTTTTCTTCCGTGATACTCAAGCTGCAATTAAGGGTCAAAACCCGAATGCAAGTTTTGGGGAAGTGTCGAAAATTGTCGCTTCGATGTGGGATGGACTTGATATTGATCATAAAAACGTAAGTACAACTATAGTTCTCTAATTAAAAATGTTTTTCTAAGATTATTTTAATATTACGTAGTTAAGTTTCTTATGTTTATCACTATCATCGGAAGAAAACTGCTCAAAATATTTCTATAAATGGAGGTGTTTCATAATGACTGGTATGAATATATATATTTAGAATCCTTGACAAAAGGAAATCTGAAAAGTGCACATATAAGAAATTGCAAATTAATATGAAGAATAAAATGGCGCAACCCCAGTAATTACTACCTAAATGGTTAAAACTACAAAAAAAAAAAAAAAAAAAAAAAAAAAAAAAAAAAAAAAAAAAAAAACATTTTAGTGAAATTTGAAAGCAACTTATCAATTCTTCTCTGCAATCCAGCATGTTTTGATCTTTCTTAGATCTTATCAGATCTTATCTTAGTTCTTTATTATCTTAGTTCTTAGATCTTATCTTAGATCTTTCTTAGATCTTATCTTAGATCTTATCTGTCTTAGATCTTAGAACGATATCGTTATAGGTACCGATATCTTTTTTATTTTTTCCTCCCTTAAATAGTAATTAGTGACCTTATTTTATTGTTCATGATTTTTTTTACTTTAATTTTTAACGAGGATTCTGAAATATGTAATAATGGCAACCATTACGGAACTCCCTGAGATAGTTCAGTAGTTTTATATCAATATTGAGTACAATATTGCAGCGAGATTGCACTCGCTGCAATAAAATTATACTCGCTTCTAACTATTTCTAAACATTAAGTAAATATGGAAAAGTAAAATAGTTTTTTAAAAATAAGGGAAAAAAATTTCAAGAACAAATAAAGCTAATGATAGTTTGTTCTATCATTGTATGGTAGTCACTAATGGTAGTAGTAGATAGTTTCATGAAATGAATTATTTTCAGTAATATAAAAACATAAGATAAATACTTTTTCATTACTACGAATTCCAAAAAGTTTGTAATGAAAATTATAATCTTAGTTTTTTTTCGTTGCGAGCTAAAATATTTCTGTATATATCTGCAATGTAAGTTGCCCTACATTAAAAATTTGTAAAATGCTATAAAAAAACAGAATACATTAGGAATAAATAGCAGTAAATAAACCTTCTACTTAATAGTTTTTAAAAAAATCTTTCAATTCATGTTCTAGTTAAAATTAGTTTTATTACTTATTCTCTCTTAGCTTATGAAGTTAAGTAAAAAACTATAAGAAGCAGAAAGAAAAAAAATTGAGTTTTGTCAAGATGATGAAATTTAATTTATTTAAAAATTAATTACATCATATATTTTACATTTTGACTCATTTTTCATTGTGGAGCTCAAATTGAATTTGAACTTAAAAGTTGAAATAAAACACTATTTATAAAGTTCAAATAAAACACTATTTATGATCGACTAATTGTATTACTTTTTTTTAAAAAATTTACGAAAATAGTATGATTCACAGATTTAAAGCATAAATTGACATAGTTCGTTTTTATTATTATCATTGTGTTTAACTTTCCTGTTAGCAAAGAAAAGTATAACGTAAAAATTTGAGACAACTAAATTTAAGTATTTGATATTTTTAATATATTTTTGACGTGGGGATCAAAATTATATGTAAATCAAAAAGTTCAAAGAAATCGATTTTTTTAAAAATTATTTTTTGATTGATCAGGTGATTTTTCTTAAGGTCACAAAATATAAATAGTTGAGATATTTAAAATAAAAACAAAAAGTAAATAGGGCTGTTTTTATTTACCAGTATTTTCATGGATAAAGTCTGCAAGTGGATTTTCTTCTTTTTTGCAGTATGAATTTTTTGTTCTAATAAAAGCATTCCAAAACTCATTACATCTTTAAGTATTAATAATTTTGTTCCATAAGCAATATTTCTTCAAAATAAGTAATTATTTTTTTCTTTCATTTTCAAATGATTTGAGCAACTCTGATTATGACAAAATTAAATGACAAAATATCTCGCAATCTTTGCAATGTACTAATCATACATAAAGGAACAACTACTACAAACAAAACTGGAAAGCGAAAAAAAAAAAAGAAAAGAGAAAAGCAATTATTCTCTTTGAAAATTCAAAGTATTTAGTAATACAAAAGCTCAAAACAATTGAACTAAGTTCATTCAAGTCCAAAATGGGTGCAGGGAAGCAATTCTCTTCCATTTGAAGAATCAGTTCTGCTTTTAAAAAAGATGCGGAAAATATAGATTCAATCCAACTAATTACTGAGTAAATAATTATTGAACAATTCCCCTTTCTGTAGAAAGAGATGATTATAATAACAATAATCTACATTTGGGATAATTAGAACAATGCAAACTTCAATTTTCTGATTATATGAGGGGGATGGGTGGAGTTATTGGGGGTGGAGGGAGAAGAGCAGCCTGCAACAAATCATTTCCAAGCAAATCTGAAATTTGTTTAATTTGTAGAGGAGCGTTCCAGTTACTACATTAATTAGGTTTATTGTTTCCGGTTTATATCTGGGTTGGAGTTTGTTGAGCAAACAATCGCACGTGAATGTAAACAAACATGATTTGTAACTGGTTGTTACGCCTTAGCTATCTTTGCCGGAATATTGGAGAACTTGATACACTATCGGTTACTTATCGCCTTATTTGGCGACAAATAAGGATCACACTATTGGACATTTTTTTCTTCAAAATTTAAAATTTTTGAATATGTTCATTTCGGAAATTATAAATTTTTAATAAATATATCTTGAGCCGCGATGGCTCAGGGGATAGAGCATTCGCCTTCCAATGAGGTGAACCGGGGTTCGATCTCGGCGATGGCTGGTCGATATGAATTCCGCAACCGGCTTGCACCGACCACACTGCTGGCGTGAAATATCCTCAATGATAGACGGATCATGGGTTAGAGTCCCCTTGCCGTCAGGCTAACCGTGTGAAGTTCTCGTGGTCTTTCTCACCATGTAACGCGACGCGGATTAGTTCCATCAAAAAGTCCTCCACGAAGGCAAACTTCTCCCGATACTTGACCCTGGAGTTCCCTTGTCTTCTGGATTGGGTTCAAAATTACAAGATTACGGAGTTGAACATTAGCAGTCGTAAACCCAAAAATTGGGTCGGCTGTTCTACGACGGTTATAAAATAAAATAAATGTAACTTGAGCCGTGGTGGCTCAGGGGATAGAGTATTTGCTTTCCAATGAGGTGAACCGGGTTCGAATTCCAGCAATGGCTGGTCGATAAGAATCCGGCTCGCACCGACCACAGTGCTGACGTAAAATATCCTCAGTGGTAGACGGATGATGGGTTAAAGTCCCCTTACCGTAAGGATAATTGTATGAGGTTTTCGCGGTTTTCCTCCCGATGTATCGCAAATGCGAGTTAGTTCCCTCAAAAAAAGTTCTCCTCGAAATCAAATTTCTCCCAATACTTGATCCAAGAGTTCCCTTGTCTTCTGGATCGGGTTCTAGATTACAAGGTTACGGAGTTGAATAGTAATTGTAAACCCTAAATGGCTGTCCAAAGACGGTTATAAAATATTATAAATGTATTTTAATTAACGTGACAAAAATCAAAACAGTAAGGAATTTACATATGAAATTCTTTTCAAATATTTTGATATGGAAACAATATTCGTTTGAAAGCATAGTTTCAATCAAACTTGTGTTTTGTTTCTGCAAGCATAATAAACTTATTTTTAAAAGATATCACTTACTTTTAAAAATCGATCTGAATAACATCGACCCTGTGCCAAATCGAACTTTTATTTATTTTAACTTCATGTTTTGTAATATGACGGAAAAACGCATTTTTATTTTTTACTTTGAATAGTGCAAATCTACGTTCAGTTCACATTTAATATATAAGTTTATGTGTTCGATGTCACTTCAATAAATGTTTATTAATTTTTTAAAAATACTTTTATTTTTAATTTTTCAACATTTTACAATTCTATTTTATATAACTATTTTTTAACTGTTATAATCAAGAGCATTCCAATAAAATTCCCCACGTATAGCTTTAAAACTAATGAACAGAATTTCATTGCTTCATTTCCATACATTTAACTTTCCTATTAAACTACAGCCACAAGCATTTCTCTTTATTTTATTGGTGTGATTTTTGTACTTAGCAAATACAGGTTTTATTTAAAAATAATTCTTGCAAATTACACACACTCTTTTACGCATGAATATAATTTAATACTGTGGAGGAATTGTTCCTTTACAATTTGAGTTAAATACTTTTGTTAATAAGTTTCCTAATTTTGTGAGAAAAAGTAGAGTGCAACGCAATATAAAAATTTAAAACACATTTTCTTTTACTTTATTTTTTGTGCTTTATGTTCCTTTTTTTTGAACTTAAAACAATCATGATCTTACTGCAGACTAATGATTTTAATATTAATAAGATATGACTAACTATGATTTAGCATCATTAATGATGTAAAGCTGTTTATAAGTTGTGTTTAAAATCTACATTCATTGCCATACATTTTTTTCATGTTTTTTAATTTTTTTTTGAAATTTTAATATTTGAACAATTGTCATTCAGCCATTTATTTGTTTTTACATTTAACACACATCCGCTCGATATTATTTGCACCGAATGCGGGCATTTTTTAATAATTATTTATTGCAATATACAAATGATAAATATTTCTTGCAATATACAAATGATGAATTTTCGTTATGCGATCGGATGTGTTTTAAAACTGCAATATTATTTACCTTTCCGTTACAGAACATCGCCAAAATGGGAGCCAACGGAAGCCAAAAAATCGCAGTAACCCTTTTCATCTTCCTTCTCATTCTCTTTATTAGAATGGGTTGGATGGATCTCTCTCTGAAGCTTCGCATGTGTCAATATAATTAAAATACCTTCAAAATAAATTATTGGACATTAATTTAAATTGATTACCTAGCCACGAATTGATGATAAACTTCAAACTCCAAATCATCTCTTCTCCCCCCGTTTTGAAAGCTTTACGATTTCCTTCCAGACTTAAACATAGATCACTTTCTCTTTTCCCTTGCATCTAATCTTGGCAAGGCTTTATAAGAGCCCCCCAGAATGAATATATTTATTGTTAGAGGCGGGCCCTTATCACCAACCTACACTGCAGCCGCGTTGTTGCAGTGAATGTGAAAAATGAGTCATTTTCAAGATGATTTGGGTTAGAGGGAGAAGAGGTTTTTAAGTGCGTTTATTTTCCATTTTAGCTCTTTTAAATTAAGGAAATTGAGTAGATGGCTTTACGGTAAACAGATTTAATATGGCTCTTTACCTAATCACGGAAGATGAGTTATAACTGAAAGCGAACAAACATTTAAATTCCGTGAGAAATTTTTAATGGAATAGATTTACCTCCCGGGAATAATAAATATTAAAATAATTATTGAGGTTTGCGATTGATATTAAATTTTATGGCTTATTGCAGTTTTATTTAATCCTTTTAGATGCCTTAACAAACTCTGCATGGATGCGTTTTTGAAATATTTGAAAATTGAATTGAATGAGCTTTCTGATTTTCGATAAATGATAAGGCGTGACTTCAATGATAAGACATGATCGATGCTCTTTCTTTAATCCATATGAATTCGCCATATTAATGAGTTCATTTAAATTTGTTTACGTCTTACATAAAGTCACACTTTAGATTCATCTATACACTTTTAAAAATTCCGGAGGAAAGTACTGGCAATCAGGGTTCCGGTACTTTTTACCGTTAAGTTAATTTTTACCGTAGCATGGTACTGAACAAAAAATCCGTAATGATTACAGTAATAATTACCGTGAAATCACTGAATCAGTAATTAAATAAATACCATTGTAAAAATTTCGGTATAATATTTTAAGGTAAAAATGGATTTTGAACTTAAAAACAGATGATGGACTTAAAGTGCCGATACTTTTTACCTTAATTTGATCCGGAATTTTTTACCGTGTACCTTACAAATATTGTAAATTTAACTCCAGAGATATTTGCATAACTTAGTCGTTCTGTGGTTGTACTCCATTGACTTTGTAATATGAAACCGATCTTCTCTTAACTTATTATAAGTTAATGTTACATAAATAAATTTTTGCACTACAGTACAAACTGCGACCTAGAATTAATCAATTTCTAAATCCAAATAATTTTTAATTAAAATATTTTCAACTTAGTAAGTATTAACTAATGTAATTATCAACTAAAACAAAAGTAGAGAATTTCGAACTTAGTAGAATCAATCAAATGACACAAGTAGGTTAGTCAAAAACAATAAGAGTACATTTATTCATAATAAGTTTTTTGAATTTTTGTCCTTTTAGTTAAGTAACAAAATGTCCAATTTCTTTTCAATTTATGGCCAAGATATTATTTATATGTTACCAATTATTCATGTCAATGTATTTTGTGAGGACATACTAAAAACTATATACTTCAAAGTAAAATTTTATAAAGATATTTTATTTATAATTAATGGTAAAAATGAACGTAAAACCTAATGATTATTAATTTAGGTATACAAAAAGAAAACTGAAGCAGCCAAGAAAGAATATTTGAAAGCACTTGCAGCTTATAGAGCAAGTCTTGTTTCCAAGGTAAATATTATCTCGCTTTCATTTTCTAACTAATTGTTTTGCTGTTAAATTTAATTATATTGAGTGTAAGAATTAAAATAATTTAAAAATTTAAGGAAGAGCTTCCAAACAAAATGTCATTTCTGATCTGTGGTTATTAGCTTCAAATTTCTAACTTAAAAATAATTTTTGTACTACTTATTTGAATAAGTTTTGATTTAGGTTTTTAATTTAAGTTATTAATTTAGTTATTGATTAAAATTTTTAAATATAATCTTCCCCCGTTTATGTATTTTTAGTACGAAATTGTAACATTATAAATAAACAACAATAAAAGAAAACAAATGTTGAATGACGTCACTAAAAATATTTAAATTATTATGGCTAAATAACGGTTAAAAGCACATGACTAAATTTATGTGAGTGTTTAGTGTTATTAATTAGTTTACTGTATCATTTTCTTTATGAAATGAATATGAATCAGTATCGATTATTGCATATTACAGTGTGTTTACAAAATACATATTTCTTATATTAATACATTGCTACCAAATTGAAACTTGAACTTGAACTTAATTTTTTATGATTGAAATAAGCCTTTCATAAATTGTATCGCAATTTTTCTTTAAAAACAATAAATTATTTCCTACAATTGTTTAACAATAATTTTGATCAATCATTTAAAAAAAAACTTGTTTTTATTACTATAAGCAAACTTTCGTACGCTTTAATTAGACTGACATTTCATAACAATTTTTGTATTTTAAAACTTATATTTCTTAGACAGGAAAGAGAAAATATTTTTTTAAATCATACATTTTTAAATGATATAAATTTCGCTTTTTGTTTCCACCTGTTTCAATAAAATCTGTGTCTTGTGTTCAAAAAATGCTTATTTTCTTTTTATGTTTTTTCTTTTCAATCTTTTGTGAGTAGTTTTGTTCTTATAAAAAAATCATTAAGTGTATGAATGTTTGAGAGCGGATGTTAGAATGCATGTTTTGGTATAAGGATCTCTTCTGTTTTGTAAAATGTTGGTAAGTACTTTTTTTTAACTTAACTTTCAGTCAAATGTTTATATATATGACAAGAAATTTTAATTTTTCTTCTCTTAACTGCAACAACTGGAGTACTTATTATAAACTCAAATGTTTGTTTTCTTTAAAATAATACACCAGATAAAAATCCGAACAAAGAACTGTATACGATTTATTTTGAAATAAACATAATTAATTTAAGAAATTCAAAGTCTATTCTGTAATTTCGACTGCTATGGATAATGCTTAAGTTCCACTTCTCTAATTCTATTGAAGCTGTGTTTAGACCATTTTAGTTTCGAGGAATTCGATATTGCAATTAGTGATATTTCATTAAAATTGATGAGGTAGTCTTATTAAATTAAGTACCAAATACTATTCTTGGTATTCAGTAATGACATTAAATCCATTTAATGCAGTTAATTGTTAATGCGAATATGGTCGTAAAATCAGTAAATATTTATGAACTTAAGCTTAATGGTTAGTTAATTTTATTTAATCTTATTTACAAACTAAAATAAGTTTTTATGTTCTGTGTTATAGGAAATTTTGAAAATGTTGGCAAAAATATTCGTTTGAAATAAAATAAATATATGCTATTTCATAAAGCTAAAGCAATTAACAAAAATCTAAAAGGTAAAAAGTGCTTGAAATATAAGATAATTGTTATACAGCAGAACAATAGGTTATTAACTTTTTTTTTCTTTTTTGCATTGAATGTTTTTTCGGCTAACGCAGAAAAAAATATGTTATTTTTTTTTAACAAAAATGTTAATTTGAAATAATTCAATGAAGGAAAATTCGAGTTTTTAATTTTATTATCCTTTTTGCGTGCAAGAAGGTTTCATCCGTTATGTTTGTCATTGTTTCACGCTATCTGGAAAACAACGTTTAAAATATTTTTAAAAAAAATCAGTTAAATTTGAAATATTTCCTTTCTATTTATTTTGCATATTTAGATGCAAAATATAATATTCTTGAATTTTACATTTCAAGTTAAATAAAAAGTTACATATTGGCTAGTCTGAATTGTGATTTTTTTTACATATTTTTCTGATGCTTCAGTATCGTTGAGAAGAAAATATTAAATGTTCATTGTAATATGAAAATTCCCATCACATTTGGCTAATTTTCTATGCTTGTTTTAACCTGAAGTTATTTTTATGTTATTATGAAGTTATTTATGAAGTTATTAGTAAACATTTAGTTTACATGTCACTGAGTTTTTCCCACAAAAGATTTTTTCTAAAGAGTATAGTCCCCTAGTGTGTAGGTCTCTAAAAAGTAAATGTCCAAAGTTTATTAAATATTAGAAAGCATTAGATGAAATTTTTATAATTGTGCAACCACTTTAGTAATAGGACAATCCTGAACTTGTAATGTAGAACTGCACTATGAGTAGTCCTTTAAAAATGTTTGATTAAATGTGAAATGTATGATAATTTGCAGGCTGCGAATGATCAGTCGGATAATATTTATGGGACTGGCTCTACTCCAACATCTATGTCTTCAGCCATGAACTCAATGCCTGGCCAAGCGTTATCGCCGTTGCAGAAAAAATCACCACTTTTGACTTCTCTTATGGAGGGAAATCCGGTTTCAAATCTGCAGAACATGTCAAACTCTCAGTCTCTCATCATGGGGCAGGTAAGGGAATCTACTTTCATCATTAAACATTAATCAAACATTGTTGTTAATGAAATAATTTTAGTGTAGGCAAAATCTTGTTAGGTAAACTAAAATGAACGAAGTTTCATTGTATAATATTATATTGCGCGGTTATATTGTCTTACGAAATTTAATAGATCCCATATATCAATCACCTTAAATTCTTGTAAATTTTAATCCAAGCGCTTCAGAACCTAAAAAAATTCAGGAAACAAGGAGAGCCCAAAAACAAACTTATTTTCGTGGAAGATACATGCCTGCCAACATTTAATCATTTCGAGGATGATTTTTCCCTGTGGTAGCAAAGTGAAATCTAAATTACAATATTAGGCAGAAACATATGCTGCACTTTGAACAAGCGTAGACTGGCTTCAACATAAGTATTACATTTTAATCTATATGCTTAATTTTTTTAAAAATAGAGTGATGGTCAGAAATATTGTAAATTATGTTTATAAATGCAAGGAATATATAGTAAGTATACATTTTACTACCACTTTAAATATAGAAATGAAATTTTACGCCAAATGCGTAAAAGTTGGCAGGTATGAAGATATTTTTACTGTAACCAATCTCAAATAAAAATAAAAGCAAGCATAAAAAGAAAAACCATGAAACCTTTCACATATTATCTAGATCAGGGGTGGCGAACCTTTATACACCAACGTGCCATTTTTTCTAAAAAATCGTTTAGTGAATTCATAGACGTGCCGTCAAATAATTTTGACTTCATGATTATTGGGATAATAATAATACTAAATACTTTCAACTCAAAACTCTTTATTTACATTGAAAAAAAGAAAAATAAACATTTTGCCATGTCTTGAAACAACTTAAAGTAACATCAGTGTGACTTCTGTTTAGATAGATTAGTTACAAATAACTTATATTAGGTTGTAAGATGTTAGTTTAAGTAGGACTGTTAATTTTTTATTTTTTTTGCTAGTTATCTATTGTTAGCTTGCTTTTTATAGTTATTAATTGTTTTTTAGCATTAATTGTAATTTTTTTTATTAATAATTGTTTATCATTTCCTTTGTTTTATTGAATTTTAATTTAATTGTTACATATACTTCATAGTGAAATAAAAATTGTGATTGGTGGCGTGCCCAAAATATTGTGCCTCGTGCCATAAATGGCACGCGTGCCAATGGTTCGCCATCCCTGATCTAGATTGTAATAAAGATCTCTAATCTAGAATCCTATCTGATCCAGAATCCAACGACAATTACAGATAGTTTAACTCGTGCTTGGAGCTGTATGCTGAAACCGAACCCTAGCTATTATTCGGGCCGGAATAGCTATCAAAAGTAAGAGCTATTTCCAATGAGCAATATTACACTGTATATAGAGATATCTAAACTGACGTCATTTCACTTCTCTGTCCACTGACAATCCATCAATGATCAATGAGTTACAGATAGCAACCAAAAAGAATAAGTTTCTATTGGGATGTGAATATGAATTGACCAATAGAGATGGTGCAGATGACGATTCATTTATTTCACTCAGTGATATAGTTCACCTTCTGGCTAGGACATAACATGGCTTCAGCTTTTTGACNCCAACATCTATGTCTTCAGCCATGAACTCAATGCCTGGCCAAGCGTTATCGCCGTTGCAGAAAAAATCACCACTTTTGACTTCTCTTATGGAGGGAAATCCGGTTTCAAATCTGCAGAACATGTCAAACTCTCAGTCTCTCATCATGGGGCAGGTAAGGGAATCTACTTTCATCATTAAACATTAATTGTTGTTAATAAAATAATTTGAGTGTAAGCAAAATCTTGTTAGGTAAACTAAAATGAACGAAGTTTCATTGTATAATATTATATTGCGCTGTTATATTGTCTTACGAAATTTAATAGATATCATATCAATCGCCTTAAATTCTTGTAAATTTGAATCCAAGAGCTTCAGAACCTATAAAGAATTCAGGAAACAAGGAGAGCCCAAAAACAAACTTGCTTCCGTGGAAGATTTTTTTTTACTGTAGCCAATCTCAAATAAAAATAAAAGCAAGCATAAAATGAAAAACCACGAAACCATTCACATATTATCTAGATTGTAATAGAGATCTCTAATCCAGAATCCAATCTGATCTAGAATCCATCGACAATTACAGATATTTTAACTCGTGCTTGGAGCTGTATGCCGAAACCTAACCATAGCTATTATTCGGACCTGAATAGTTGTATCAAAGGTGAGAGCTATTTCCTATGAACAATATTAATAGTCACTTCACTTCTCTGTCCACTGACAATCCATCAATGATCAATGAGTTACAGATAGCGACCAACAAGAATAAGTTTCTATCGGGATGTGAATATGAATCGACCAATAGAGATGGTGCAAATGACGATTTATTTATTTCACTCAGTGATATAGTTCACTTTCCTGATTTGGACATAGCATGGCTTCAGCTTTTTTTTTGGCTATTTGACATATCACAATCATGTGACTGCTCAATATTTGTTCAACAAAGTTTTGTCCACAAAGTTTGCAATGTAATCTTTTTTTGGAATTATTTTACAATAAACTTATTGGAAACATACAAATGATTCCACTTAATTTAAATTTGCTGAGAGTGTATTTTCTTGTTTTCTTGTTCACAAACGACTTCTCACTTTCCTTAGGGCCAGATGAATGGTGGACATCATCCGCACATGATGCAGCAACACATGTCTCCTCATTCTTCTGCGCCATCACATCAGATGCTGCATCAAATGCTGAGCCCTGGGCCACCTCAACAGCAAATGATGCACATGGGATCACCTCCGCCCCAGCATGTTATGCAACAACACCCAGGAATGCAACACTTAACACCTATCAACAATAACGCCAACAGTAACAACAACAATATATCTTACCCTTCAAACATGGTAAGTTTTTGAAATTATTGATTTTTACAGAGACTTTTTACGTGGGCGTTCCTGATTTTTAAATTTGTTTTTCTGTTGCAGTCACAGCAGATGCAACATCCAGGACAGCAACCACAGCAGCAAGGAGGCATGATGTGTGCATCGCCACTCCAGAATAGCTGCTCCAGAGGAGACACACCACAAGAATGGGACAGGGGTGATTACTGCAATAACGACTGCGTTGTCTCACATTGCAGGTGCGAACAAATATATCTTATTTTTATAAATAGTTAGGCAATCCAAAATTGCACAAAATGTACACTGTAAAAAATTCCGGGTCACATTACAGTAAAAAGTACTGACACCATGAGTCCGTAAAATCCATTTCCCCCTAAAATTCACTTTTACAATAATATTTATTTAATTACAGTGATTTTATAGCAAATATTACTGTAAAAAATACGATATATCAGATGGTTTGTTTCGCAAACTTTAAAGGTAAAAATTTATTTCACGGTAAAAAGTACTGGCACCCTGCGGTCCGGTACTTCTTACCGTCATTCGATACGGAGTTTTTTTCACTCTAGTATTAATTGTTTTATTAACATTTAGAAAGTTAAATTATGTCTAATAATGTTTTGGATAGTTCATTTGCTACGTGGATAATCATTTGAGAAGAGTACTTAATATTTTTAGTAGCACTTTCATCTTCAAAAACAACTTATGTAAAACTTTTTCTTAAAACTTACTCTACTATACAAAGTAAAACTATAGTAAAATCACTGCTCTAAGAATAATTGACTGGTGTCTTAATTTTTGGATCCAACATTCGGTTCTCTCAGTAATATATGAAATGTAAAATAATAGTCTATTCGCATTTACTTTCGAATATATAATCTATTTAATGACACATATAATATTAAATAACTAAAATTTGAAAAGTACTAATTTTGGGAACAAAATCGTTATGGTAACTCATATACCATAAGCATCAAAATATAGAAATATCCAAACCTGAATGCATTTAATAAATGACCGAGATAATGCTTAGACAAGTTTGTTTTGTCCTTTGTTATAAAACTCGTTAAAATTAACTGAGTTCAATTCAATCATATTTTTCAATCGCTTGAAAAGAAACTCTTGTAAATGGAGTTTTGTATTGAAACATTCTAATTCCGAATGAAAACTAATAAATTAATTCTGTATATTTAATTTATTTAAACCAATAAATAAATTTCAAAATTAATTTTTTAATGACACACATTAACTATTAATAATTTTTATGTAACTTAATTTAATTTTTTCTCTCTTTTTTTTAGGGATGTCTTCACAACGTGGGTTGCTGCCAGACCTCCTCAAAATTCTTATGCATCTGTAAAATAAGTTGAAATCCTCTTTAAACTAGAGTACACTGTAAAATTGAAACAATAAAAACAAATTAAACGCGGTGAATTGTTGTGAAGAAAAATGACTTAAAACAGATGACTTTATGAATGAGTTAGTTGACTTCAGAGAGACTACGCACAGATTCCGCGTAATGCATAAACGACTATTGATTTATTATTATTATTCTTATTATAACCACGATTAACACAGATATAATTTTCATTTGGTGATTGTTTTTCCTCTTTTCCCCGTGAAAGAATGAAAAGGTATATACAAAATAGTGTCTGAATTATATTTTCTCACATCAAACTCTCAACAAATATGTAGACTATTTGATCAGGAGAAAGAAGCAAGTTAGTTTAACTAGTTGTTCTCGTCAATATGTTCGATACTTTTATGTTTAAAGTTTTGTACTGCAGCAAGAAAACTTAAATCTTGAATTGCCGTGTATAAAACCGCTTCTAAACGCGAGTGAGGAATTCGCATTGTTTGTGATTCAATCACTAAAACTTATTGTGTACAGAAAAAAAGTGTAAATGACAAATTAGAATTTTCTTGGTTGATTATCATGAAGACTATATTCGAAAATACTATATTATTGTCAATTTTTTGAATGCTTCGGCTATGGTGCACTGCTTACGACAGGGTAAAAGATTAAGAAGATATATGTTGGAAAAAAAATATGTTTATTGTGATTTTTTATTGTAACTTGTGATTATAAAAATCAGTGAAAAGTAAAAAATTTATTGATTGATGATACATCTTTGTGAAAATTGGAATTTGTTTTTTGATGTTTCAAATTGCTTAAAGTGGATTGTTATGAATATCAAAATAAGAACTATAAAAAATGTTTTGTAGTTCTCTAAGAAAGAAAAACGGTGCATTGATGTTATTGTTTATAATTTGTCGTATAATGAAAATTGATTATAATTTCTAATATTAATATATAATTTTAAATCAGCATGGATAATGTTATTAAAAGAATAATAGAAATTCTCCACCATGATTTCTGATTATATTTCTGAAAATAATTAAGAAATTTAGCCACGAATCACAGTTTTGGTTAACTGCATTCTGCATGTTAAGCAATATTTCTTATAATTTAACATCTATGTACCTCTTGTTTCGTGCATTGATCTAATTATCTTTTGAAATTTCTTTAAAATAAAAAAACTGTCAATTAAGTCAGAAACTTTGTGTCGATTTTCAATGTCAATGCATTTTGTACCAAACACAGTCACTGCAAGTCAAAGAATGACTAAGAGACTGTCTCTCAAGATAATTTATGTTTTGTAATTCGTAAAATAATTCATATGCTCATCAATGTGCATCGACTTATTTTCATCACTGTTAGATATCTCAAACTATTCTGTTTTAAATGACACTTTTTAATATACTGGCTAAAAAATGATTAGCGTTTTAAATTCGTTATATATTTTGCAACACATTAGTCTTCATATATCCTAATCAATAAAATAAAATAAGCAAAATTTATTGTTCAAAAGTTATATTAAATAAATTAAATTCTATTTTTGTTTTGGGGTTGTCCATACATAATCTCTATGCATATCGTTCTGAGGGATTCAAATGTAATATTGATTGTGGTTGTTGGTATTTGGCTTGTGATACCAATATTGAATTTTGTCTTTATTTATTTTTTAATTAATTTTCGGCAGATTCATTATAATACTGATTGTGGTCGTTGGTTCTTTGGCTTATAATACCAATATTGAATTTTGTCTGTATTTATTTTTTGATTAATTTTTGGCAGATTCATTATTTTTTAATTGTAAAATACCTAAAATAGTCGTTAAAAATGCATTGTAGAGTTAAATATAGTACAGTTTATTTGTATTTAATGAGAAGCTATTTGATTGCATATGAAATTGAGAATACTTATTAAAAGAATTAAATAAAAAGTTTGCATACATTAGAAATTAGAAAAACTTTTATAAAGGAAATTATTCGGAAAACTCTCATTGTCTTTAAAATTGAAACCGCTTTTATAAAAAAAAATTAAGTAATAAAAATGATGAGAACTTATTACTTTGGGTAGGGGTCTAAAATTTCATGAAAAAAGTAATAATAATGTGTATGGACGACTTTTGAAATGTTTATACTTTTTCTTTTAACAAATTGAATTTAATATAAGTAATATAATATGAAATTAATATAAAAACTCCCCGTTTTTTTAAAAATTTAGATTATTATGTTTTAAAAACCATATTATCTAGTATCATATACATATAAACCATATATGTAAATGTATAAACAAGTTTTTTTAGTAGAGTTATTTAAAAAGCTCACTACTATTGCAGCGTTTTTGTACATTCAAACAACAAAAGTAAAAATATTGTGTGTATATTTTGACACCGAACATTTTTTGTTCCACGTTGGTGTGGGGTTGACATTTTAAAATAACATTTCTGTCTGTAGAATTGTAGATTGTTTCTATGGTTCTAGTGTTGTATTAATTGTTAAGAACTATAGAAACTTTAGTAAAGAAGTGAACGCATTAAGAAGTTGTCTTTATTACTGTATATATAAAAGTTTTTAAAAGAAATTATGGGTTAAAAACAATTTTTTTTCTGGTATTCTAATATATCATGCAAAATAACACTGAGTTAAAATTCTATTACCTGTTTTATATCTTCAAAACTGAAATTGGGAGTGTTCATTTTATACAAGGTGTTGCGTAATGGCCATCCTTAAAAATTATTTTTTGAAATCTCTGTCAAAAAGTAGACAACGAAAGTAAAGTCACTAATTATTAAAGCTAGAAAAAACAAAAACCTCTTTCAATATCTTGCGAATTACTACTGAGAAAAGCGGAATCGAAAACATGTTTGATTGCCGAAGGACACAGAATAGTATTGAAAGGTGATTACTTCTTCGAGATTTTTAAAAGGATCAAACTTGATTTTGTGTTTTTTAGTTCAACATCCTCAGAAATGTCCAAATATCGCTTTTCTTATTCCTCTTTTTATTTCAATTTTGGCTTTATTGTATAAATTTGGCTAAAATGTGTACTTTAGGCGGTCATTTCGTAAGACCTTGAATGTTACAAATAATATTTTGTTCATTCTCTATTTCTAAAAATTTTACTCTACTTCCATTTTTTTATACTCTGAGGCCCAATATTTGTTTAATTTTATTTTTGATTTTGGTAAGAAAAATTTAATTGTTGCTCATAATCTAACTAATGGTAATTTTCATGTTCTATATTGTTGCTTATACGACAAAGAATTTAAACTTATGGGAATAAAATTCCTTTCTGACTAACAATTAAACAAATTATTGTAAACTCATTTACTATCCAGGTTTTCAAAATATTATTTTTAGTGCATTGTTCTGAACCAAATTCTATTTTCCGGTTCAGAAACTTGACAGGATGCTAAAAATAGTATTCTAAAAATTTGGAATTTTTTTCTCGGTTAGAAAGTTTATTTTTATTCTGGGGTTATGTTCTACGTTTTCAATTATCTCTTTATTTAAAATGCAAAAATTTGGGCCGAAGAGAATCAAAATGTTTATTTGTAAATCAAAAAAGTTATAAATAAAGTAAAATATTTTAATTCAATGGACGATATTTACTAATTTCTTGAACAGTCTATAAATATCTTAATTTGGGATAAAATATAAAGAAAATTCAAAAACCTTTTGAGTTCTCACTGAATAACTTTCTGGTGGTTTTTTTAAACGTTTTCGCTATTTTGGGTGCAAATTTAAATTATAATTTCTTAATGAGGAATTTTAGTGTTCGCTTTGTATTTTAATTTCTGCAGATAAAAAAAATCTTTCTTTTTTTTGAGTTTATATATCTGCTTTCCATGCGGAAATAAGATGTTACATGTGTGCATAAAATGTAAGTCTTGTATTTAAGTGAAAAACTGAATAAAAAAATATGTTACAAAAGCAGCCTTTGTGTTTATTTCATTTTATATCCTTTCTTTTCTGAGTTTTATTATGATTTGTGAACTCACTATTAAGGTATCCAACTGGTTTCGAGATATTTTTTAAAAAGAAATAAAATATTAATCTTTAGTTTGGTAAGCAGGAGCTCTAAGATTATAAATGCTAACAACTCTTCAACAAGCTTGCAATGCATAAAAAAATTTTTTTTTCTCGATCAATAATGTTATTACCTGTGTTTTGAACTATTATCTTAAAAATTTCAAAAAGACAGTGAAATAGAACTAAATATAGTGTTTATTTTTGAATTTTTGTTTTAAAAAAATTCTAAATATAATGCTTATGAATTAAAGTTCAGGTATGCATTGTAAGAAAAAGCGAAATTTGCGTCGAAGTTGCCGATTTTCGTTCACTCGGATACCTTAAGCCTAAGTTCATAAATATGTTCTGATTATACGACCATAAATGCATCAACATTTGATCGAAGCTTTAATGAATTTAATTTTCCTATCGTCTTCCCAAACCTTAAATGGATTTAAAGTTAGTAAACTTAATATTAACAATGGTATGGTATTAGGTACTTAATTTTCTAAGACTACCTCATCAATCTTAAACCATGATTGCCTAGCAGTTAAGGAACTGGAACTCCAGTTATAAGAAACATAGTTCTATACTCGCGGGTGATTAAAACCTATCCAGCTTTAGATCTATCGATGCCAGATTGCTATCGATACAAGATTGGTCACCAAATCGTGGACACTTTACCTCCCCAACTCCATAGGCCCACAACTGGGTGATACAGGAATGCTTTGCTACGATTTCACCTCATCAATTTTAATGAAATATCACTAACTGAAACATAAAATTCCTCTAAAACGATATGATCAAAATTCTGTCAATGGAATTAGGGCAGAAATAGCGAACCTTTTATTCTATTTATGTGCTAATTAAATTACGTTCTATTCTTTCCAGGCGGCCAGAGTGCCGCTTGGTATGTGTCTGTTTGAAAATAATCTCTGAATCATTGCTTTTATTTCGCATTATAAAACTTCGTGTGCAAGTAGATTTGCTGTTTAGTTATTAACTTGATTTTAATTGAAATCTAATAAACAGTA
The DNA here is from genome assembly GCF_043381705.1 of Parasteatoda tepidariorum. Taxonomy (NCBI): domain Eukaryota; kingdom Metazoa; phylum Arthropoda; class Arachnida; order Araneae; family Theridiidae; genus Parasteatoda; species Parasteatoda tepidariorum. The sequence goes on from NC_092205.1 coordinate 35,337,455, forward strand.
ATTGAAAAATATTTCAGCTTAATAATGAGTTACGATAAAGTCTCCTAAGCACCCTTTTTGGTAAATAATTGAATAAAATTAAGATAATCAATGTTATGTTTGTTATTGTAGGAAAAATTAGAGGCGTCATACATATTATCAACACATAACATTTATTTGGTTAAATTGACTTTTTAGTTTTGTATTTTTTTTTACTAAATGTGTGGTAATAAAAACTATAATTTTGAAATCCAGAATTTGCAGTTAACCATTACTATATAAACGGAAAAATTACCCAATGAATGATTTAAATACCGTATATTTTTATTTTATTGACCAGGATTATGTTATTGTTTACCAGAAATTTCATTACCATATAGTACGGTAATTTTACCAGAATTTACTTTTATGATATTGGAAGAAATTAAAAGTTTCAACTCAAAAAGCTAGTAAGAATTTTACCAAAAAAGTATGCAAGAAATATTTACCAGAATTTTATAAATTTGAAAGTTCTTCCAAGATTTGGATCAAAGCTAAATGATAGAAAGGTATACAAAATAAGAAACAAAAATAATAATACTTTCACTTTCTGAAGACGAGAAGATATTTTAAAGAATTAACGCATTAAACAATACAACTTAAGCTGGAAACTGACTTATTTTTAAAAAAAAATATTGCGTTTAATTGTTAAGAATGGAGATGATGCGCTTAAATCATTTAAACATGTTACCCTTTTCTCAAACAAATTCGATTCAATATACATAGCGTTTCCTTCCAAAGACTATATTTATTAACTTTAATTTGTTTTTGTTTTTTATATAATCCAAAAACGTAACAGTTGCTTAAAAGATAGAGGTGCATCATCTCACTTAGCCACTTTCGGCAATATATTCACCATAAATTTTAAATGTAACTCTACGTCTACAGAAATCCATTAAGTAAGGTACATAGCGGCGAATCTGTCAAAAAACGAGTTGAATACACAAAGAAACAATCAGAATTCTCACACCTGTAACATCAGTCCCTACAAGTGATTTGTAATGTACAATAACGTTTAAAAAATACCCAAAAAAGATTCATTTAAAATAAAAATATTCTCTTACGAAAAAACTAGTTAAAACTTTAATTTACCTTTTTGTAATGTCTCATTAGTATTTCGAAAGTATTTCAGGTGGCTTCAAGATTCTGACTAGAATTGGACTAAATAAATTTAATGGAAAAAAATTAATATTTCTAGAAAAAAAAAGCAAATATACTTAATATGAGGTTAAAAGAACAATGGCATTAAAATTTAAAATCGAAAAAAAAATGCTTCGAAACAAAAATAAGTAAAAAATTGTATTTCAAATGATTACTAACTCTCGCCGATCAAAGATTACCACGCAATCTTAAATGGTCCACTTGCTATCAAGTTAGTCGTGTTTAAAACCTCGTCCTAGTGTTTGACAATAGAATCAATTGCTAGACAACTTCAGGAAATTTCATATTTATATAAGACATAGAAAAAGTATGACTTAAATCAGTTTTGCTCTTTTCAAACATCTTGAATGAGTGAACAGCTTTTAGGTTGAATGCTAGACGATTACTGTTGCCCATTCTCCGCCAATCGTAACGGCCCTGTCGATTGTAAGTATCAGCATGATATAATTTGTAATTTAAATTAGCTTTCACTGTTTAAAATCGACGTTATTTTATATAAACAAATAAGAATATGTAAGTTATCTATCAAGCCTCAACCCTAAGCTACATTAATGGAAATACAGAGCTATATTGCAAAGATCTCGTCGCACTCTACCACAATCTACAATATGTAAGTTGATCCACTGGAAGAACCACAAACTGCAATTTTCATATCACAATCATCATTAATATTCTCTCTGTTTTTTTTTTCAATGTGTGTCCTTATGACCTCGGTTGCTGTCAAAATTAGTTTAATAAAATGTATATACATTACGAAAAATATGTGCCGACCAGAGTGTATCAACCTTATGTTATCGTAATTTAAAAGCATCTTGAAGGCACGGCATTAATCTTCACTTCTTTTGATTATAGATGTTAGTGTAATTTTATTCATCATAATATAATTAACATAAAATATTTCATCGATATTTCAAATACGATAATATCGTAACCGTATTTCCTCTATCAGATTCTTTCTTAGTATTGCAATTAAAACAAAATGCCTGCTTTGCAAAAAAAAATTTAGTGTTGCCAACCGAAAAAAATTAAATGCAGCAGGATTTATAATACTACATAAGAGAAATTTATACAAAAGATAAATAATAACAGATACTTTTTTTTCACCTAATACCAGAAATACCTAATAGTAATACATAATACCAGAAAAAATAACTTTTACATAATTGTTAAAATATTTAGACGAAGTTTTTCCTTTCCTTTTTTGTTGAATTTAGTTTGAAAATTCATTTTTTAATTTCAACTTGTTTTAAAAGAGCTTTGACAAGACTTATTCATATTATAAGTGTTATTTTTCCAGATATTACATATAAAATCTATTATACTAAATCAAGTTTCAGTATTCTGAACAAGAATTCAATCGGTATGAATCTGCATTAAATTTTACTGGTATATGATGAAATCAATACTTTTAATAAGTTTTAAAATTCTTATACAAAAACATAAAATGTTAAGGCTTTATAAAACATTTATCATAAAAATATTTTTTCAGATACAGAATTAGAAACGTGGAAAAAATTTAATCTATAATAGTAAAGAAATTCCAGATGAAAATGATGAGTAATAATTACGGTATTCAAACAGATGAAAATAAACCAAAAAAAAAAAAAATCATCAAGCAAAAATAACCCAAGTTCAAATGGGAGTTTTATCAATAAATCATGTGACAGCTTTGATAATGAAACAACAACTGAGTTTGACATTTTACGCACTTAAGTTTCCTAAATTAACTTTAATGCGTTTAAAAATTTGATAGCAAATATCCAACTGTCGTTTAAGAGAATGACAATTCAAGTGAAGTTCAAAAATTGATTACTTTAGAATGTGTTTTAAGAAACATTAATCTTAAATGCTTTGAGAAATTTTTGAGATTTACGTAGAAAGGTTCAATAATTAGTTTAAGGTCTTAAAATGCATGATGCTTAGATTTCTGATACTTTATGGCGCAGATAAAATTTATAGCAATTAAATTTTCACGCTTATATCATAACTCCTAAAGGAGTTTAAAGAAAGATCGCATTTTAATATTTATACTGACGATGAGGCTTAGACTGTTTTTAGTCGTATTTAATAATGGGAAACGTCCTTTACATGATGGAAAGCTTAATGAGACATTCTTGAGTAAAACTTTACATACATAAATAAAATTTTGCTCGAAATTTATTTTAAAATTAACCACGAAGGTAATTCCGTATTCATAAACGATTCCATAAACGTTAAAGATTTTAATGAATAAGAGAAAAAAAACAGACCTGTTTCTATTTACTGCTTACACTGTAGACACATGTTTATAACTTAATCTTTAGTCTTTTCAGCAACTATTGATGAAAACTCACAGTTTCGTTGTTGGAAAGTCTAAAATGTATATGGTAAAAAATAATGTGCTGCCATCTATTTACGAAAGAGCAAACTATTACGTTAAGGACTAAAGAAAATAAAAATTATATGCAAAAATCGCAAATTAATTTTTTAATTTAATTTCACTTACTACTGATAACGTACTTCATTAAGGTGGAAAAAAACTATTAAAAGTCGTAAATTTATTTCTGAAACTAATTGAATTTTTTGAAAAATATTGATGTTTGATTTTAGTGCTTTTCTTAACAATACTCCATACGACTCATTTTTTTATCAAAATTGAAAATCCCATATTTTCTACGAAAATTACGTAATCTTTAATAAGCCTTAATGAGGCAAAAGATTTTTCTAACCCAATAATACTACAAAATTGGTTTTATCACTCCTTCTGAGTTTTAAAATTTTTAAAAAAAATCTATAGCTAACTAAGAAATGGTACAAAAATTAGTACACTGAGTTTGATACATTTAAAATTAAATACATCTAAAAATATTCTTTTATTATAAATTTATATACAAAATAACTATAAGTAGCAATATTTAAACTATTTACAAATCAGTTTGTACTACAATGCACATAATAAATAGTAACATCTTTTTAGCACACTCTCGTGTATAATTTTCAAACAAAATTTTTAAATTGAGTGGCTGAAATTTTATTCTTAATTTACTTTCCTAGTTGCTTACTTACGCAAATTAATGAGCCCTCATGGACTTAACCCTTTTAATTAATCCTGTTTAAATTTCGCATTACACAATTTAGCAGAATAAATTTCACTCAAATTACTTAAGACTAACTATTTTATATTTGAGATGTAAATTAGAAAAGTTAAATTCTTCAGCATTTTAAAGAAATCTTTCGAAAAGAGAAAAAAAAATACATTTAATACATTAAAAAAACAATTGATATTCATAGTTAACATTTATAGAAAAAACTATAGCTCAAATCCAAAATAAATTACACTATATAGCAGAATCAATTAAGCTGAAATTATTTACGTCTAAATAATTTAGATCTGAGATGCCATAAAAAAATTAAATTCTAAATCATTTTAAGAAACTATTGTGAAAAGAGAAAAAATACATTTTCTTGAAAAAAATATATACATTCATAGTTAACATTTTTAGAATAAAAAAAACTACAGATTAAATTCAAAATAAATGATACTATGTAGCAAAATATATTGAACTAAAATCGTTTACGTCAAAATGTTTTAGATTTGTGATGCAAATTAGTAAAATTAAATTTTAAAGCATTTTAAAGAAATTTTTGGAAGAGAAAATTGTAATTAGTTTCTCACAAAAAATAATCGAGATTTAAAGCATTCTTACATTTATAGCACTATTAAATAGAGACTTATTACATTTTCGGAAAAATCGACAGCTGAAATCCTGTAACCGTTGACCAAAATGAATCTCGTTATGTTTCTGTCAGAATTATTATGCCAGAAATTAGAAAAATTAACTTTACAGCATCACTTGGAAAGGTAATTATAATAATTATGCTTAAAAATGAGATTAAACTGCGAGCAACATTTCAAATTAAACGTATGAAATGCGTGTAATAAATAGTTTTAATCTTGCAATTAATTAAAAATCAGTGTTTTGAAATTATATAAAAGCAATGTTTTTAAAAATATCATTTTGTTCAGCATGTAATATATAACAATAGAAGACATAAACAGATACGGATATAAATAGAAATACTAAACAGCAGAACCAGATCAGTAAGTGAAGCAAACTTACCTATCAAATATCAGCGATGAAACCATCAGTTTTTGAACTGATTACACAATAAAAGTATTAAAGATATATTACATGACGTATAAAGTTCTTACATTTTGATATAGGACTTGATAACTTGCATTAAATATTTTCTATGATCTAATACTTTTATTTTATATCCGACAACAGAGCAACTCCTCGTAATATCCAGTAATTTGGGTTCCGTTCACTTTTTAAATCGATCGATGTTATGTACGTTTCATCCGTTCTTCGTATTTTCTTGTACACTGGACACTCATATACATCTGGGCTCTTTCCAGCTGTACTCTGTATTGCGTACACGTGTAATACAGGTAAAAGTTCGAACAGAACTTTGGGTACTGACTCCCTGAGACAACCGGACTTGTTATCCCAAGAGGCACCTTCCAGATGCAGGCCATAAATATACACACCTTCTGTGGGAGGTTCTGTCACATCAGACGAACTTATGAACGATGTCACTTTGTTGCGTTGAGACACGGAATCGAGAGCCCAACCTTGGTGTGCTCTTGTTACTTCCTAAAAAAAAGAATACGTACAGATGCATTGTTTAACCACGCTACTAAATCTATCAGTTGATGTGATGTTTTTGAAATTTGATATTTTTCGTTTCTGCAAAATCAATAAAACTGTTGGTTTTCACAGAAATTGGTGTTTGTGTTTCATTTTCCCTGGCTGAACCTCAGAAATTTTCAAATAAATATGAGTGTTACTAACCACACATGGTTAATAAGAAAATTGCTTAAATTATACCGATTATGGTTTGAATTATTGATGCACTGGATGCTTACAAAAAAAAGAATATGTACAGATGCATTGTTTAACTACTATTAAGCAAGATAACTGATGTGATGTTTTTAAAATGGGATAATTTAAATTTCTACAAAACCAATAAAATTGACGATTTTTACTGAATTCGACTTTTTTTATAATTTTTCCTGGTTGCATATCAGATATTTTTCAGATGAATATGAACCTTACTTCCCAGTATCCAGGTAGGTAGGAACTTTATTTACGTTATTCTAGAGCTGCGCAATGGGCTATTACCGACGGTCTGGGAAACATCCCTGAGGATGATCCGAAGACAAGCCATCACAAATTTGATCCTCTGTAGAGGAGATGGACGCCCGGTGGCGGAATGGTAGCTGTTCGCGCTCTCGTGCCACAGGTCCACGGTTCAATCCTAGAGCTGGGCTAGGCCGACTCAGCCTTTCATCCCTTTAGTGCATAGATTCTCAACCTTTTTAACGCTGCCGCCCCCTTAAAGAGCCAAAATCTTTTCAACGCCCCCCTTTGTGAAAATCCAGTTTTTTTATGCGTTAAATTCGTTGGTTTTCTTTTTTTCTTTAAATTAATGTGTACGTTAACTCGATACTTTTATACCGCCTGGTATTCGCAGTCTATTTGTCATAATCAAAATAAATACGGTAACGGAAATTTAAAAAAATGCAACAAAAAATAGTAATTTATTCTTAATTAAATAATTAAAAAAACACCCAAAATTATTTTTTTTTTACATTAAAAAGTAGTATCAACGAAACAATCAAGTAACTATATCAGTGTAACGTTCGGTTCAATATTTTTAGTGAGGTGAAGACGCAAGTCCCTTCATAGCACGATCTCGAGTCGATTTCTCTTTTCTGTGACTAGATAGCATTGAACCTACGTTCAAAAAGGTGGAGAAAGGAAGGCCGATTAAAAATTTTTTGGCGATAATCCACAGTCCAGGGTAGAGTCGACTGACGTTACTTACGACTGACGTTTATCGTCTCACAAAAGTTTGGCTTCAAGGGAAGCCAAACTTTTGTGAGACGATCACCATTTCAAAGCTTCATTAGTTCAACCGAAGTTCAACCAATTCCTCCTGAATCTGAACCTCTGTTATCTCAATATTCACAAAAGGGTTCATAACCCATTGAGGGACTTCCAGAGACAAAACATCATTGAAATAATCAGAAAAGTCCATGTGCAAAGAGTCAAGGTGTTGACAATATTCTTGTGCATCATCAGTGGTAATTTCGTCCTTCTTTTTAAGATATGATAAGATTGGGCATTGGCTGAACTCATTCCCACCAAAATTCTGCCTCCACAAAATGAGTTTTCTTCGAAAGGTAGAAATAGCTGATTTAGTAGGGATCAAAATTGAGCTCGTTGACTTGAAGTTGTAAATTAAAGCCATTAAATTTTGCAAATAACATCTTTGCAAATAACAGAGCTACAGCTCTGTCTTCGAGGAACTCAAGAACAGAGTCGAAACCTATTGAAACATGCACCTTTGGAAAGCCAGTGAATCTCGGTGTGTATGAGCCAGTGATTTTCTTCATCGTTTTTCTGACATAGCTGTTTGAATAATCAATCTTTGGGAGCATTACTGCTAATTTTGTTCACAGCAGGTATAACACATTGCTAAGACTGATGCCAACTGTCGCTTTTATTTTTTCCTACTAAATGCTGTCTGTGAATCATGCAGTGAACAGCTAAAATATCTGATAACTCCTTCTTCAAAACGGCGATAAACCAACCTGCCAATCCACTATTGCAGGAGCTTCGTCAGTGACAGCAGACAAAATATTCACAAGAGGAATGTTTTGCTCTTTAAAATAATATTTGACTGTATTGAAAATAGATTCACCTTTGGTATCTACAGTACAGCAAAAAGCATCTCCTCAATAATTTTTCTTTCCTTCACAAACCGGACATACGCCAACAGTAAAGTCTACATTACTTGGCAAGGCTGATTCATCAACTTGAAAGGAAAATTCGTCGGATATCAAAAGCTTGCATACGGTAACTTCAACCTCTTCAGCCATTTCATCAATTCGTCACAGCACTGTATCGTTGCTTAATTGGATATTTTTGATTAAATTCGATGCGGCTGGATGGGGTAAAACTTTCTAAAACTTCCTCGTCAGCCGGGAGCATCAACTCTTTGCTGATGGTATGAGCCTTCCCAAATTTAGGAATTAATTTTTATGCATTATAAGAGACAATCAAACCTTCGTCGCATTTTTGTGATGAGGTTGCTAGTAAGCCTGAGACTGTAGGTGACTTTAGAAACTTGACTTTGATGATCGGAAACATGATATATCTTTCTTTTGTTTCTCAGGATGAGTTTTTTGCAAATGGTCCTTCTAATGAAAAGTATCCATTGCCACATTAGATAATTTTGTTATAAAATAAACACATGGGTAGTTGAGAGTTTGACAGCGATTGAGCAAATACAAACTTCAAGTACGTGACACTGTATTAACGACACTTATTTAACCGACAGTTTAACCGTTGGTGGCAGCAAAATACAAACGATGAAAGAAAATCAACTATTTCTCCAAATTAATAAACAATTTAGGATAAAGAACTAATTCATCCACGTACCTGGCCAAATAAAGAATAAAATCGAATCGAAACTGGGAAAAAACTTGATTGAAGCGAACGAAAACCATCATAAGAAACTCGGATCAAATCGAGCATACATACTAAAAGCGCATACACTTCAATTTTCACTAAATAAACTTGAATGAGTCAGAGGCAAAAATTCCTGCTCTACGCTGTGCTGGTTCGGATCGGTGGATAGGTGTCGCATGAGTTCGTTTTGTTGGTGGTACAAATCGTGTATCAGATAGTCTTAGTTTATTATAATAATTTAATCTTTTTTCCTTAATATTAATTTCAGATTAATTTTATTTATTATATAAATCTTAATTTATTAATTTTATTTAGGAGTTATTAACTCGTTCACGCCGGGAAAAGTGAAAATACTGGTACGGGAAAAGAGAAAATACTGGTAGAAGAACTATTTCAATATTAGATAATATTCGGGAGGAGTTAATCCATTCTCAACAATAACAATTCACTGTAAGGAAATTTATCACGGCGAAGAAGCAATTCAATATAAAGATTGCATCCGTTAAAAACAATTGGTAGTTGTGGATTTTTATTATTCCCGGAAAAAAACTAAAAAATGAAATTTATTGTTACCAGTTTTTACTCCGGTGCGATGCCAAGATGAGACAATCTAGCGTGACCCACCGGTGGGTCACCCCGGCGTGAACGTGTTAAGTTAAATTTGAATAACAAAACATGCTCATCGCCCCCCTAGTGCCCAAAACATACCCAACACCCCCCTACCGCCAAAAACAAGTTCACCGCCCCTCCGCATACTCCCACCGCCCCTAGGGGGGCGGTATCGCCCCGTTGAGAAACAATGCTTTAGTGGGTCGATAAAATGAGTACCAAGCATGCTTGGGAACTAAACACTGAGGGTTCCGAGTTCGGCTGAGCTGAGGTGGGCACAGTGGGCGATGGCCCTCTATGGGTTGTTGCGCTACTGAGTTTAGTTTTAGTAGAGAAGATGGCTTCCCTACCTTGGTAACCCAACGATATGCGCGAAGTCGAGCACTTTACGGTAGAAAAGTTTAACGAGAACCCAAACCGCTCACTCTCGGGACCTAAGCAGGCTGATCTAAGTGTCACCTATCTGCAATGATGCTTGATTTTGGTGTATAAATTTGTTAGATTAACATCTTCAGTTACTTTTCTCTCTCTCAATCATTATATCGGGGGTGCGAGCCTTGATGCTCAGAAATTTCATTGCTAAAAGCCACGCTCCTCGACTTAGTTGTTCTACTGGGAATCTTATGATCAGTCCACTGCGGGACCCAAACATGATTGTAAAGGCACTACGAAAATCATTTGAATCATGATTGTTTTTAGAAGTAAAACATTTAAATCTGAATCATAGCTTAAAAAGTTTCCTAGAAATAGATCAGTTTCTAACTTAAAATTGTAAATGAGGCATGAGGATTTAAGATAAATTCTTGTAACTCAAATATGTATGTTAGATTTCGATTTGTTACTTCTCTGACTTGTTCTTCGAAACCTCAATTGTGAATTTCGACTTGTTAACAATATTTTATTGTATTTTAAATGTAAGGATGTAGCGCAGAAATAACTCTAATATCACGTTATGTAATTTCGGGTTAGCCAGCTCATATCTTCATTTACTACACGCTATTGAAGAGCTTATTATTAAAAAATTAAAAACCACAACAAATTGAAGACAGCGTTAAATGTATGAGTAATCTGACTCTATTTTAATTTCAGAAACTATTTAATTTTTGAGATGTGAAGTTAAGAAAATCCTTGACATGAATTATATATGTTTCGATTGCAAGCATCCGATTCGCGAATGTATTATGGCTCTTTTCTTTATGCACTAAAACCAATATGATTTGCCAAGACTTTTTCTTTTCATTTTTCTTTTCAAATATCGTTATAGGATTGGATATGTGATATGTTGTTGTTTTCCAATAGGTCCTGCAAAATTTTTATACATTTGGATGGAAAAAAGTTCAAATATCTAAATGCACTTTTAAATGCATCTTTGAAATAGACAGATAATGAAAATTTTAAACGATACGTTTTTCAAGTAAAATAAAAACGAAGAAAGTAATTTATTTTTGCAGATCTAAAACGAAAAAAGTAGAGCGCATCATTTTCGAAAAGCAATGGATTTTCAGAGGTGGTAGAAGTTTATTGTGACTAGGTTCTTCGGTTTAGGATAGGCCTACACTAATTTGTTTCTTTTAGGTCTGTTTGAGAAACGTGATTTTAAATTTTTTTTTTAATCTGTTAATGCAGATAAGTGGTATAAATTTCAAATAAATATAAGTTTTGCTTGCACCTCTATGTAAATTATTATAATTTGCTATTGATATCAAGCACAGATCTCCAATTGAAATTTCTGTCGAAAATTATTCCGACGATGAATTCGATTTAGTGTTAATGATTGATTCGACACATTGTAGTCAGGAAGGGATTGAGAAACGTATTTTAATCCAGAACAAATCTTATTCAGCTTATTTTATTCAGCTTATCTTATTCAGCTTATCTTATTCAGCTTATCTTATTCAGCTTATCAAAGCTTATCTTATTCAGTTCTGAACGCTCTAACTAATAGGAAAGTGGTAGAAATTTAGATTGATGATCAATTCTACTTGTTGATAAAATGATTATATTTGTGCTTCGAACGTTTTGTAAACATTCGCATTAATATCAATCACAAAACTTTAATAGAAATTTGACTGCTTTAACTAGTCGTAAGCGTTTAAAAATTCGAGTGCAAGATACCTTGCACTAAAACTAAAGAGAGTTAATAAACACGTTGTAAAAAACAAAAGAACTACTTGCCGGGTGTTCAGCACTTGACTGACTGATTTCATAATTATAAATTTCTGAAATAAAGAATAACAAAGATTGGAACTAACAGTATGTCTATTGTGAAAGTTTTATGTAGAAATTTCGGAATTTAGTCACAAAGGTTGACAAAAAGAAAGCCCAATATAGTGTGCAGAATTCTTGAAAAGAATACAAATGCCGTAAAACTGTTATCAATTTGTCATATTCTAGTACCAGTAACACTTGTTGTTCTATAGAATATACGCCTTAAACTTCCTAAACCTTTGTAACAGACTCCTTTTACGTTTTAACTCAATAACTTATCGCTCCTGTCATCGATGATTTGTAGCACCTTCTGTCGGCAACCTTAGTTCGAACCTTAACGAAAGTTCGAAATTTTTACGAATAAGATCATAAGTTACAAATTTCATAAGACGATAAATTGCGAATAAGATTCATACCTGTCTCATAGCAGTTAAAAATCCTGTTGGGTTGAATAAACCAGAAATCCAAAAAGCATGTGGTTTTCCATTGAAACACCACTGTCTGAATTGCTGATCTCTTTCTAATAGTTCTGTAAACCAAAATCCCAAAGTACTCGATTCCCAAGATACCTAAAAATAAATGTTAAGGAAAATAGTTTTTTACAGAGTGTTCAGTAATGTAAGATCATTGTTAACAAAATAAATACATGACTTTGCAAACTAATGTTTAAAGTCAAAAAGCACATGAACATGATTAAACTCTTACGAATCATTATCGATTTCAGTTTTTGTGAAGGTGAAGCTCAAAGGGAAATTTCATCAGATTATTGTAAATATAACGGACAGTCAAATGAGAACTGAACACTCCCTGCAAATGGACAGTAGAATTTGTTTTATTCAAAAATAATTGCGGAAGCGTTGATACATTTATCATACAGGGAGACAACACGATCAATTTCAGTCTTGTAGAAAGGGTAATAGTGACTGGCAGAACGTCCTTCACTCTTGCACTTCATCCTCTGAAAGAAACCAACATCCTGTCAACACAAACATCTATCTTCACGTGACCAAAAATATGGAAGTCACAAAAAAGAAAAATCTGATAATGGATGATAATGATCGAAAACGAATTTCTTCCCTTTGTGACTCGTCGAATTTCCAGGATCAGATGAAACCAGGCAATTTTATTCAGCGTAATTCGCTTCGAGAGAGTTCGATAGCTTTGCGGTGATGTGCGTTCTTCGCAAAATCTTTGTTGCTACTCGTGTGCACGTGTTAAGAACATGATGTGTTCGCCAAACGCAACGCATATGCAACAATGAATTCCGTTTGTTCCAGCACCTTCAGTTCCCGAAAAACGAACCGCCCTTCTTCGTTTGTCTTCTTTTTCAATATTGGATGAACTCAATTTTTATTCCAGAGCATTAAGAAATCTACTTTGTTGAGTTGAGAGTTTTCACAACGCATTTTTTTACTCTACAGATGGCAGCATGGATTCGTAACGACAGTGTTGCCAACGTTGCGAAAGAATGTGTGTAATTTATGTTGCTTGCTCAGTTTTCGTTCGACGTCATTCGCCCATTATATAAAAAGTAAATATTTAATTTGCAATAATAACACCATCATTATTTTTTACTATTTATTTGTAACACTAACCTTAGTCCAGAGTTCAGGAACTCTTGCTTCGTAGATGGCATCCAGAGCATCTCGTAAGGAATCTTTCATGATTATGACACCATCAATGGCTAATTGTAAGTCTACCAAATCATTCCGGACTGTGGTCAGTACTTTATTCATGCGATCTAACTCAAGTCTCAGGAAAATATTCATAGGCTGCAATGGACCCATCTCTTGAAGTGCTCGACGAACCTATAAGTAATCTTAATTCGTAACACTTTTTTTAAACTTATATTGATTTTATTTATTTAAAAAAAAATACGTTTTTAAAACCTATGTTTTACTTTTATAATTTTTTGTGTGTGTTGAACCGTAATATTGCGAAAAATTTCTTCAATCTCAAAACGGTGCCTAACTGAATACTAACTGCAAGCGACGTCACGCTTTTGTTAGCCAATCAAGTTTGGCAAATACATATGACGTCGCTTGCAGGTATCCAAATAAATCTGTTCCGAAAACTGATTCCTCATGGTAATAAACGCAAGCTTTAAAGCTGCAACGTTAACACGGCATGCACAACCACGTGATTTTTTGCAAGTACCCAGTTGAACCATTGCATTTTACCGTGCATTTCCTTTTTAATTTCTTTTTACCGTGTAAATTAATCTTTCTTGAATGTATTATAACATAATATGGCTTTAACAGAAACAAAATTGTTTTAATTTAACAACTTATCAACGTTTCAGCAAATTTGCACAATATTATGATTCATGTTACAGGTATTATTTTTCAACTTTGAACCAATTTTTCTGAGAGTACAATTTGTTGAGAAAGAAGAAACCGTGTATTACAGGACACGTGCCCTCACTCGATTGTTTAAATAGCTCATTATTTTTAATAGAGCATTACAACAGTGTTCTTTTCTTAATTTTTACTTAAAGAAATATCTACGCAATTTATTCTAGCGGAAACTTAATAATTCTTGGCTGATTCCTGTGAAATGACTATGGGTATAGCTATTAATAGACCGCAAGCCATTAGAATAGAATCAAAATATAAAAATGTCCACACTTGAGTTAGCATTTATTAGGCTAGTTTTTAAGGTGTTGAAAGAGTGATGAATGCGCTACTTCTATTTCTAAATGAGAAGGTACATATTCACAACTCATTCTTTCCAAGCTACTTGGGCAACAGGCCGGGAAAGCCTGGTTGGTAGGGCATTGGACCCATGTCCAAGAGTTCGTGGGTTTGATCCCCGCCTGCCGAAGACTCCCCGTGTAGTAAGTGGTGACTGAAGGACGTTAAATCTGTCGAGTAGCAAAGTCCTCCATGTTCCCATAACAAATCAATAACTCTGGGGGATCCAGGAGTTTCCTTGTCCTCTGGATTGGTTCAAAATTACAAGGTTACGGAGCTGAACAATAGTAGTCGTAAACCCAAAAATTGGGTCGGCTGTTCACCGACGGATGTAAAATAAAATGAAAATCTACTTGGACATTGATTTCATAAAATGAAATTAGGCTTTTTACTTTCTTTTTTTAGTTGTAACGTTATTCTCACCAAGATCTGTATGAATTAGATATCATTTCTCCATTACATAAGAATGCCATTTGTCTTGCATTTAGAGGCATTGTATGTTTTCTACCTTTTTTTAAATTTTTATACAATCCTTTAATTTCTTTTGTAATAAATAAATAGCAGTTAATTTATTCTTCATGTAGATGCTAACGAAAATAAAATGTTAGCATATTTAATATTAATTAGCATAATAATGTTTAGCGATTTTGAACACAACTCAGAAGACAAGGGAACTTTGAATCAAGAATTGGAACAAACACTTTTTGATGGAACTAACTATCTGTTTCCAGATTTAAATACTCTCCGACGAAATATAATCCAATGAGTGTATTTAGATCATTGCAAAATTCATAATTTAAAGATTTCAACGCATTCATATTTTTTGGGGCCTGCTACATCATAAAGTTTATTTCAAATCAATCAATCCAGATATTTATAAAATGAAAATAAAATATTATTATATTATATCATCATATCATCCATATTGCGAGGTACTACCAACACAAATCTTGCAATCGCCACTTGCAAGCCCATTTTTAAAGCAAATTATTTTGTTCCAGATGTCAATAAAAACAATACTTTAGGTCCATTACCAAACGAAACAATAGAGTGTTTATCCATCCCAAATCGAATAATTAAAGCTCGCGTAAACTATAGGCGTCGGAATTATCTTACACAGAACGGCACTCAATTCGCCACAAATGTGAGCAATTATTCCAAAGGGGGATCTGTTATTAGGTAACAAAATATTATCAGTTTCACTTCACATTTCATATTTATAAGAGGGGGAAAGAGAGTTTGTCTCAGAGGTATGACTTACTGCGATCAAACGTCATCTCCATGGTTACAACATAAAGACTGATGACGCTTCTGCTTTAGTGGAGTCTTCTCGGGGACAGAAGCAAAAATATAAATGCCAATGATGGTTCAAGAAATGATGAGTGTTTCGGAATATCGATAGATTTAATTATCGATGATAATTATTGCGTAATGTGCTGTAGCTGTAGTCAGTCATACGTATTAGAATTGCTAAAACAGTACACAACATAGTCAGAAATTTTGGAACGTGTTGAAAGATATTATCTAGCAAATTATATTATCTTTTAAATTAAATTATCTTAAACTTGATTAGAAGATACTGTTGTTCAACTTGAACAGAAGCGTTGTTCAGTTTAACATCTTATTAAATTGTCAACAAACATGCGTAGAATTGTGGTTCAAGATTACCAACTATATATATCTTGAAACGATAATTCTGTGTGGGTACTAAATGTTCTAATTTAAATTATGTCGATACGAACGATAATTATGACAATACGAACTCATCTTTGACATTTAGATTGGTCAGTTTTAAACCATATTGCTAATTCGCTGCTTTGCTGGTCGTAACCATTATTTCTTTATCAGTTTTAAATAAGAAAAGGTTAATATCATAAACCTATTTCACTTATTGTTGGGACGTCAATGAAAATTATAGCATTCTGGACTTTTCCATTATTTAAAGTACAAATAAAATAAATTTACTTAAAGTACATTCCAAATAAAGAATTCTTGTCTAAGGAACAGTGACTACTGTGGTCGCTATAGTTGCTCTTATACTGTTTATTTTAAAAAGAAAAGTGTTCGTGTTTTCGAAACCACGCAAGCATAATATATAGCATATCGATAGGTATTGAAAAAAGCCTTCATTTTGTAAAATATTTTTAGTAGATCATCAGAAAATATTACATTTTATTTAAATTTGGACAGAAATAAACTCAACTCTTATAAAAATTCTGTGTGATTACAGAATTTTTTTTTCAAAATTTCTTACTGTTTGTCAGCAAAGGTCATAACATAAATTGCTATTTATTCAAATTTAGGGGAATCATCAACTCTACCGTAATGAAAAGTTTTGCACTCTTAAAAATCTATCTGGAATCGGAATCGCTAAAGGTTTGTCACCATTTGTAGAATATTATAAAAAAATAGCTTTTTATATTTAAATTGGTACGGAAATTCCTAAAACAGCAGTAATTAGAAAATTGAATGCCAGAAAAAAGTATTGGAAATTTGTAAAGGTGTGACATGGGATGTTACGCAAACATTTAATACTCTGTGTCTTTGTTTCTGCAACAAACGCTCCTATTAAAAATTAATGGAATCATGATTAATGATAAGTTTCGTGTGACTAGTATGTCGATATTAATTTTGCTTGAAGAAACGAGGAAACGACAGATGCTTTTTATTTTGCAACAAAAACAGGGATCCCGATGAAAATTTTGCCTACTTAGCTGCTCTCTTATATGATCTTATTTTGATTGATGATATATTCTATTTGATGATGAAAAGGCAATGAATTCTACTTAGTTATCAAGGAGCAATTGAAGTATTGCCAACGAGAACAGAGTTCCAACAAGAATTTTGGTGCTCTAGTCAGAGGAAAAGTGGATGAAATATCGATGGCAAGATTCCATTATGGTAGACACAAAACCAATTTAATAAAAGAACAGTAAAAAAGAGCAATAACTCTATGTGATAACTGCATAAGAGAATTCTAATGATATTTATATTCTAAAGCGCTGATTATCAAAATAAACCGTCACCTATCATCTAAAATAAATCGCATCTATTAAAATAACTAATACTTTTTAAATTGAAATAGTTTGGTTAGCGTTTACTAGCAAAAGTATAGTTAAAAGTTTCGAATTCAGAATATCATTTTTAACTATCAATCAGATATTTAAATTTCAAAGATGCCTAATTATATAGCTTGATTTAAATTTAATTGTAAAAGGAATTAATAGATTATAAACGAAGCACTTTCATTCCATTACTAAACTCCGTTTCCCTCTTTACAGTTTAACTATGTACGAAAATCTGTTTTAATGTTATAGCTAACTATAATAAACATTTTCTACTAAACATAAGGTTTTGACGTTAAATTCAATCGTAATAGTAACGATTATGATTAATAAAACGTCACTTAAAAGTATCGTATTTGAATTTTAATAAATCATGTAATAATATAATGGAAAATCTTTATTTCATTAAATAATTAATTAATTTTTTTGAAATACGTAGTGGATTTATGAATATATTTTTAGCTTTCAATTTCAAATAACTATATTTTGTTTGAGTGTATTTTTTTCAAAATTCACTGTAAGCTAATTTAAAACAAAATAAGCATCTTGCTTCAAATAAAAATATCCATGAAACAGTGTATTCTATAAAATACAAAGAAAAGTGTAGCTTAAAAGAACTATTTTTAATGCTTCATTGTCTTTCATACGAACAAGAAAATTAAAATGCTTATACATAAAACACAAATAAATATTTATCTTTGATTAGTATATACAAATGATTAAAATGTGCAACATATTTATTTTTAAGTCTATTAAATAAAATAAATTATATGACATAGTTAAAAAAATACTGTACTTACACTTTATACTAAACTCAGTGGCGCGACAGCCCATAGAGAGCCAAGGCCTACTGTGCCCATCTCAGTTTTCTTGATCTTGGGCTCTGGGGTGCAGGGGCAGATGTTCCGGTGAGGTGGTCAGCCGAACGCGGAACCTCTAGTGTTTAGTTCCCAAGTATGCTTGGTACTCATTTATCGACCCACTGAAGGGATGAAAGGCTGANAATTACTACTAAACTCAGTGGCGCGACAGCCCATAGAGGGCCAAGGCCTACTGTGCCCATCTCAGTTTTTTTTGACCTTGTGCTCTGGGGTGCAGGGGCAGATGTTCCGGTCAGGTGGTCAGCCGAACGCGGAACCCCTAGTATTTAGTTCCCAAGCATGCTTGGTACTCATTTATCGACCCACTGAAGGGATGAAAGGCTGAGTCAGCCTTGCCCGGCCCGAGGATTGCAACACTTTATAGTAACTTTAATAACAACGTGAAAAACAAACGTGAGATTTAAAAAGACAGTCGTTTCGGTACAATAAATAAGCATTATCAACGTCGATAGGCAGAATCAACAGAAATAATTGAAACTAGAAGTTGTCGAGTGGTAAAAATTGACCAATAAGAAGAGGAATAAAATAAACAAGTTTGGTTAAGTTGAAGTGGCCTATTCTATGGATAAGTAAAGCATCTTGCTAACTTACTGCAACCTTTATAAAGCTTAAAGTTGAACTTTCTCTTTTAAAAAATTTTTTTTATTGTACTTGATTACATCATATTATGATTTAAATAAACACCTTATTTAAATTGCTGTTAATTTGCATAATATCATGATTCTTGGTATAATATTATAATTTATGAATTAAAATTAATTTTTCTGAAGGTGTATAATTACTTTGGCATCGATGTTCTTCAAAAGAATATCTAGGTGTAATTACTGCAGGAAAACCAAAAATAAAAACCACATCATCCACTTTAAAAACAATAAATTCAAGAGCTAATAAGGATTGGACATTATTGACGCATGGTGTGTATTAACTCTGATCTCTGTTGCATTCACTCTGTTGTCTTATCTCAGTCTTCTTCTCTCTGTGGTTTGACATTCATAGATATTACCCTATTGCAAAAACTCTTCCTCCAGAACGCGTGATTGTTGAATGAGACATCAGACCCACACTGGCTCTTGATTAGCCCTGTAGCGTTGACGCCACAATCTCTTCAGGCGCAGGATAGACAACGAAAATGTTAACATTAGACGAAATTTAGCTCCCCGTTTAAATACCATGTTCTGAGATTGTAACAGAAGTTGCAATTTTGCTGCATAGCTTATTGAAACAGAACTATGTTGGAATTTAAAGTAAGTGATAACTACATTAGGCCATTGATTAATTTCAGTTAAGGAAATTTAGATCTATTATCTACTTCAAGGTTGACTTCCATCTTACCCCATTTACTTTCGTATCTAACACGGTTTAGAATACCGTTTTAATTCTATACTCTGATTGTGTATTATGGTTTGTGATGTGTGCTGTATATGCACCATTCAATTAAAACTAAATCTAGTTATAAGTAATTGATTTGGTTATAAATGTAGCATTAAAGTTACAGTAATGGGCTATTGGTGACGGTCTCTATAATTATTTATAACTAAAGCATGCTACAGGTGCTGTCATAAAGTTATTGATCAATTACAGTATAGGAAATAAAGTTCTAAGAGGGGGTTCACTTGCCATCAGAGTCCCTTACAGATTGTTTTGTCGTTCGATCTCACTGTGTTAGTCCTTTGAGTACCTTTCTATTTTAGTCTAACTTTGAATTTGTATGAGTACTCTTTTTAGAATGAAGTTCTGAATGCATGCAACATCTATATTCTGTTAAGCCTCAGAATTAGAAACACTTTATTCAAATTATATGCGGTATGATTTGATTTATATATATTTCAATGCTACTCGAAAATGCATTTGAAACAAAACAATAATAAAATTTCCTTAATGTACACGATTATAAATTTAAGTGATGGATTAACTACTGTTTTAATCCCATTATTTTAGTATCAACTCATGAAATGTATACAAAACCAAAGAAAAATATTGAACCTGCGGAACTTAAACTAAACTAAATTCAGTGGCGCGACAGCCCATAGAGGACCAAGACTTACTGTGCCCATCTCAGTTTTCTTGACCTTTGGGCTCTGGGGTGCAGGGGCAGATGTTCCAGTTGGATGGTCAGCCCAACGTGGAACCCCCAGTGTTTAGTTCCCAAACATGCTTGGTACTCATTTTATCGATCCACTGAAGGGATGAAAGGCAGAGTTAACCTTGCCTTGCCCGAGGACCGAACCAAGGAGCGGAACTTAATAACATAATTAAAACAGAAATGTAGAACAGTTTGTTTATATGAATTGTCACCCTTTAAACTTTTATTTCTGTTCGACTTATGGCTCAGTTAATTTCAGCTTTTCGTTGACCAGGAGAGAAAATAATTTTCATTCAGAAATTTTAAATAATGTAGTTAACGTTCATGCTCATAACTCACTCCTTTGATACTTCGGTTTGCAGTTCTTTGATGCCAACGCTAAAAAGAATTTCAAGGGCTTTTAATTATAATAATAATACTCATTAATGTTTTATAATGTTTTTAAGTCAAACATAGATTGGATCATCTTTCAAATTCCATAACCCTGAGTATGGAATTAGTCGTTATTATTTGTGTTTACATACCATTTAACCAAAACTAACCACCTCTTAGGAACTTAACTACAAATATTCAAAACTAAAGCAAGCTTCATTAGGTCATTGAACAACTCCAGTTGAGGAAAAGATCTATTTTGAAAGACTTTATACATTTCTCTTCCACCCCCTTTCTTCCAGAAAGCAAAAGGAAGAAATTGCCATATTACCATTGTGTCTTCTTCCATTCGAAATTGTCAAAATGGGAGCTACAAACCTTCATTAAAGAACTCCCGACATTCCCAGTTTCTAAAATAATGTTAACTCATAATTCTAAATGTGCATATTTAGTGACTGGGAAACCGCGACGCACCCCCCTCGCAATATTCCCATCTTTTCCATTTCCGACTTTGTTTTGTGTCCACTAACAGTTGGGTCAGCCCTCCCCCCCTGTTCCCCAATATCCCCTCAGTCTTTCAAATGAATGGCACTCTACTTTCTGACATCATTTGCAAGTGAATAACGTACCTAATGAGATGTAATGGGGGTAGGGCATTAAAATAGGGGTACCTAGGCCATTACCATGCATCTTCCTAAGGTTCGAATTGGTCGTTAATGTCCATGAAATGTCGTCTGCATATGAGGGAGGGTACGTGGTTGGGGAGGGGAAACCACGTAAAGAGGAGTCGCTGGAAAATTTTGATATTGAAAATCAAATTTCATCAAAAGTCAGCGATATTGCGTAAGGAGTTTTCTAAGAAACCGTAAAGCAAATTTTGGATTATAAACAAGGCTTTATATCTGTTTTATTAATGAATAATGTTTTTGGGTTCTATTAGTAGAATGTCAAAATTGCGAATAAACTGTTTAAGGAAAGTCATAAATTATGTAGATTTCGCGAAGTTTTAAATTAAAGCATTCTCTTGCTCATTTTTTAAATCCGTTTAAGTGTTACATAAAATTAAAATTTTTTTTTAAAGTATGAGTAACGTGAGAGAACTCAGGGTTAAATAAAATCATTTTTTCTAATTTTGACGCACATTAATACCTAAAATAATCAAAATACATATATTCCGTTACTTGTTCAAATCTTAGCAATAAGTAAAAACTCTTATTAAGTACAGAAAAGAAAAAAAAATTATACTATTTGATATTTTTTCGTATACTATTCGTGTACTAAATACAAAGGTTCTATCGTTTCCCGAATCCAGTGCTTTTTGCTATCACAATTAAACTTGTAAGCTTCTTCCAGATTTGTTAAAGTAAGTCTTTGTGTGAAGATTTGGACTATCACTTTGTTACTTTCAAACATCAATAACATTAAGAAACTGTAAAAAAAATATAGCTTGCTGCCGAGATATAAGAAACCAGAAAACCCCGAACAATCATACCCTTTGTTCCAATGATAAGATTTCAATTGAGATCATTGTTCATTAAAAACTTTTGGACAATGTCAACCAGCACCGCGCAACTAACAAACTTCCTTAAAACAAACGCACCTTTAAAATCAATAAGTTTCTATTCAAAAATCACAATATAACAGGTAAAGCAAGTTTGGAGAATTTGCCACTTGATGAGATTTGTATTTTATTTTTATATTTTCGCTGTAATTTAAAAAAAAAATTGGTTTACCTTCATACCCCAATGAAAATGTAGAGTGTCCTAGAATTAATGGGACCAACTTTAAGGGGAGGTAGGGGACATCACAAGGATTCAGAAATACATAGCAACCCATGATCGAAAACATCATGGAAAAGTAGTAGGACAGGAACGAGAAATAAAGTGACACAAGACTGAAAACATCTGAAATATTTATTGGTCAAAGATATAACATGTGCTGTGGTACACGTCACAAAAGATGATAATAGTTTCCACCATTGCTGGCGATGCCTACGTCACACCGTCGGGCCATAGATTGGCTGACTCGCTCTAATACACCTATATTTTGTTGGATAACCACAGCAACACAGACGATTCTTGCAACCATAGCACTTTTCAGTGTACTCCATCGAAAAAAATACATGCAGCTTAAATTAGGAAAACGTGGTGGCAAGGTAACCGGTTAACCGCGCCCAATCCATTTTGTGAACAACACTACCTAGAGGGGAGCAAAGACATTTCCGACCATGGGTTGCTACGCAAATATTCTCTTGATCTCCTTACCTCGCTTTAAAATTTGTTCCAATATTCCTGGGACACTCTGTATGTTAAAAATACTCTGCATGCTGTGACATTCAAAGTATTGACCTCATTTCATTCGTCTTACATTAGTGCCAACATTATTTTAAAACCTAGTCTTCTTCCAATATGTTGAGCTTTCTAAACACAGACTTTTAGAAAAAGTTTTACGCTTCTGAAACTAAGCATGTCAACTATAAAGCAAATTGACATCATGTAATAGTTATGTCCTTGAATTGTGAAGTTGTGTTGTAAACTATTTGAAATCTTAGCATTATATGAAAAGTAATTAAAAGGTTAAAATTTTATATCTTACTACAGATAGCTATGATTAAGGTTGGTAGAAGACAGTTATAATACTTTACCTCGTGTGACACATATTCTGGCGGCATTTTCTGAAGCATTTCTTCTGCCATTTTGCTGACTATATCTTCTTTAGTCTCCACCCCACTAGCCGAATCTTGTGGAGGTACACGGATCAAAGCATCCAAAACGTCATTGGCAGTATTAATTTGATACCTGAAACATAAATTTTATAATAAACTAAATGACTATCTATTCTTTAAACAGAATAAAAAGAAAGTAAACCATTAATTAAACAATATTAATCAACCAATATTAATCAACAATGTACTGAAAGGATTTAATTATAGACTATGTCAACCTTCATCTATCAAAAGGTACCTCCTGATAGAATCAAGTTAACATGTCTTATGTACCAGTGAATTGGTATTTAATATTTATAGTGGTAGTTAAGCAACACAACTCCCCTTCCAGAATTTTATCTGTGATAGAATTCGATGAATGAATACCACTAGTTGATTTAGGCTCTTATATCATTATATCATTTTTGCTCATTATGTTTTTTCTTCACAACATTTCGCTCAGTTGGCTTTTTTCTCAATATTGTTTATTACCGGGAGACATTATTTACTTCACCGGATTTTTTCTTCTTTGAGCAGTGAATATTTTTAAGCGAATAAACTGTTTAAATGTGGACCATCCATCTATATTGGCAAGCTCATATCACGTCCGGGTCACCATTGAAGGGATTTAATTATCGACTATGTCAAAATTCATCTATCAAAAGGTACTTCCTGACATAATCAAGTTAACATGTCTTATATACTAGTGAATTGGTATTTAATATTTATCGTGGTAGTTACGACACAGTACAATTGTACACAAAACTGTGGTAATTTAAAAAAGTTAAAACAATTATATTTTTTATTATTATTGTTGGATTTCGTCAGTATTAGACTAAGCAAAACTAATTTTTTTAAGCGTAACTCTTTTTTCATTAAATTGAGCTAAACATTGTTAGATATACAAATTTAT
The DNA here is from genome assembly GCF_043381705.1 of Parasteatoda tepidariorum. Taxonomy (NCBI): domain Eukaryota; kingdom Metazoa; phylum Arthropoda; class Arachnida; order Araneae; family Theridiidae; genus Parasteatoda; species Parasteatoda tepidariorum. The sequence continues at coordinate 35,361,682 of NC_092205.1, forward strand.
ACTACATTTGGACGAAGATTCATAGAAATTTTTCTAAATAATAAAAACACAAGAAAGAAGTTTTCTTTAAACTTTCGTTTCTCAAATACTATTTGACCGAGTTTGTTTAAAATTTGTATTTTGTCATTAAAAATTAGATTGATTAAATAGATAAAAACTATATTCTACCTCAGAAACTAACTCTATCGTCTATTATAATAAGTAATCATTAAAAAAAAATTTATTGAGATTTTCTTTTAATAAATTTTATAATTGTGCACAAAAATTTTTTGATTCACTCAAAAATTTCCCGACTTACGGTGTAATGCACAAAAAGTGAAACTAACATTAAGGGGTCCTAACCTTCGACTGCTCTCTTGACTAACTTTTGAGATCATATGTTTAAAATTGTGGCTGTTTCTTATATTTTGATGAATCTAAATCCTTTGTAAAAAATATGTGTTTATTCAGATAAAGTATATTTTTGTGTCTAATTTTGTTACTTAAATTATTGTTTAACTATTCAATTATAAAATTTGAAGTCACATTTTTTAACAATTAAGATTGACTCTTTGCTCGTGAAAATTAGATTTTATAAGAACAAAAGTCATGCAGAGAGACATTTGCGAGGTACGCATGATTACTAACTACATGACACAATATTCCGATAGAGTCCCTGAATCTAACATAGCTAGATATTTTCAACAAGAGAAAGAAAAGTTGCGGATTAAGGTAACCCAAACTAGGTAAACAAACTCCTTCTTACTCCACGTTAAAATTTCATTAATTGTGTAGAGCTGTGTTTTTTGTTTCACCAGCCGAAAAAACAAGACAAGCTACGCAAATTAGTAACTAATTGATTCATATCTGTAATTATAAAAGTGTAATTTTAAATTTAGCTCATTTGCAAATTTCAATTAAAAATAACCGAAGCCCAAATATACCTGATATATTTTTTTCCCACCGAGGTACTTACATCTTATAATATCTTATATTCTATAAAATATCAAGTATGTGTGTCATAGATTTAAAGAGATCATTATTGAAAATATATTTATAATAATTTGATAGCATTTAATAATACATAGATATTTTAANATGTACCTAAGTTAGTAGCGAGCGAAGCGAACTTGGTTTGCGAAGCAAACCATATAAGATTGCGTAGCAATTTTCGGGGTTTGGCGAGCGTCAGCGAGCAGGGGGCGCAGCCCACTAGTTTATATTAATTTGATAGCATTTAATTGTTGGTTTGATAGTATTAATTGATAAATTGTTAAGATTGATTTTTAAAACAAAACCAAATTAAAGATCTTAAAATTTGATATTCCACCAGATAAAATTACCTTGTTCATTACTCCATGTTAAGACTACGATGAAATTTTTTGTTACGTTTCTTTTCGTTGAAAATTGACTCGCAGCTAAAAATATTTCCCCATATGTCTTACACAAATCTCTTACTTTTGTTAGTAGAAATCTACATTCCATTTGTGTTAACAATTGTCAAATTAAAATGCAAATTAGATTTTGTCTCTGGATTACGGAGTACCCTATCTAATTTTTGGTTCCGATATTTTACTTTATATTCTATAACCGTCGTTTAACAGCCGGTCTAATTTTTACAGTTTACAACTACCAATGTTCAACTCCGTAGCCTTGTAATTTTGAACCCAATTCAGAATACAAGGGAACTCCTTGATCAAGTATTGAGAGAATTTTGCGCTCGTGGAGGATTTCTCGATCGAACTAACTCGCATTTGCGTTACATGAAAATGAAAACGACGAAAATTTCCCACGGTTAGCTTGATGGCAAGAGGACTCTAATCCTCGATCCGTCTAACACTAAGGATATTTTACGTCAACACTGTGGTTGGTCCGAGCCGGTAGCGGATTCGTATCGACCAGCCATCGCTGGGATTCGAACCAGTGTCACCTCATTGGGAGGAGAGCATCCTATCCCCTGTGCCACCAAGACTCTAGGTTCCTATATTCTGGAAAAACCTTATAATGACCATAAGAAAGTAAACTACAAAAATTAAGAACATTTTGTTTGAGACTATCATAAAATATATAATATGGGTCTATATATGGCACAAACAAAATATTTCAATCCGAAGAATGTAGTTCTTACAGAGACTAAAACATGAAAATATCGAACTCATAACTATGGCAATATCTTAACTAATTGGCTTTTAGACATTTAATGGTAAATGTCCTACTTATAAACTTAATCATACACTTAGGCAACAAATAATAAGATAAAAGTGCAATGGGGCTTGAAAATAGTTTCTCTTTAAAAGTTTAAATAATGCTTGTTCATAAAATCAATTAAGTATAACTTTCATTAAATAATTAGATTTCCCCTGCGACGAATCACTAGATGCATACAAAATAAATTATTCCATGAATATTTATTATGTTTTTTAAGAAAGCCAAATACAAATATTCAATTAACGAAATTCGTACATAGTTTTCAACATTTTCTAGAATACTTTACTCAAAGTATCTTACCATATTTCTAAGAACGAAATAAATAAAAATAAGGATTACGTGACGCTAATTATTCATAAGTTTACTAATAAAGCAATAACAGCGAAAGATATTTTCCTAATTAAAATAAATTGGTTGGAAAAAGAATTTAAACTATCTTTGTAGTTTCTAAATAAATCTTTCAGAAGCATAATTACATTTATCAGGCATTTACTTATTAAAATTTTATGTTTAAATAATTAATTGCTTAAACAAAAACTCTTCGTCGAAAATAAAGTTGCATTCTCAAAAACAGTTAATTTAAAATATTCTAGTTTGTTCATTAATAAAACTTGCATTAATTAGTAAAAGAACCAGCGTTTTATTTAAAAGAATTAAATTCTTGTAAAATTTTAGCGATAGAGATGAAAAATATATTTCTCCAAATCAGAAAATTTCGTTATTTTTTATTGTATGAGAATAAAATTAATTATACTCTAATTTAATAAGTGGTGCACATGCTTTGACGAGTTTATTTTTTCTTTCGAAAGATCTTAAGTTTTAATTAAAAGAGATTTTTAAAATATCAATGGCAACAAAATCACTATAAAGTATAGTTTTTAATTAAATTTAACAGAAAATGAATTATTAAACGGTATACTTGTGACGTTCAACAATGAGTTTATTACTCTTTTCAAGTATTTCAAAACGATAATCATAGAGTTTAGAAATAAATAATTAAATTTCAAGATTTTTTTTTTTTCGTTTTTGACAGAACTTTTTCGTAGAAGGCTTTAAGGAAATTCATCCAGTTGAGAAAATTATAGTCTTGGCTTGTTTAAGGGTATGAATTTCGCCAAAAGCATTAAGGCGATGTTTAAAGTAATGAAACTGATGGAAAATACTGCAAAAGAATAAAAGGTGTGTAAGACTACAAAACACGGGAAACCTAGTAGCGCACTAACTTCTTTAACGATGTGCTTCAGTGCAAACGCTTCAAATTAAATGGAGAATCGAAAATTGACGTGTTTTCGATTGGTTATACCTGTCGTTCTAGATTTACACTTATGAGCTATTGGCGATTGTCAGTGTTTCCTCCTTGATATGGCACATGTTCATATTACACTACCATAATTTATAACAAAATCGGCTGTGAAACTCATGTGAATATGTATTAACAATTCTTGAAACATAATATTTCAGAATAAAAACAAATACGCGTTCAGATAAGACGGGGATTAACCACCTTTATCAGGGGATTAATCACCTGGTTACTCAATGAACAAGACCTTTTACTACCCAATAATAGAAAGTACCATTTTTTTTAGTTGTTTTAATATGGTGTCTTAAGAAGTGTGAACCTGTTAACTGGATATTACGAAATATTTCGTCATACACGAACTTCAAATGCAATGGATATGGTATTTTTTGTTATGGCAATTACTGGGGAAGAGATAATATTACTTATAACAATGAAAAAATGTCCCCATTGTAAAACGTGTTGAACAAAAGTTACTTCCCCGGTTAAAAATTTAATTTGGTAACAATATTTTGAGATAAGTTTAAAAATGTTGGATAACTGATTGTTACGTCAGCGGTGATGAAAAGAAGGCAACCACGGCCTTCTATTATCTTTAAACTATGCTAATTTCCCCTTATAATTCACGGCAAATGTTGAATGCTACTAAAGAATAGAAATCCTTCAGTAATAATTACCTAAAATTTAGGAAATTGCATATTTTTTAGAATGCATAGAAAAGACACACATATGACAAAGCTGTTACTCTCAAATTTGCGTTTTGTCTAAAATCCTAGCTTTCGTGGTAAAATGATCGTCCAAAATACAGCAGCCCACAGTTTGGTATATCGTCAAAAGCAAGAAATTTATTTCTAAAAGTGTTAAAAAAAAACAACAAAAAACCCCCCGCAAAGTTTCTACCTAAATGAGGAATCTGAACTGTGATCTAAACTATGAATATAGGCTACAAACGAGACCAATCAAACTAAAGATACTATATCAAATTATTTGGAAGTTCACGGTTTTAAATTAAGAGAGTCATTTATAGGAGTGCTCCATTAAAGCATTGATGCCTTCATTAAATGACCAATTGAGAATGTAAACTCTAATGTTACAACGGCCAAGTATTACAAGTTCATACTATACTTAAATGAAAAAGAGATAATTCATAAACAGTGCATTTTTAGAACCAAATAATAAATAAAACAAGCTGAAAACAGTCTATAACATAGTACAAAAATAAGTTTAAAAGAATTTTTTTAATTGCATTTTTACACATAGAAAATATATTTTTACGTATTGCAAAAAAATGAGCATGCGGGTTGAATAAAATAATAATAAATGATAAATACCATTAAATAATAATAAGAAAAAATATCATTCATTTTATAGTCTTGAGTTTTACCCAAAACACAAAGAAACTTTTTGATCATGAAAAACTTTTTGCGTTAAACTAATATATTATAATATTATATTACGTAATTAAACTCTTATATTATATACATTAACATAATCATGGTTATATGAAAGGGAAAACCTCGGAAACTACCCACGTTTAGTTCAACGACAAGGGAGTTTTAAGCAATGTCTTGAAGATATTGTCTGTCCGATGGTGAGAGCCGGGAACAGTAAACGAATAAACCAATCATCACTAGAAAACGAAGTCGAACTTGATCACATAATTGGGAAGCAAACGTTCTGTTCCGTTAGCTAGAGGCTTACAACCTATGGGTCACTGCCCACAAATGGACCACGGACAGCATTGTACTAAGCTGTGGAGGATGATCGAGAATCTAAGTCAGGATAAAGTTAGGGTGTATTTCATGCACATAAAATATGCGTCTATTTGTCGTTACATTTTTATTTGTAACGTTTTCAGTACTTAAAGTGCCTCTAAGGTTTTTTTTCTTTTTTTTACAAAAAGCATGGACCGTTCAACTAAAGAGGCTGGAACCGCTGGCCTAAGCGTTTCTCTAATTTAAATCGTTCGTCATATGTGGGGAAAATGTTACTTTTTGCATACCTGATTTCAGCTCTCAGACTGCATTTCTCTAATCTATCTCCTTTTTGCTTACCTGATTTCAACTCTCAGACTGCATTTCTCTAATCTATCTCCTTCTTGCTTTCCTGATTTCAACTCTCAGCCTGCATTTCTCTGCTATCTCATGATTAATCTTCCATACTCACGTCCTTAGTTTTTCCATAAATAAATTCTAAAATACATACTCCTATATTTCTCTGTAAATAATATTACCCTTGAAAAGCATATTGTTGGCACATAATCAACTTTCCTTTAAAATAAATTATGGTATTTTATCTCACAATTTGTAGTTATAACAATAACAACCAGTTGTCAATTATTTTTTAAGCTCTGCATTGAAATCGACCAGTGCAGAATTCCTTGGTATCACTCAATCATTACAAAAGAAATATTCTGGGAGTAGGAATTTCTTCTCTATCCCAACAAAAACCATTCCACCAAGATCCTGGTGGAAAAATAAAGACAGAAAAACTAAAAAATCCAGTAGATTTAAAGGTTATCAAGCATTTTATAACGGGAGTGGGGGGAACCAAAGAAAGAAAATTATATTTGAACGCATTACATCAATATCACAGGACGATACAAAAACTGGCAGCAACAATACATTTCATCTGAAGTGAAGTGAAGAGGGGGAGAGAAAAGTGGACGTTTCATGGAGGAAAAATATACATCCACATAAATTCCTTCTTATTTCCGGGATAATAAAAAAAAAGGAATTTCATTTAAACGCAAATCGATTCGAAACTCTAACATGTGTGTGTGTGTACATCTCATCCAGCAGAAGATATCATTCTGTGTTTATTCAGTTTTCTTGCATTAGAAATCATTTATTCCCGGGTTATTGAAAAGTTTTAAAAGCAGAAAAGGAATTTTCGTTCTCTGGGAAAGATGTTTTGTGAGTGCTTATGGGAACGATATTTATGATTGTTCTCAGTTGATTCGATGCAGTGTGGGAGGAGTTTGGGATCCTGTATAAATTGCCGGCTATTATTGAAGATTTGGATGTCTAATGGATATTTGATTTTAAGTGAATGGATCTTTCATTTCATCAGTTGATATCGCATCATTTTTAAAAGCATATTGAGCAGCCTTTTGTGATGGTTTCGACTGTTAAGTAGGGGTTTTAAAATGTCGTCGTTGAATTTATTAATTTTCAAATCACACATTGCTTTGATCACAAAATGTTTAGAATCCTTGTTAAAATTTAATTAATAACAGTTTGTACCCGGTGTTTCGTTACCACCACCCTCAATGTATATTTTTAGAACTTTGCAAAATTGTGCAGAAAAATATACACACTAGGTGTCGCAAATTTATATGTAAGAAGGAAAAAATTAAAACCAACATTTGGAAACGATATTTAGGAATATTCTCAATTGATTTGGTGCAGTATAGGAAAAAATTTGGAATCTAGTAAAATCTGCCATTTTTTCTTAAATATTTGGATGTATAATGAATATGTGGTTTTGAATAAATTAATCTTGAACACTATATCATTTTTGAAATCATATCAAACAACCTTTTGTGATGGTTTCTTTTAAATTGAATTTAGGAAATGTTATCACCAAATTTATAAACTTTTAAATTATACTATGTTTTCATTTCATTTTTTTTTTAAAATTCTTATTTCAAGAGGTTGAAATAATTTCTTTTGCCAATAAAACTGTAATAAATTGCGCTTAAATAACTCAAGAAACAATTCCAACTTAAAAAGCACCTGATACAGAACTTCAGTTGAAATTTCTACTTTTATAGCTCGTCGGAGAGAGATTTCAAACATAGTATAACAATTAATATCCCAGAAAACCATGGGAGAGACCATATCCAGTAATGGAATTTTTATAACGATTAAAACAACTATTCTCTCCCCACCTCGTTCTTTTAGAAGAATTCGCCCAAGTTCCTATAGCAACCGACATCCTAACACTCAGCTTACTTCAAATGTATTAAAAAAATCATGATTTACCAGAACTACTTAAATCCGTAGCTATTAAATTGACTTCTTCAGAAGATGATTAAAAAAAAATTTCAGATTGAAATTTATTTGAGGATGCATGATTATAATCGATATTTATAGTACTATAATCAAAATAAAACATTCTTTCCTCTTGCTAGTTTTTAGAGCGAAATTAACTGCTGTTCATTAAGTACTAAAAGGTATCGCTAAAACTAACCTCTTCATAGCAATTTTTTTTATTGATTCCCATACAGCAATCCTAGCATTTAAAAATGTTTCACGTGTTATTATACACTCCCTAAAATTATAACCTAGCCTGCCATATAATCAATTCTCATAAGGAATCAGATCTAATTTTTCAGTTAATCCCTTTTCATGCTGAAATACCAAAAAAGGGCTGAGGGCTAGGAGAAATTCGGAACCAGAGATTTATCTGGAACTAAAGAGAACATGACACTTCTCTCTGAAAATGTTAATCTTTCCATTTTGAAAAAAAAAACTAGACCATGCTCATAACTGGTATGCCAGAAAATCTGCTGTTAAGCTTTCGAAATTCAAGTTCCCTCGAAGCGTCTCAACAATTCTTCGTAGACTTAGAACTAACTCAAGGCCATAAAATTTGAAAATGGAATGAAATTTCGACCATGCTCAAACTACAACATCCCAGCATCTCCGGAGCACATCCTGGACTGACTCAACAATGTTGTGGAGGATCGATTCCTAATAACATCAATGGTTGCCTCAAATTTAAATGAATCTTTGTACAGTTTTAAGGTTTAGAGCTAATCTAAACCATTGGCATAAGTCCCATCACTAGTACAATAAATTATTATTAGTTGGTGATAAAAATTCGAGGTATACTGCGTATAATTGTGTGGAAATAGTTAAACCTGAATTTTATTCAGCTAAGAGCTTTGGCTTAGCTTTAGACACCATCAAACTCACAAGTACGAAAGCAAATTAATAAAAACGCAGTAAAAAAGTTAATTATAAAATCAAAATAAATTAATCTAGTTGACAATAAAGACATTTGTTTGCTACGAGACAATATAGACTAGAGCTAAATGAAATAAGATGTTGTTTATAAAAAAAACATAACTAAACCAGGTTATAAAATAAAGCACTTAAGAAACATCATACTTTTTAACTACAAAATAAAAGAAATGAGTCGTTAAACATTTTGTTAGACATTTAATCCAATCATTTTAAGGGAACTATAAACGAATCAAAATACATAAATAATGAAATTCCGCAGAACGAAGAAAAACATATAAATAATAACTTTTGATCGTAATCGAATTTTTTCCCTATCTAAGATTAAGCTCAAAACATTCAATTTTCTTTCGTTCTATAAAAGCATCTATTTTTAAGAGCATTTTAAAGCCAGCCATAATCATACAACAAGCGCATGTAAATCATTTGATGTTAATGCTCGCCAATATTTCATAGCTAAATTTTCCAGTCATTATCGTTGAAACAAAGAAATTTATGCGAAAGTTAATATTGATAAATGAATAAATGTATTTTTAAGCTATAAAACTCGGAAAAAAAGTATTTATCTGTTTAATGGCCATCCGTTTAGACTTATATAAATTTATGACATTAAACATAAAATTTTTTAAGAGAGATTTAAATAAAGCTATTGATAATTGTAAATTCTTAAATTTATTCAGGCTTTATTTTATTTCTTTAAAATAGTTGAACATTTAAATTTCATATGCATACAAGACTGTTTAAGAATTTTTTCATTTAAATTGTTGATATTTTTTTCTTAGACACAGCATAATTAAATTTGCTTACATCAATCTAATTTAATTGTAAAAATAATTAGTGAATAAGACTGAATGCTACTGAAATTGGACTCCATTTAAAGTTATGAGTAATTAGGATCCATTCCCTGCTCGCTTTGATCACCAATCCCACGATTTTATTTTTAAGTTTTTTTATAAACAGTAAACATTTTTTATATCAAAGTTAAGTATTATTCAAATTCATTAAAATATTAAAAAATGTTTCGTCGCATTTACATACATTAGGTACTGCAAGATTTAATACCGATTTTTTAAAAAAATTTATCCATAAAATTTAAATAGATTAAATTTTCTTGTAATTTCCTCCACAAACGTGCTTTTTAAATTCTTATTTAACTTTATGTTACTATAAATACTCATGAAATATTGTTTTCCGAATTTATTATTTAACATCAGAGTGGAAAGTTAATTCGTAACATCACTTTATGATTTGATTAATTATATTGTATTCATTATTTTAAATGCATATGCTAACCATACTCAGTTTTAACAAAAAAATTAGTATAAAAGTAAGGAAACCGTATTTACAGTTTGAAAACTAAAAAGCGGTTACTGCGTATGTTTATCCTAAAATGTTTTGAGCAAAGTAATATCATACAATTACTTTATATTCTAATAAAGGAAGATCACTTTTCGCTTCAAGATTAAAATTTTAAATTGAAAATAATACTAAAAACGAAGTAATAACAGAGAATAACATTAGGAAAAGATAATAAATCAAAATTTTTGGTAAATGCATACCTTTAAATGGGGACCAAATAAATGATTTACAGGTAAATATAGTTATGATTTTTAGTTATTTTATATTGGTAATAGAGTACCAAAACTATAGAATGTCCACATCTGTACTTTATTTGTGCTTTTTCCGTTATTATTCACTTTAGTCTACTTAGAACAAAGTTTACGATATCCTTTTAGAAATTGTTATTTAACCCTTTTTTCCGAGAAATAATAATAATATTACAAATATTGTGTAAAAAACTATCAATAGCTAAAAATTAAATATTTATAGAATTGATTTCTAACTATGCAGATGTATCAAAATGTGTCTTTATTTTCCAAAAAAAGAAAACGTTATTATGTTTTGTTGATCAATAATAAATGGAGTTTTAAAATATATTTTAATAGGAAAAGGTGGAAATAAAGAAGAAAGCTGTATTATACAAATTGCATCGTCTTTTAATATTTTCTAATTAATTAAACACAAAACACACTACTAAGTATCTGCAACAGTCTTTGTAATAAACCAGATATTTAATTAATTTAAAATGGCTCGTAACATCAAAACAAAACTCTTTGTCGTTTAAAAAATGATTTGGTTTATAATGACTATTTTTTTGTCCTCTTTCTAAGTTAATAAAAAAGTCTAACAATTTGAAAATATTTTAAAAGTTAAATTTAAAATTACCATAAAATTTTAAACTAAAACATTTAAATAGTGGGTATAATAATAAAACTAATTTTACACTCTTTGAAAAATTGGAGCAACGTTGAATCATAATGTTAGTACCGTAAACCATACTGTTTATATGTATATGTAACCATTAAAAATGATACAATTTTCGTACTTTAAACCATGCTGTTAATATGTATATAGATATTTTTACATGGAATCTTAAACCATAACGTAATATTAGTACTTGAAATCATAAACCATGATGTTTTTATTTTAAACCATAAACTATACTGTTTATACGAATGTATGTACGCGTTTATACGAATATATGTATGTTAATATGTAACCATAAACCATTGCAAATTTGCTGCATCTCTTAAAATGCGTTAAATTGAACCAAGTTTTCGTACAAGTTGAACCATAGCACTTTGTAATCAAGTTTAAGAAGAGCAATAATAAGGTCCAAAATTAGCATCATATTAAGGTGGTAGTGACTTGGAACTATATTACAATTCATCAAGGTTCAAAATATCTAACAGAGCACTTCAATGAAGTGCTAGTATGGTCTTCGTTTGTACGCACTGGTATTTTTATTGTCTCGGGAGAGAGCCACTTTGACCTGCAATTGGGTTCTTAAACTTTTTAGCTCCAAATCTAAAATCACTTCCGTTTGATTTTTCAAAAGATAATAAAGATTAACTGTGGATGCAAATTAGTGCCAATGTTTAATTTACAGCTGAGGCAAATGACAGGTTTGGTGGAAGGTTTTATTCACCATGCTTACAGTTGAATTTTAAAAACATATTTGGAAAATTTAAACGTTAAATAAATTTGTTTATTAATAACTATTTTTAAACAAAAATGAAATATGCTTTGAAGTTGCAATAAAAATGAAAAAAAACATTAATAATACTTTAATTGTATGTAACAATCGTGTCAGTTATGAAAAATAAAGAGTGTACAAGTTTAAAATGATATAAAGGCCCAAATTTATTTGAAACAGTGAATGAAAGATTTTAAATATTTAAGAAAAACAAAGGTACTTCGATCGTGAACAGAAATATAAAATCACCCATTTAAAAATAGGGTGTTCACACTGGAAATAAAAGATTACCACAAATAAAGCTTTCTCTTTTTAAACTAGATTATTTAACGCTCTAAAACCTTTGCCTTCAATAACTAACACAAAAAGTACCCCAGTTTTCTATAATTTTGAAAATATTATTACCAAAATAATAATTCTTTATATTTACAATAACTTTAATGTTTGCACTTCTTATGCGCTTCTTCAAATAAACTTATTATTTCATTGAGTGAATAGAAAGGTTTTATTTTACATTGCTCTCACTTTATATAATTCACAGTATCTTTTTTTTAAAATCCGTTTTTTTCCCGTTTATTTCTTGCATAATTTAACAGTATCGATGAGATCGGAAGAATATGGAAAAAGCACGTTTTCACGAACCTGACAAATCTTTTTTCAAATTTGCAGTCTTAGAAGCATGATATAACTTCATAATTTTTTGCATCTGATTTTATTAAATGTTAGCACGCATATTACTTTTTTTTATTTTCGTTGCATATGATAATCGCATCGATTACGTTTGTTCCAATACAGTCTGTTCAATGACGCACAATACGGTATTCTCGTGTTAATTTAAAATATACAAATATATTTTTTTCAGTTACGATTGTTTCAACATAATTTAGGTCCACTACATTAAACAAAATGTTAAATTAAAAACAACAATTTTCAAACTCAATTTGTATATATGAGGAAATCCTTTTTGTTTTAATTAAACATTTAACAATGTATAATACATTGTTCCATACTGAAATATTGAAGATAGCAATTAATATATTAATTTTTATATTAAAAATATTAGTAATTTATAGAACTCAAAAGACGGTCTCATTATAAAACTTTTAAAAAACTATAAGAGTCATGAAAAGTAGAATAGAAACCATTTTTAAGGGAAAGTTTTTTAAAAATCAAATACTTTTTAAAAAGTTTCAGTTAAGGTTTAGGCTTTTGAATTTTTTATTGTCGCTCCGAGAGAGTGTAAATAAGCCGATTATTTTAGGTATGAAAAATAAATTTATAAAAAAATTGAAGTAGACAGAAATGTAATTTGTTTCGCCAACTAGAATTCACAATCGGTTACAAAATAAGCAGATAGATGGCGGCACAGACAGGAAAAACTATAAAACAATATTTTCTGCTGCATGTCAGACTGTTCTGCTGAAATAGTTATAAGATCAACTGTCATTTTTGTTCTCATACTGTGCCAAGTTGTAGCTGCAAATGGTTATTTTTTTTTTTAAAAAAATTACATAGTTTCTTGTTTCAAAACGGATCAAAACGTACATTTCCACTATCTTCTCGTTTTCTTTCGATATTTCATATGGTTGGTTATTTTGGGGAAATTCGGTAGCCATCAACCTCTTCAATAAGTTAATAGCCAAAAAGCTGTAGATATGAACTGATTATCTTTAAATTTTGAAATCCTGTTAATTTTGTTCTGACAACAAGAGCTTTTGACAGCCTAAAAATTTCAAATAATTACAAAAATAAGGAATTCCCATGTGGAGAACCATCAATTTTACGTCCAAAATACGTATATTTCACCTTTAAATTTTACTAAGTATGCGTAAAATTTATGTAAAACTGAAACGTCGAAATACGAGTATAACAGAAAATGGTTATCCAATAAACATAAAATTCATGTAATATTATTCGTAAACAAATTCGTTTATTTTGCGAATATTTTACCAACCACTTCTTAATTTTTTCAAATTTCTTCCAATAGTGTTCTTGCAACTCAAGAAGAAGTAAATTGATTACACATGGGATTTAAATCAATTTAATTGGATACCTGTAAGTGACGTCAGGGAGGCGTGTCGAACCTGATTGATATCTGAGTCAACAAAAAGACACGTTTCACTTATGATAACGTCACTTGCAGGTTTTCAATTGTTTTAATCACTAGGAAAATTCCCGCAGAGTTAACATCTTGCGTACTCGAAATCGAGCATTGGCAAAATTTCTGATTAACAACTCATCACAAGGAAAAAGATTTAAGAGAAGATTAAGACTGAGAATTAACACTTCAAAATTAAATCAGAATTTCTTGGTTCTTTATTAATTTGGATGTTATTATGCGTCATATATTAAATTGGTTCAGGCATACCACTAAACAGGATGAACTCATCACCAAATGTATATGGTACCATATTTATGCCAAACGTGCAAGCATATTTATATTCGATTAACATATTAATTATATTCCATTACCTTATTTATATTCGTGTGTTTATTCTTTTCATGCAAATCAACAGCTAAGCTGCAAGCAAAAACAAAGCACTCCAAGATGCACTGTAAAAAGATTGTATGCGAGAACCATCTGAAAATCATTTATCGTGAGTCTCGCGTAAAATAACTGAGAATTAATAACGGAAAATTTCTGTGAAAATAAAAAAGATATTTACAGAAGTTTAAATTATATTACAGAAATAAAATAAGTATAACTCTGTAAATTACTTCCCGGCTCTGAAACCACCGGGTACATTACATTAGAAGTCAAATCTGAACCACTAAAACACGATCATTGAAAGTACAGTCCGATCACATAAACAGCTAAAAGCTGCCCCATAAACTGCAACCCCGCTGAAGACAAGGTAAGAAATTCTTACCCACCAGACTAGATGTTTATCAACTAGATATTTATCAAATAATAACAATATTTTGAAATATCTAAAAGAAATACCCCGAAAAAAATCAAGAGTTTTCCAAAATTTTGTGAATGAGATGTCCAGTTATATACCTTTTTGAACAAGAACTTAAATAATTAAACAGTTTTAGTTAAACAGTTTAGTTTTTTTTCTGCGTTTTTACGGAATTTTTTTCACTAAATAAATTTCTATGGTACTTACGTTATATCTGCATTCTGATGCAATCCAAACACTGGAGGGCAATCATCGGCTGGAATTCTTCTGATTCCATCCAAGCATTGTCTCAGATTATTGCACACTGGCAATTTGTAGCCTGGATAGAATTCAAAATGGTGGTGAAGTATCTTTTCATTGAACCATTCATTCATGTAAGTTGTGAGCAGTCTTTTGTCGAAATCGTCAGTTACGCGACCTCCATATTTCACCTCCGCCAGCATAAATCTTATGGTTCGCCAACATGGACCCTATCACAAACATAATTTTTATGAATAAAACTTTTGCAATAAGCCTATATATTACACCCAGCAGGAAACGAAACGAAATTTTCACCCAAATCTAAACTCTCCGAGAATGCAAAGAACAGTATTAGTTTTGAATATGCCGACCGGTCTGTGTAGGGGGCAAGGAACTGCCCTTGCATCAGAAAGGTTCTGGGTTCGAATTCCGGGCAAGTCATGGATGTTCTTTCCTTCTCTGTACTATCTGTCCTTACTGTGGGAGCGACGTTGGCCCATCTAATATGGCGCCCCTGACAGAGAGGTCAACAAAATCGCCCTGTAGATGCCTGAATTGACGGATGTTAACACAGGCGCCCATTCGAAAAAAAAAAGTTTTAAATATCTTAATTATTATTTTAATGTCATTAGATATTCATTATTATTATAACTATGAACTCCCTTTATAAGACTTTTGTTGAAAAACATGAAACTACCACTTACAAAAACAGAAAAAAATATTAGGTAATCAAAATCAAAGTTATTATATAAGAACTAACTGTATTTAATGTTTGAATAAATCATATTCGTTATGCCGAATGAGTAACGTTGATTTTAAATGTCATTTAATATGGAGAATAGTGATTTGTATTCGCAAATTAATTCAAATAGATTGGAAAAGTAATTCCTTGAGGTTTATCTGTTTATAATCAAACACAGGAAAATCAGTGTCGTACTCGGTCGAAAATAATACCGAGAATAACTCGACCATTAAAGATTTAGNAACAAAACAGTTTTTAAAACTAGAAAAATTGGGCATTATTATAAAGCAATAAAATAAAAAAGTGATTTTTTGTGAAAATCCTCTTTTTTAAGGTAGTCGGATACCTTAAAGATTTAGTCTTTATTTAAATTTCATTTAAAACTATAAATAAATTTAGATAAAAATTTTATCATATTGTTTTGCAACCATCATGCTGTAAACAAGTTATATTTAATTTTTAATCAATTTTATCTTAAATTGTGCGATGTCAACACATGCAATTAAAATAACCAATTAATGCAATTAAATACAAAATTAAAATATTATTTTAAATAGAAGCAAAACTAAACTATTCTTTTTAGGTACTATTGCTAAAATAATTCCTTTGACGAAAAAAAAAAACATTTTGCAAATTTAGTAATTTAAATGTTAATTTTTTTTTAAAATCAAGATTTTGGATGAAGTTGTAATGGTAAGACGTAGCAAAATAGTTAGGTTTACATTTTATCCCAATCAAATTGGAAATTTAATCTACGTAACCAAATCTGCGCGAGTGTTATAAGAAACGTTGATTTTTTTTAATTGAGTAATTTTAAATTTTTATGAAACAGTTATTGTTACCTTCCAAACAAAATATAAATAGTAGGGAATAGTGAGAGAAGGGAAAAATGGTTAAGTTTACTTTTATTCCCAATCAAATTGAATAACTTATCTGAGTAACCAAATCTGCTAACAATAAAAGATACTTTGAATTATTTTAATTGAATAATTTTAAATTTGGCTGTAACAATAATTGTTACGTTCAGAAAAAAATATCAATCGTGGGGGAGAATTAATTAAGCAAAAAGGGGTGGTACCCCTTAAATTTAAAAAAAAAAACAACAACTAAAGAAATTAAAAAAACAAAAACAACTTTAAAATAACAATTATTCAATTTGTATTATACTTTAATGATGTTTTTATTACATTTATGGCGTATATTGATTTATACTTAATCGATTTTAGAAAGAAAAAGGAATCAGTAAAATTTGATTGAAAATGTATTTGTTTGAGGTGATTGTTTAGAATTATTATTAGGCGATAAAACTCGAAATTGTATAATAAAAAAATGCGCAATTTCTCAAAAACAGCTTCGTAAGCAACTTGCTTATAACTAGTTTATGAATTTTATAATTCATTATTGTAAAATAAAAATTTAATTTGTTCAATATTTTTTGATTTTCAATTATTTTTGAGTAATAGATAAAAAGAACTCAACTTTGTTGCATACAATGCATACAGTGTAAAAATAAATTGTCCCTTAGTTTATATTATGAAACAATAAATGATGTTCCATGTTGTTTAGTTGCTACGTTATTCTATCATTTATCAATTAACCTATCATACGTAACACTTTTTAAGGACCTTGCATAATCACACAGGTTTCGAATATTGGTGAAGTTTGTTAAACATTCAGAAAAATGTGTAATAGCATTTCTAAAACAAAATTACAGAAGGACAAGTTATATTAAGTTATTAATTTGAATCATCCACATTGCCGGGTAAGGGCTTTTACGATTTTTCCTTCATTAAATTTGTATTTAACTGTTTTATGAATCACAACTTTCAAAAAACTTTTGGTTCAATATTTCATTTTTGGTTCAATATTTCAACTTTTTGGTTCAATATTTCATTCTCAAAAAATATAAATTTCTTGAATTTGCGCACGTTGAAAACTTTCAACATTCTACCATTTATTACATTATGTTAAATTTTTAAGGAATTTTCCAAAACAAACGACTCAAAAATAACGACTCCATCCAATCAAACGAATTCCGTTATTTGATAGAAATATTTAGTTATCGCCTTACAATGATATGAAACGGTAAATAAATTATACTAGTGGACTCCACTCTCTGGTCGGTGACGCTCCTCAACCTCAACCCCCAAAGCCTTATGCAATCTTATATGGTTTGCTTTGTAAACCATACTCACTTCGCTACTAAGTTAAACCTATTTGAATTATGTTCTATTAGAAGAATTTTAGGAGTTAAAATCTTAAGAGTTTAAATCAATTATTAAAGTCAGTTCTCTTAAAAAAGTAAGTTTTTTAATCAATTATAAGTTATTGAATTAAAAAATTTCAAATTCAAATAAATGACATGCGATTGAAAAACTTGCAGAAAGCATACAATGCTTTTTAACCCCTTCCTTCTCGCTCCCGTGAAAATGACGGGGTGAGGTTTCGCCCTCTATTTCTCGCTCCCGTGTTATTGACGGGCTGGAGTGTTCAGTAGTAACGCGCCAATAAAAATAAAACTAATTAATTTCTTTTGCTCTGAAAGCATTTTATTTCTCATTTTACACACCAGATGGCAGTACCAAGATATTAAGGTAATTGTACATAGTTAGTTCATTTTAAACTAGATGTCAGCACTAATCAATTACGTAAGACAAATACAAAAGCCAAAAAAAAATAGGCACTCTTATGACCGTTTTCTTGAAAATTAACCGATCGGTAAGGGGTTGAAAACAACAAACATGTATGACGTCACGTCCTCTGCACATTTTTCAATGTTACCTCGTTTATAATTGTCACTCACGCTTTTTCTGGTCTTCGAGCACAGTTCTTTCTTATTACACTTAAACATAACAACCCGACTAATAGTCAATTTTTAATGAATAACAATAACAATGAATAAAATTATTATTATTGAATCTGCATGAGCATAATATCGAATGCTTTGTGTGTTGATATGAAATATTCGCTTTTGACCTTTCAATTCTTCACAACTGTTTAGTTTAGATCAATTTTTCTTGTCAACGCAAGAAAAGAATTTTCATTCAGAAGATTTTAAACTTTCCTTACAGAATCGGAATTGTTAATACGATAAAAATATTTATAATTTCTTAATTTAATGGTTTTTAATTTTGATGTAACGGTTTTGATCAAGAAAGTTAAAAGAGGTGAGCAAAACGAGAATGTTAAGGAGTCGCCCGTATTTTCTTGTGTTCTAAGCCTACTGAATGAAAAAAAGATATTTATTAAATTTTATTTCTCAAACAAATGGGTTTCAACAGTTTTGTTCTATAAGAAATCTTTAGTTTATTTTTTCCACACATTTCGAAATAACGCAAGTAAAATATTTCTTATTTTCATTCATCCCCTGTACATACAATTTTATATTCTTTACTGTAATGATATGAAATTTTCAGACATCAAAGAATTTATTTTTCGTTGAAGGTTTTTATAACGAATTTAATTTATTACTCTTTACAATGTCGAAAAAAATAATATAAAAAAACTAACAGCCTCCTAAATCAAAGAGAAAATGTAAGAAATAAGACAAATAAGATATTTGAAAGTCCAGATATAAATTTTCGAATTCATAAAGTGGAAAGTAAAAGTGAATAAAATATTAGATGTGAGGGAAAAAAGGGAATATTTCATATACTTCTTACTTAAGTCTAGAAACAATTTGCATTAATATACGACCTTTGAAAACTATATTAAATATTTTACTTTAAAATTGGATTGATATTTAGAATAAAATATTATGCTTTCGAAGAGTCAACAAATAACCTTATTTAAAAAAGTTTATTTATATACAGGCAAGATATGTGATGTTTATCTAAAATTCTTTTCGTGATGTTTTTTTACGAAAAGATTTCGACTTTATCTAAAACTTCAATGCTTGATATTATCGAAAACAAGCAAAACTTATTACAAAATTGCTATAAATAGTCTTTACAAGCCTAAGTATATTTTATTACTTCAATTCGAAGAAAAAATTGTAGAATTTTTGATTTGAGCCTCTTTGAATTGAAATACTATTAAATGCATATGAAATGCTTAGCTAAAATTAAATTTTTAAATTTAAAAATAATAAAATTTAATTGAAATTATAAGCAAACAAATGATTTATACAACATTCTTCGTTAACCTTTAATATAGCCATTAAAATGCATACAGACATTTCAAACACATTTCTGTGCACTGTTATAAAATTTTAAATCCAGACATGATTTATTTCACTTTATCACCATCGATGAACAGTCTAAACAAAATGTTAAGATAAAGTATTTAAATTAACCTTCAAGAATTTATAGTTTTGAACTTAACTCAGAAGACATGGTAATATCTAAGACAAATATCGGATAAAACTTGCATTTATCGAAAAATTCTTTGGTAAGCAAGCTTTTGCTTTGCATTTGGAAGCAAACCATTTAAAAGTTTTGATGTTACTAGCAGTATAGTAATGAGTAAGTTTTTTCTTTTGGTAACCTAAAACCAAAAACCACAGGACGTTTTCGAACCCGATCTTGAAATTATTTGGAACAAAAAGTGCTCAATAAAACTCGTAATCACCCTTTTAACTGTGAAGCAATTACAGTTAAAGTTATAGAAATGGTATCAATGCATAATAAAATAGCTATGCACTAAATTACGCCGCTTACAGCGCCCCCAAGTGAAAACTGTGGAGTTTGGATTTCTATCTGGAAAACGGTTCGAAATAAGGGAAAAAGGGATATATTATAACGTGATTAAAATTTCACTATTTTCTGATTCCAAACGGTTCAATCTTTTTGATTATTTTATGGTATGAAACTCCATTGTTGTATGAATAACTCGCAACTAATCAATTGCGAGTTATTCATACAACAAAGAGAAAAACTCAACTTTAACTGCACTTTTTCATTTCTAAGCAAAAGGATTTAAAATTAATTGAATGAAGAGTAATAATAACATACTTTCTTCGTTTCCATATCATCAAGATGCTTCTGCATGAATTTCATAGAAGCCAGAAAATCAGCCTGGTTGAACTCGTAAGGAATGTTCCAGCCCAAAGGTCCAAATTTCCTTCTTTCCTGGACAATGGTATTCAGGAAAGCAATGCCAAAAAGCAGAGGCTGCCATTGGGGAGCATTACTGTATTCTAGTATGTCATCTGGGAGGCTGGCATAAGTTCTTTTTAGACTAGCTTTAATTCCTTGTGGCGGCTCGTTTGTGAACTTAATCGAAATCTAAAGTATGAAAATAGTTAGATGTATTTATTTTTGCTGTAGAAATGTACACATTTGAAGACTTAGTTTTAAAAGTGGTCAAGCTCCATTTACTGAAAAAGTTAGCTACACTTTCATTTTCATTCAAGTCATTTTTATCTTATTTTAAAGTTATTACACAACTAGCTTGTTTCTGCTCTCATAAAGTAGGCCTCAGAAGGGAAATGAGATAAGAAAAAACAATACACTCAAAACACATTATTAAATAAGTTATCGCTTACATCATTCTAATTCTTACCACAATTCACAAACCTGTTATTAAGTGCTGTATTACATATATTTAGCTTCCTTTAATTTTATAGTTTAATTTGCAACAAGTATAGGAAACCCAGAAGAACAAGATATGAATACAGTTAAGTACAGAGAATCGCTGAATAATATACGATGATTATAATAATATAAATGTATATTTAAAAGTAATGGCAACATATAAGAAAACTTTTTGTTCATGAACGCATAATTAAAATTACATTACTTCCCTTCAATATAAACTAATCAGCAGTCTTGTACTTAGATGGCAAGAGTTTTTTGTTAATGTTACGATCACAGATGGCATGTCGGAAATTCTTATGCCTCATCCAACTGACATCTGATGGTGATTGAGCCCAACTTCAACGAATAATTCCAGAACAATCTATTAATGGTCTACAGAAAGAAGACCACTCACGACAACAGCGAGATGTTTAGAAATGAATGGGGGTCAACCTGCGAGGTACAATTTAGCATCTTCAGTCCTATCAGCTCAAAACCTATTGTAAAACTGCCCTGTAAAGAAATGTCTCGCCACACGCTGTAGATAATTCTTGATAACATTGGCAGCCGTTTTTTCCACGAAACTACTTCCACGCTACAACTAGATCTATGGTTTTATGTACTCTTCACATCAACTGCATTGTCCCCTCACTGCTCCGATATCCCGTTTGCACATACCCGATATTCTGCTACTTTCTGAGTTACATTACCGTTACTTTATTAACTCTCGAACTGAAAATCCAAATTTGTTTCTTATCAGTTTTGATTCCTTGAAACGTAGATTTTAAACAATAAGACAATGCTATTATTAACAAATTACGACAGTATGATATAAGGAACAACCGATTAAAAGTAGTGACAAATGTAAATGAGTGTGTACCTGAAGTAGACTGATGGGAAACACTGGATGTACTTCCGTTGTTATCCAGAGTCGAAAGTTTTCGTGAATATCATTTTCTTCGGACAAAATTTCTAGTACTTCTTGAATGAAATCTAAGCTCAAGTGGCAGTTCTGCAGCATAACCCAACCACCAGTCTTGCACATCTTATTCAATATTCGACGAGCTGGTACTTCTTGTCCTTGTCCCATTGAAACTGCATTATACTCTAAGAAAAAAGGTCATTATTCAGTAATTTGCAATTAAATGCAAAACTGTAGAAGAGAATAAAACTATGCAGTTTATAGTATTCTTTAAAAATGTTTTTAAATATTAAACAAAACAATGTAAGCAGTATTTAATTGAAAATCTCAACTAAGAGATGGAATATAAACTAGCGATGCTATAAACTTTACAAATAATAGTATTTTTTGTTGTTTTGTAATTCATTTCAATGTAAAATTTTTCTTTACCTTTAATTTTTAACAAATAGCTTGTATTACTGTAAAGCTAATTCAAAAATCATCGAAACAAAGAAATCCGAAAAAAGAAAAGAAGAAAGTTTTACCTAAACATTCTTTTTTTTGCTAGTCTTAAAAAAATTGCAAGAACTCAAGCTTCGGATTTTGGCAGGAAAAGAGAGGAGGAACTTAAACTTGAATGCTATCTAGAGAAGTCAGGCATTATTACCAGTGAAATATTTCGGAATCGTATTCCAATGTACTGTTTTGGAACAACTCTAACCAAATACTAGTCAATAGACCTTAGCAACTTTTGACTTATAGTTCAGACGTTGCAAGGATTTCTATGCATAAAAAGTGTTATTTTTGACTTGTATTTATTTAGATTTTTCTTTTGAACTATTTTTCCTATCTATTCAGATTTAGACTCAATTTAGCGTTAAAAATACACTTACAAAAGAAGAAATATCTCAGTTGTCTGGATAATCACTAAATAACTAGGCCAAAATTGCAAATAGGTTAAAGTAAAAAATAGTTAGTTAATTACAGAAAAATACTCACAGCCTTTTTTTTCTTCATCTCAGGTTTAAATGTTGTTTTTCTGAAATATTTTTTTTGTTGTTTCGTTAAACAATCTGGTGGTTTAAAAACAATCCATGTAACATTTTGGCAGCACCATTGTAAATTTTAGTTAAGTTTAGTTACAGATTTTAGTGCTGGATGTAAGGTGGTTACGAAAACATGATTTTGAATTTGCAAGATGTTTTTAGACAGTTGTTTTTAGACCCCAGATTTTTAAAGCTTCTCTGTCAAATATTGAATATTTTAGGGGTGACGAGAGTGTATGATTCTAAGTCATTAACTGTTTCATTTTTGTTAATAGTAAGGGACTTTTCTTGATCCGTCGATTGTAAAGTCAGCAACAAAAAAATGATATTTCTAGAATACCTCCTCAATTTATGGTTGAACACTGTTTCAAGATCATTAGATATTATCTTATGATTTTGTCTAACTTAAGGCGTGATCTTATTTAATTAAATATATCTTCTGCCCTGTTTATCTTCTAACATTATTTATTAGATTATACTCTAATGAGTCAAAGCAGAATGAACCTGACAATAACTCCTCCCCCCATTTTTCAATGAATTCATTTGGATGTCGCAGAGGTCACATTATTATATTGGAATGCTATTGAACTACGGCTGAAGAAGGGAAGACATTATTTTTTAATTTACTTTCACGAGTGATAGGAAAGGCTACTGATTTAAGAGAATTTTGTATCTGGAAAATCTTAATAGAACGAAGACTAGAAACGAATTTCGAAGATACTCGTTTCGAAACTTTTGGCCATTTCAAGTCTTTGAGTCACACGTCTGATAGGTTGTTAACAGTCTGCCGTTCTTAGAATAAATGCAAAGTGGATAAGTGAAGGTGAAGCCAAGCAGTAGACATCAAGGTGATAAACTTCGACACCCCATCAAAGAAAACGAAGCTGAAAACTTCCCCGATGGGGGAAAAAATAAGCGCCAGACAGTGGCTCAGCTGACAGCTCAGTACAGTACAGGTTCAGGTGGGAGTTCATAGGAACTTACAGTTAAGTAGACACTGTTGGATATGGGACTGCGCAGCAGACGTCCCCATATCCAAAAGTATCTTCTTAACTCGCTTGTGACCTCTGTTGGCCAAGTGTCTTTCTACCTCTAAGCCTGGGTTTGCGATGACCCAGTGTTATTACAAACTGTGCCTACAGTAACCTACATCGCATAGTTCCAACATTGCCAACTATGCCTACATGGATATCGGATCGTGGATAAGTGAAGTCCACCGTATTTACGCCATCTTCCGGGCAAACAGTTGCTCACCAAATGTACTGCATGTTAAACACAAGCTGGTGGAGGCTGAATTATACATTGGTTGAGAACTGCCTGAATATAATTGCGGATAAGTTGCACCCATACATGGCATCGGTTTTCCCAACTGGAAATAGAATTTTCCAGCGTTGACAACGCCTCAATTAACAAGGCTTTAATAATATTGAAGTGGTTCGAAGAGCATAATGACGAATACCAATTAAATGCCCTGGCCACTCAGCTCGTCGGATCTTAATCCAATAGAGTATATTTTGGATGTCATAGAAAGGCAGCTCAGACATCAAACATCACTAAGTCGGATTATCTCGATTTTACGTGACCACTGCTCAGAAACTTGGTACAACCTGTCCCCAGTTGTTTTGTTGCATACAAGGTGAGTTACAACTGTATAACTTTAATATCTATCTATTTGAATATGTCTAAATTTAGCAGAACTATAAACTCGTTTTCAATCGCTTAAAGTAAAAATATAGATACAGGTATTTCCTTTAAATTCGAATAACATTAAATCTTAGAAGACATGAGAAAGAGTGCATATTATAAACATGACATACCCAGTTCATTCTTTTTAGCAAAAAAATGAACTTGCATGCTCGGATCACCGCTGGTTGAAAGCAAACATACTAGAGGTGTTCGGCTATCCGATTCTTGCCACATATCTTCATAGTCAAGAAGAACACCTTCCACAAACTTCGAACCTAAAGAGGCTAAAACAGAAAAAAAACTTTAATTCTAATAAATAAGGATCCCAAAAATACATAAAACAATAAACTGGACTTTAAAACTAGATTAAAAAAATTAACCATGACCGATATTTTACATCGAATTAAATAATTTATAACGTAATTATAGACTAATATCATTGACAAGCCTTATGTGTAAAACAATGGAAAGAATGATTTACAACAGACTCAATTGGCACCTGGAGTCTCATTCCTTGCTTGCTGAAGAACAGACTGGTTTTCGAAGGTCAAGATCAACTTCGCATCATGTAACTCTTTTTAGTCAAGCTATAAAAGACGTTTTGGATTCAAGGTAAGTTCTTACAGCAATTGCCGTCGATTTGAAATCAGCATATGATACAGTTTGGAAAGAAAATCTCCTACTTAAACTTTACAATATGGAAATAGCTGGACACATGCTAAACTGGATCAAGAGTTTCATAGGTCAGCGCCTCTGCAGAGTCAGATACGGAACAAAACTTTCAAAATATGGTCTTCTTCAGACTGGACTCCCTCAGGGAGCAGTCTTAAGCTGTATTCTTTTTAACATATATATCAACGACCTTGTCCAGAAGTTAAAAACCTAATAATAACTTTGTAAAAATACTGGCAGCAAATAAAATCATGAGGTGTCAGGACTCCAAGCAAACCATTTCTGCAGCATAAAAACACACTCTGGCCCCATCCCTGACCAGCAAACATTTGGCAGGCAGTCAGTCAACACAAGCTGTTGTCCGTGAGGCTAATAATAATAATAATAATAATAATAATAATAATAATAAATAAATAAATAAATAAAATAAAAAAAACCCCACAAGCTCGATCCACACAAACAAGAGATGGCTTAACTGTTGATTGACGCACACACAATAATACACTAATCTATATCATATCTCAATCTATACCACCAAAACACTGCCTCAACTACTACTCATAATAAAAATAGGTAAAACACACAAAACAACATAAACAAAACATACATAACACACAATCAACCACGGACTGGCTCACAATAGCAGCCAATGTGACTGATCACCACACACGCCACACCACTGACCCTGCTCCCAGTCCCCGGGGACAGACAGTGAGTCCGGAGCTTTTCAGCTACCCGTGGAGGCCATTTATGTTAAATGTAAAAAAAAAAAAGTTAAAAAAATAAATAAATAAATAAATAAAAATACCTGTGACGTGACTAGCTATTTTATATTGTACTGTTATTGTCGATGTCCATCCTTTGAGTCTGTAATGTAACGTTGCTAGTTTATCTATGTAAAATTAAATTGTCGCTACTAGGCCGGGATAGCCTGGTCAGTGGGGTGCCGGGCCCATGTCTAAGAGTTCGTGGGTTCGGTCCCCGCCGGTCAAAGACTCCACGTGTAGTAAATGTTGACTGATGCACGTTAAATCTGTCGAGTCTCAAAGTCCTCCATGTTCCCATAACAAATCAATACCTCTGGGGGTACCGATCCAGGAGTTTCCTTGTCTTCTGGATTGGTTCAAAATTACAAGGCTACGGCGTTGAACATTAGTAGTCGTAAATCCAAAAATTGGGTCGACTGTTCAACGGCGGTCATAAAATAAAATAAAAGAATCTATCCCTGGTATCAAATGTCTACTCCATACCGATGACCTCCTCATTTGGACTGAGACCCCAAAGAGAAGGTCTTCCTTCCTGACTGACAAAATACTAAACCAAACCCTTATTCACCTCGAGGAATGGTATCTGAAGAATTACAAGGTTAGCTTAAATGTTTTTTCCTGTTTTAAAGAACTGTTTATTTATAAGTGTAAGACAAACAAAGACAGGTTATTCCCGGAACACTCACTAAGTTACATAAGACAAATGTTCAGCGTATGCACCTTTATTCACCCGAAACGCATACTAACGACAACTCTTTTTCGTCCATATATTTAATCAAATGATTCTATTAATTTTCATCACAGCAGCAATAATGTGTTTCTGCAAAGATCATGTAAGGAGGTAGCAAAATAACTCTATGTTTTTCATGTTTTAACCTAATGTAATCTAAGCCTAACCAAATCTAATCTAACCTAACTTAATACATACCTAACCAAAACTAACTAGCCTAATCTAACTTAAAACAGCGTTTGCACTAATTAATGAGAATATTTAAGGTTAAGTTCCTCACCTATTAGGATTGAGTTCCAGTATGTGCAAATCCAATCATTACATCAAAAGTTACTAAAGATGTTAACTTTTTTTTGCAAACTGAACATGAACTTATGAAGGACAATATTTACGTACTACTCCCAATGACAACTTCTGAAGGACAAAGGTTGCCTACGTCCAATCTCATTAACACTGCAGAAACACAGCACTGCTGCTGTGATGACAGGGGCATGTTATTGAACTAATGTACAATAACCGAATTACTTTTGGGGGTGACCTAGAACGCCCATAATGAACATATCTACCTGAAACTTGAGTATATGTGTCTTTCCATGTGTCACCTCTCTTTGTGCATTGTATTTTTGTAAATAAAAAAGTGTCCTTTGGGCATTTAGGCTAACTCTGTAATATAAGACCATAAAGATTTTACAGTCACAATAGAAACATATAACTATGAATTATCGCCTACCTATTTCTTTGCTAAGATCGAGCTAAAATGTAAACATTTAAAAAATAATATGATGCTTTTTTTTTACTGAGAAATTTAAACAGTCTGCTATAAACTATATATCACATAATATCAAATTTCCCTATGCGCATTATGTTAAATAATAATGTTAAATATTACGTCGCTTATATACTATTCATATGAGAATATGAATAGTATATAAGTTCAGTTTATCTAATGTTTTATCCAGTAAAATCATATTAGCTGAATTAATCCAATATTAATGCAATATTTAAAATGCATGTAATATAGTTATATTACAATGAACTTTAATGTAAATATGTAATAATTTAATACAACAAATTCTAATTAGTAAGGAAGTTATTTAATATGTATAGTAAGATAAGGACTGCAAAATAAAAGCAAATAATCTTTTAAATAATTTAATATAATAAATGTCACAAAAAGAGGATTTTATTAATGGGTTAGCTTACCCGAAATAAATCGTTTTGCTTGAGAGAGTGTTCTATCTGGACACCATGCTCTTATCATCAATAAAATTCCAAAAGAATCTAAAACTTTGTCATAACCACAAGGGAAAGGCGTATTTTCCGGTGCTTCAGAGTCATACCAGATTTTCCATTCCTGTTCTTTGCTGCATACCTCAAAAATTAAAGACAGGTACTTACATATTTTGTAAAATATTTCATCTTTCGTTTGGAATTTTCTTTCATAAATTAAGTAATGGGTTTTAACGCTTATTGCTAATTGTGTAGGATATTATGCATTGTATATTATGAAATAATAGAGTAATATAGGGTATGAATGATTAAATAAAACGAGAATAAATTGAAATATTGGTCAAAAATGAATTCAAAATCATATACACATAAGGGGACAAAAATTAACGCTGCTATTTGTATACTTTCTCTACTTGATAAATTAAGCGAGGAGAAAAAAACATGAACAAAAGCTTGACAAATAAATTATAAAAAAGACCATATTTAAAATATCAGAACTAATTTTTTGCGGGGATAAAATTGAATAGCGAATATTAAAAACGCATTAAAATTTCATCTGGCAATCTGGTTAGTTTTAATCTGCGTAATCTCGTCATAAATAATTAATTCGTCCCACCATAATGAAGTTTAAATACTAATTTCTGACATCTAATGTATGCATAATTTCTATTCAATTTTTAAAAAGATATTAAAATATAGTATTATTTTTATCTCTGATGAGGGTATGTGAGAGTTATAGAGAGGAATCCTTTTGCATTTTAAATCCCGATAATGTTATGATGTCTATAAATATATAGGAGCTCTACATTAAGAAACGTTTTAAAAAACATTGCATCCTGGCGCTGTTAAAAAACAAACCACATGATGTTTCTGGCATGATATAAAGTTTTCAATTGTTTTGTAAAGTTAAGTGACTAATATTAAAAGTGTAGAAAATGAAGTAAAATTGTTACTCTTACTTCATCAAGAAGTGTTGAGAAGTTGCGTAACCGACTCAGTTGAACAATATTGAGCCAAATCACATCAGGTATCCAAGTATAAGGCTTAGTTCTGACTGATTTCAGATCTAAAGAGGCACCTCCTGCAGAAAAAAAACAAATTGCTGTAGACAGGTATTATGAATAGAAAAAAAATCGAATGAAATGTATCAACTGCTATTTACCTTTAACGAAAGCAAAGAACTCATTATACTGGATTTTTCCACCTTCCATTTGCAGTTTTAAAGCCAACATAAGAACAAAAAGAAATCTGTGGCATTCATAAAATCCCCTTACGGCGTAACGGTACACTTCATAAGTTAAATACTCACTAATGTTTCGAATTCTTTTTTGAATATCTGCGTCTGGATCTGACCTAAAAGAATCAGCATTGAAGAATATGTTAGTCGATGCTTTTATTCAAGTATAGCAAGCATGAACTTTTCGAAATATATGAGCAAAATAGCATAAAAAAGCACGAGTAATAACCACATAAAACGTACTCTTAAAACTACGACCTAAAGAAAATGGTTTATGCGTTCAAAATCAGGATAATAAGTCTTCCATTGTCCTTCATAGCTGAATTTTTAATCAAAAGTAGTTGAGTATTCTTCGGGTAAAATCATTCAACACAGTTTCTCAACAATTGACCTAGATTTCTGGGAATCATTTTATATTTTGAAAAATTCTAATAATCTATTTAATGACAATTCTTATTTCCTATTCTTTCCAAATATTTGGAAATCCATTTTGTTTTTATTTTCTACATCAGGGATTTCCAACTTACGTGAGGCCGGGGGCCACAATTAAAAACACCAGTCAAATGGCGGGCCGCAACTTTATCAAAATTTTATATAGGACTCTTTTATGTTTGAAGGAACATTGAATTACAAATTAAAATAAGAAGTAGATCTTTACCTGAGAAATAATTTATTTGCACCGTTGGTGTGTCAAATTTCCAGAAACGAAGAAATTAAGTTTTTTTTTAAACGAAGAAAAGTACTTTTAATCCATGTAGATTTTTTTCGAAAATTGTCCTAAAAAATGACAACTAATATATTTTAATTCGTTAGGCCACAAAAAAAGGCTTCGCGGACCGGATGTGGCCTGCGGGCCGCCAGTTGGTAACCACTGTTCTACATCTTGCAACATTAGGCGCTCTTATCCTACCCCCAAGTCTTTATCAACTGTCCCTTTTTATAATTTGATTATCTTTTCTAAGCTTGTTCACCCCACTCAATCAGTCAAACCTTTTTCCCTTGATGTAATTTGTTTATAATATTCTTTTACATCTCTGCGTTTCTCTCGTTCATTTTATGTCTCAACACTGAAAACTTTTTATTATGGATCCGAAACTATCGTATCGACTGTTTATGTAGCATTATTAGCGCTTTTTTCATGTTCCTTAATCAGACATTGATTACTCTCTGTTACCTTACAATAGAAATATCAAAAAGTCCTAAAAACTGCTTTAAAGATGTTTGGTACATAACATTGATGACACTCATCTCCACTATAAGAAAATATAGGAGGCTGCCACGGGCTGCTACAAAACGAAATTCTTCTCTGGCTTCGTTTATCTTAGCTTGCGTTGTAGCTGCTACACCCAACTTGGTAGACACTTGGAGAGTAGTAGCTTTTGTGTCCTGGAGAATTCCCATAAGGCCCTCATTGTCCACCAATGATCCCTAAAATAAAATAGGAAAATATAATTGTTACTTACTTTTAACTTTTATAAGGAATTATACGTTAAAATGAATTTTCTACTTCCATAAAATATTTGAGAACGTAACCCGTGAGGTAATAAAGAGTGTTTCAAATAGAGATGAAATGGGCTGAGCTCGAAATCCCGACGAAAGCTCCGGCTCGTGAAATGAAAAAAAGGCTCAAGTGGGCTCGAACATTCATACTCTTTCTTACTGCTTTATTTAGATCTTCTTGCAAAAAGAAGTTGGTGAAGCACAGTTTAATAAAAATAAATTCTTAAGTTCTTACGGTTTACAAAGAGAGTTTTTGATTGGGAATCTTACAGAAGATGAAAGACTTAATTGCCTACTGTTATTGGTAATTATCTTTCACATTCAATTCAAGATTTTTCTCTTCGCTTTTTGTTTTGCAGGTTAGTAATTAAAAAGGTTTTAATGAGGAATTTCCTTGCCATGCGAGACCTCAAAGTTCCAAGTGGCGAAACTTCAATTTTGGTCTTTATTTGACGTATATCTCGGGCGTACCCGGGATCTAAGCACTCCTATATATCTCGGGTTCAGGGTTAGGATTAAAATTCTTTGCACTTGGACCTACAACAGCGACCTATAACTAATCTCCAGTTTCAACATTCAAGATATTTAGTTTACTACGATTTAGAGTTTAGCTATTAAGATTTGGTTTGAAATCGCCAATTTTTTCGCTTATATCTCGAGCAAATTTCAAAATTTATTTAAAATTTACAATTTAATTATTGAAAATAATAAATGCATATCTACTTGCACTTTTTCTATATTAAGAAATCTAAACGGAACCCATTCTTAGACTGCTTTACTAAAGAGAGGGATTTTTTTCTATTTTCGATAAATATAAATTTCCTTTTTAGAAATTTTGAGGATTGGTTTTCACTGAAGAACTTTTTGTAAAATTTCTTTATTATTATTATTATTTTATGAACAATTAATAGAGTTTTATAGCATTTTATAGAAAAGTGTTATAATTTTTAAGGATTTGAGAAGGAAAATGAATATTTTTTTTAAATGATTTTAATGTGTAGGAAATGTTTTCGAAAATATGGTTTTGGGCTAGAAATATATGAAAAGAAATAATGAAGTTTTGAATTCACCATTCATCTATTATATTATCTTGCACTAACTCAATGTTTTGTTTAAACATAACGATTTCAACCTATAGATTTTTCGGTTACAATTGTTACAGATTTTATGAAGTATCTGCCGCGTAATCGTTGTTGTTCTAGAGACATTGCCAAGCACAATGATAGCATAAAATTTACAACCAGTCACTGCGAATGATACTTCATATGTGTGATAACTTTCCAATATCAAAATGCGTTGCAGGAAAGGAAATCGCTCTCAGGCTGTTACATTGAAAGAATACTAAATCGAAGTGAATAAATTAATGAATAAAGTGAAGCCAATCATCGAAAGAAAAATCTAATTTCATTATAAACAGGCGTAATTTACAAAACACCCTTTATAAAATAGAGAGGGGACAATTTAAAAAACAGAACACCTTAATTATTTCTGATCTAACAATCGTATTGTTACGTTCTAAGATGAAATCTTGATTACCTGTGAGACTAGCCTTAAATTTAGTAATTATTTTGAGCAGACGATTTTTAAAGTTTTGAAATAAGACTTGAAAACTTACTTTCTCGTAATTGGGTACTTGCACTTCAAAAAGAAGAATAAGATCACGGATACCCACACGTGTGACCTCTGACGTATCACCTGCTGATCGTTTATAAGCAAATTAGCGAGTTAAAGTTGAGCTAAGTTTCATGTTTAATGTTAATTTACGTTAAGTTTATCTTAATACAGAGCCGTATCGCAGATCGAATTTGTTGAAATATAATTCTTCCTCGTCTACGTCTTTTACTTAGTTTAAATTTAATATTTGTTGATATTTTTTGTTGATTTTTGGGCTTGGGTTGCTCAGAAGGGAAGGAAAAGTTGCTAACGTAAACAAATGCCACGTTTCAACAACCAATCAGCATCAAGTTACTCACACTACGTCACTTGCAGGTATCCCATTAACATGTTTTATATTAGAATGATTTTGATTCCAGGCTCTTCAAAACAGCAGGGGGGGGGGGTTCTGGAAAATACTGTCTCAATAAATTAGGGAGGAGAGCGGTTGTCGATTTCCTTTTTTCCGACTGAATAGTATAAAAAAGTTGCATTTTTGAATTTTGTCATTGAAAACTACATAGTTAAAAATAATGTAAAAATGATTATTTCGCTCTCCTGCCTAAACTATTAGGAACATATTTTCTAAATTGCGGCAACTTCTCCTATTTGTAGGGTCAAGAAATCAAACTCGTCGAAAAATGCAGGTTTAATCAGAAAAAGAACATTTTTGTTTCTGATTTCATACTTTAAAATATTGTTAGCACAAATATTCTAGCACCGTGAGGATTGGTTCCATGATTTATAAAAATTACGTGGAAATCCAATAATTAGATCAAAAGTATTATTAATGCGTTCTGTTCTTAACTGTCATATTGTACATATTTTTAAGTCGTGCAAAATAATCAGTTGGCTTAAGGGAATTTTTACATCAAATTAATTGACATTTGGAAATAAATAAAAAAAATCTTATATCATCAGTTCAAATTAGAATATCAATTAAATTGCCAAAGTACCTGAGCGCTAGTTAGGTGATCCAGTAAATTGTTTTCCAATTCTTTGATGTTGTTTTTACTTTCAACAATCTCACTAATGACTTTAACTCTTTCATTTTCTAATTCCTGAAATTCAAAATTTAAGATTCAGGTTAAAATGGTTACAGTATTTTTTTAAATAACTGCAATGGAATTATTCATAAGAAAAAAAAATATGTTTGTATATAGGCAATTTTTTATCATTAGCAACCGAATCAAAACTAATTTTGTGTAATTGATAATTTTGCAATTTTTTTATATATGCTATGTATAAAATATGAAGTTTATTGTGTTATCCATGGAAAAAAGAAGTATTGCTGTTTTCTTAAATTTTTACCAAATAATTTTCTCATAATAAATGGAAAACAAATCAAATTTAAGATTTTTTCAACATTCAACATTTCATTTTAAACAGGAATAATACTAATGTTAAAGTATTAGACGGAGAAAAAAGTTCATATATTCACATCAATTATCTCCGTAGCTTTTGCAAAACCGTATTCTAGTGAAAAACAGAAGAAAATCTTTTTTATTACAGGCCAAACTTCTTATTTGACCGTCAGATCTTATGTGCGATACATAGTATTTCCAAATTGGAGTATTTCCTCTAAGTTATATTACTTTCAGCTTTATATTAAAACAAATGTCAAACTAATAATTTTACACAAGGCACAAGAAAAAATATTTTTGGATTCAACTTATACTACTTTCATGAACTTGTATGACACCATTCTCTGATTTTATAGTAGGTTGCAAAAATTTTGAGACGATATGTTTTTCTGTTCTAACTTTTTCTGCAAGCAAAGTTTCTTTATAATGTAAATCAGAAATTCGTTGCTTTAGTCACCCTATATGAGAAGCAACAAGTAATCCTACGTAAGATAACTAGAACCAAAAATTACTAATTCACATCATCAAAAAAGCTTTGCTGACAAAAAAAAAATTTGGATTTAATTTTTCATAATTGAAGTCATTATTTCATTCGTTTTGTTAACAACTAAATAATGAAAGCGCTATTAACACTTATGTTAAATTACGTCACGTCATGTTGTAGTTATAAGGTACAGCAAAAAAATGTTCACATAATATTTAATTTACCTTCTCCCGTGAATTCCTTTTTATTTCACCGATTATTTATTTATTTAAATTTTTTTTTGTTGGTAAGTGGAAAAATCCCGGCTCTAAATTTTTTACTTACAACTCATACGTGAAGCCATTTTTTTTCCTTTGCATACAACCATTTTTTTAAAAGTTTTTCTATTTTACTTATAATGTTTTAAAGGGGGTCACTTGTTTTATATTAATGTCAATTTATTAGATTAAAAAAGAATGATACTCGTAAAAACTCAATTTAAGAGCAGGTTACCAAATTTTTTAAGAATATTTCTTGAAAAGCCATTTTTTAAACAATATCGAATAATAATTTTTTACAAAGAAGCAAAACTGTATGATTCACGAACCGATTTTTCGGATAACATGACTCTACCAAGTAGCTGATCTTCTAGCCCTTTAGCTGTGACCGTAAAGTCTATCACCGAAGTCTTGGCGCTTATTTCTGGTGAAAAGGCTGGATTTGGCAATTTCGTTGTTACAAACAATTGAAAACCATCTGTTACATCACATTCTTTTTCTCCCAACATAACCTGGATAATAATATAAAATTATTTAGGAAATAGGAATTTTTTACTGTTCTTTCATCAATTCATTAAACATTATTATTATTATTCTATTGAATAAAATGTTAATTAATTATTTATTATCGCTTAAAACAGTATTTTCAAATTTAGAATTTAAAGTTTTCAAAAATATTTGTTACTGCAATTTTATAAAAATTAGTACAACGTTGAACCATGAGATTCAGCACTTTCACGTAGTATCCCGCAAATTCACGTACGAAAAGCTCTATAGCAAATTTCTCTGTGCAAACGCTGTAACTAACACAAGTTGTTGGGTAGTGATTGCAATGTACGTGTATTCAACTTGTATTAATAATTACGTAAACATACGTGTATTCAACGTAAAACTGAGAAGTCTTTATATTGTCAGTACCTTTAAAAAAATCTGTGCAAATTTGTTTCAAAATTAATAATGAGTTTAATTCAAGTTTAGCTTTAATATCGAATTATAAAAGTTTTAAAAAAGGATTAATTTGCGCAATAATGTAGTTAAACTAGATACCGTAATAAAGCCGTATTGGAACCGTATTGAAGTTACAAAAAATTTTAACGATAATATAATCCATTATGCTCCAAAACTGGTTACAATGTTATCTTGGAAAAAAAAGTTATTTTAAGCACATTTTTTTAGTGCTTTTGAAGTCACAAAAAATATTTCTTCGCAAATTTTTAAGTAATATGTTGTGAATTTGTTTATTTTACTCCATATTCATAAACATTTGTCTTAAAATACGTGAACACTTGAAACTTTTAAAGTGAAAGGAATAGGAAGATGATTTTCTAAGTATCTTCCTAGATCATCAGATGAATGTTTATGAATAGCATATCTCCCGCACATGCTTATGAATTTATGCGAAATAAATTAAAATTTATTTTATTTTAATTCATTTTATTTTTTTGAACTTAAAATTTGTTCTTAAGAGTCACTACTTACCTTGAATGTTGATCCACTTTTAATATAGTTCTTTTCTAAAATATTTTCTAAAATTGGATCTAATTCCTCTCCAACATCTTCAATAAGGAGAGGTTTGCCAAGTGATAAACATTCTTCCAAAAGTTGTCTAAAATATTTGTGGTTTAACGATGTTATCTGCAAGAAATGTTACTGTTTATTTTAGAAAATTCGATAAGTTTTTGTTTGTTGCTATGTCATACTTTTTCATAAATTTTAGATTTAGTTATGGGATGGAATATGTAATATATTGTAAACGTTAATGTTTTATCTGTTAATCGCATTCTTACAAAAGATATTTCACTGTAAAATGAAGACAACGGATACTGTAAAAAAATAATTTGGCTAAACCAAGGGGCTCAAGGGTTTCAAGGGCACTGAGCAAACATTTTAGCAAATTGAATAAATTACAGTGTTCATTGTTTGAGAACATGAGAACACGAGTTTCATCAAAACCATTAGGTTTAAGGCTGCATATTAATGAACACAATAGATTTCGAAATACAGCTTCGAGAAAAAAACGCCTGCGTTTCAAAACAGTTTTGAGTGTTCTAGCTAATCGGAAAGAAGTCTAAGTTTTGACTACCAGATTCGAACATTCATCCATGGAGATTTTATCGTAAAGATAGCAAGATTCCATCGAATAAATTAAAAATTTAGTACTATAAAAAGAGTTTTTATATTACAATAAAAATAATTATCTAAATGATGGCAAATATTTTTATAAAAATAACTAAAAAAACTTTTGCAATTTAATTTTTTGTAAAGTTATCCTTTCAATTAAAATGTTGTTCATTTTAGTTTTATTATTAATATATCTTTAACCTAAAGTTCGCATTCTACTAATAAATAAATAAATAAAATAAAAATTCACTCTGCAAAAGAAAATTTCCTTGCACTTATGAAAATGACGTGAGTGGGGAGAAACCCCATTTACCTTTCTCCTTCTCAACCCCAATGTTTAATACAATTTTTCAGCTATTGCAACTCTCAACTAGAATTGAATAGAGGAACTATAGTATATTATAATCCTATTAACACCACTTCAATATCCTTCTTGCTTTTTCTTTAAAAAAATTTAATTATTTTTAGACTTGAGGCTGCTTTTAATTTGTACGAAAAAAAAAGTTTACTTATTGAATTCTCTTACACACCTATTATCAAATTTCCTTCTTCAATATTTTAAAGATGTATTAAGACGATAGCTGCTGTACGTTAAACCAAATATATGAATATATTTGTTGATTGCGCCATCTATATTTAACCTTATGCAAAACTGAGTGTAGCATTTCTTCAAACCTAATTATTATCTTCTATTAATCAGTGAATAAATTTAAAACTAATTAAGTTGTGGATAACAATTTGTAAGAATATAACATTGTCAAAATATGACATTATAGAACTTGGATGAGATGCTAAAAACTAATTTTTAAAATCCTTAACATTTGTGTTTATTAGAATACAATATCTTACTTGTAGGTCGTGTTTTGCTTCAGAGTTTTTCAGCCATGATTTCCCTTGCCCTTGAGGATCGATTAGAAGAGGATATCTAAGAGCATTAGTGACAAGTATGCCATTCTGTGACGACAGCTCATCACTAGGCAGGCCACACAAATTCCATTCTGAAATCTGAAAAACATAATTTCACTCATTACGACAATAATTTGAATAATTTTGCCTTTTATACGAACACATTAAGAATTGCTTCTATGATATTTTCTGTATTTTGATGCTACTCACAAAATAATAATTATAATACAATTGTTTCTATATAGTTCATATTATATTACAATGCCAATGTTTTAGAAACTAAGTAAGGTGTTGAATTGTTAAATAGTACAACTTAAATGATAGTTGAAACTATCATTTAAGGTGTACTATTTTAACGTACCATTAGTTGTGGTGATGAATTAGTATTTAAGAACTAAGTTTTTCCCCAATATTTCAAAATAACAAAAACGTTTAAGTTTGAACTGGACGTTTTTCTTTTTTCTTAAACGTTTTCTTCAACAAGCGTGTGGCTTATCAGTACATTGTTCTCAGCATTAAATTTTAAATTCTCTCTTTACTATAAAATTTTGATAAAGTAGGCTGTTGGTTGGTAGTAGTAGGTTTGCAAGTAGGTTGGATAAAAGTGTAGGAATGTGTCATCAAGTAAGTACCATATAATTAAGTTTAGGTGCCATATAGTTAATTTGCACGATAATATGATTCAACTAATCACCGCAATAAAGATGTAGCCAATTTTAATAACGTTTAGGTTAAAAAAAGTGAGC
Source organism: Parasteatoda tepidariorum (assembly GCF_043381705.1). Classification (NCBI taxonomy): domain Eukaryota; kingdom Metazoa; phylum Arthropoda; class Arachnida; order Araneae; family Theridiidae; genus Parasteatoda; species Parasteatoda tepidariorum. The sequence goes on from NC_092205.1 coordinate 35,399,874, forward strand.
TATGTTATTTCAACCAAAGAATGCATAAATATTGCTTCAAACACATACTTCATTGACTTGAAAAATGTTATATTTACAATGATTTTCGCCGACAGAAATGCCATAAAATTTGAATAGTTTCGAAACTTTACAGTGTTCAGTTTTAATCAAGTTAGGTTGTGTTATTAAGTTGTATTTATTTAGTTTCTAAGTAATGAAAAGAAAAGTGTTGGGTTTCTCCTTACCGTGGATGCACTGACCAACATCTCCATGGTATTTATTTTTTGGCTGACCGGAATTTTTCGCTTAAGAATTTCTGAATGCCAAGAGCTCATGAGTGATGATCGATAGTCTTGATTAAATGGTCCAGCATATGAGAGGAAACCAGTAGCTACCAGAACATCACCAACTAGTCTAAAGAAAAGAAAAATGTGACACGTGAGTACTCAAGGTTTGAGTGAAAATAGGATTTAGCAAATATAGGTTTAAGCAACGATATTTAATCTAGGGGAAAGGACCCTAGTATTAATCCACGCTTTTCAAAATTATGATTAGCATGCTTAGTATTTTTAAATGTAATATACAGTGTTCAAGAGCAAATAGCGAGCACGCGTTGTCATTGAACGTGTTGCTATGGCAACTGCTGCTGTTTAATAATTTTTAGAATTCTTTATTTTTTATTAAGTTTATTATGCATTGATATTTTTGGTGAGTTTAAATGAATGACCTGAGAAAATGGCCCGAGAAAGCCTATAAAATACTGCTAAAGTTGTCAGTAAAGAGAATTTCATCCCTTGAACGAAGTTTGCATTCACCTTGCCTTTTTAGGAATTAGAAATCTAGTCTACAGTGCAAAGTGTATTTTAAGTTCAAGATGAGTTCGCTTTTACTACAACGTTTCAATTCGATTTTACATTATGGATAAGTTGAAAACTCAAAAGAGAGTCTTAAAATCATCGGTAACTAAGCGAAAAGATAAAGTAGTCACTTTAATTGACACTGCGAATTTGATTGCTCTCAAACTATTTGCATCAAAAAATAATGCATTACCTTCACAACTTTATTTAAGTCCAATTTTGATGTTTGTAGATGTTTAGATGTCATTTTTGATCAGAAATCTACTGTACAAATCAGATGCATGTTCAAGAGCAAACAGTGCGTACGCGTTGTCATAACATGCGGTGCTATGACGACCGCTGCTGTTTGCTCTCGAAACAAACAGTGTTCAAAAAGCAAACAAAAAATATGAATCACCCTAGATAACTTTTGATCCAAAGATCAGATTTTCTCATACTAGGATACAATTTTAATAGGTAGAAGGGGAAACCTCAAATATGCTAACCGCAGACGATATTTTAAGTTACGAAATCAGACACAAAAATTTCATGCAAAAAAAAAACGATTTTTAATAATTCCTTATTTATTATTTTTAATTATTTTATTTAGTAATAATCGAAATAAATTTTAATTGCAAGGTTAGTAAATTTTTACATCATTTTGAAGAAAGTAATTCTATATGGAAAAATACAAAATTTGAATGAAATTGGTCCAATAATTCCTGTGAAATCGAATTTTAAAAACTTCAGATATTTAAAATTTATTTTTTCTAGAACTATTGAATTGATTTCGAATAATAAAATATATTATAAAATAAATAATAAATAATTATGAAAAATTATTTTTATCACGGAATTATTTTCACAGAAACGAATTTTATAATTGTGTGAAAAAAGTTTATCAATTCGCTTAAACAGTTCTGTAGATATAGCGAAATATAAATAATAAATTATAAAATAATTATTATAAAATAAATAATAAATACTTGTTAAAAATTATTTTTATCACGGAATTATTTTTACAGAAACTAATTTTATAACTGTGTGTAAAAAGTTTTTCAATTCGCTTAAACAGTTCTGTAGATATAGCGAAATACGCAAACTTACAAAACTCAAAAACACCTCAGTAATGTCTCAAAAAATAAAAATACGAAAAAATCTGCAGAATCTAGGAAAGGGCCTTTTTATGAGATATTAATATAGTATCAAAACAAATTAAATATTAAAGCGCTAATTGTAATAATTTCGATTTATGATAATTTTATTACTCACGAAATTAAAAAAGCATTATAAATCATTCACGCTGAATTGATAAAAAATAATACATTTCAATGTCGTGACGAACTCAAGAACTCAAGAAAGGCAATTTTTGCTAACATCAACCATGCTCGCACAACAACCAATAGAAATCTTCTGTTTTCTCAATATCCTCCCCACAGCTTTTGTTCTAGATTGATTTTGTTAGAATCTACCATCTCTTTCTGCGACAATATAAGTGTCACATGCAGAAAATTATAGATCTATCTCATATCAAGCACCTTTTTTCTACCCTTACCCGAACTTAATAAAATTTAATGATAAAAAAACAACAATTATAATCCTTAATATATTGTTTCAGAAATTAGTCAGCAATTTTTATTCCTATATTGTTCAGGAAAAAGTTACGATTTCGTCTTATTAAGGACTATGATCTTTTTTTTACTTAATATTAAATTAACTTTTAATTAATTCTGAAAAAAAAACGAGTTAAGACGGACTAACATTCTCAATTTAAATCAATTTGTCAAACTAGAAAAAGTATTAGTGTCCATTTTTTCACTTAAAAAACCCCAGATATTTTCAATTAACAAAATTTTCTTCTTATTCTTCCTTTTTTCCTTCTTTTTTTTATTTTTTGAAAAATCATTCCTTGGGAAATGTTACGAACTAACAATTCGTCAAGTGAATCGAGCAAGTGAAATTAACAACCTCACTAGTACGAAGCTTAATGAACGAATAGAAATTTCGTCAAAAGCATTAAGCTTAATGTTACATATCGATAAACACTTTTGAATAGAAAATGCAACAGAGAGTAAAAGCAATCCATATGAATGGTTACTCAGAGGCAGCCAAGAATTGAACCAAACAAATATACTTGTCAAACGAGAGCACTAATCCCTGTCTCATCCTGTCAAATGGAAAGAATGGCTTTAAAGATGCTGAAGAATGAAAAATTTTGGGGCAAAAAATCTTGTCAAAAATTACGATTACTGAATCGTTAAAGAACTCCACAAAGATTACGGAATAGTCAAAAATGTGAGTTGCATTTTTGTGAATTTCAAAACTTTAAACTAGCATGTTAAAACAGACGACAAGCGACGAACATAGCGTCTTTTTTTTTTTTAACTAGTCTTAATTTATGAAATTATAGTAAAAAAGTGTTTTGAATTAGAAGATACTTTTTGATTTGCTCTTTCAGTTGTTTGCTTTCATTCGTCCATCTCTTGTATTCTCCTCCTAACTCAGTTATGAGCATAGACGCTCGCGACATCTTTCGGCGACACACTGCAGCTTCTTCAGCTAATTTCTAAGAAAAAAAAGAAGGAAAAAAAAAACAGTTTCAGAGAAAAATTGATCATTACATTCAAAATTAATCTCAATATCCATAGGCATATTGATGTATTATTCTCTTATAATTATACTTATTACATCAATTATCGTCGATCAATTTGAAAAAGAAAGCATAGCAGTGTAGAACCGGCCAAATTATAATATTAATTTTCTCTCTAATATTTTGTAATGACAATTGCTAGGAGATGACGACTTTTACAGTTCTTATGTTAATTGTTCATGCATACGTTTATAGATTATCTGTAAAATTAAATCAGGAACAGAATGTATATATCAGATATTAATATTAAAATTTGTTCAATATCGGTGACGTACATAATAAGGTATGTTGAGCATATATAATTTTGCTCTCTGAAATAAAAACAAAAAATATAGTAAATAATGAGAGATGATGATTCTTCCTTTATATTAATTTTGTTCCCCCCCTCTATTTTCTATTGAAAAATAAATATATTACACCAATGTCGAATCGAATCCTTCATTTATGCGACAGCTTGGTTCTATAAAATACTAAAATGGTGATGTATTAGAAAAATGTTATTTTGGTCTCATCAAAAGAAAAAAAAATTATTAGAATAAGTTGGTTAGTGTTTGAATTAAAAATTTGTATTTGGAAAATATAAATGAACAGTTTGACTAGAGTATTGAAAACCTTCAAATTAAAATTATGCATTAAAAAAAAAAAACATGGAAGGAAGAAAGAATGAGAAAGTTAAAAAAAAATTATTGGTAATCAAATTTATTAAATTTAATACAACAGTAAAGCTAGATTTTACCACCACTTTAAGTATTTGAGAATAATCATCCGTCATGAACGGAAGGAGTTGGCAAGTAATAGAGGACTTTGGGTAAGGGACTAACAGCGAGAAGTTTTTACTTATTTACTCTTCTTGTACATGAAAATGTGACAAAAAAAAATATCTTCAGTTTGCCGCAATTACTGACCCAATCACCAATACAATAATAACCGATACCATTCCGCAGTTTGTTTTGATTTTAAAGTTACAGGGCGTTAGATGCGCTGCAGATTCCTTACATGAATGTAATCGTATTAGGAAAAAAAGGCTATGGCAAATATCGAATTCATATTAAAAGAATAATCGAATTTTATTGCCACATACATTTTAAGAGCTTTACATATTTTAATTATTTATTGAATACTTCTTTAAATGTGTTTATTATTCTTAGTATTTTAATACAAGTTAAATAAAGTTAGCTAATAATTAAAGTAACAATTAAACAACAATCGAATTAAATTTTACATAGCCACTTACTTTTAGCTTCTGATAACATTTGTCTTGAACGGAAACGTATCAAGAATTTTACTTTAATCTTAACATCTTTTTTTATATTTTTATCCAACGCGTATGGTTTCCTGAAAGCAACGTTCAATCACTATGATAATAACGACTATGAAAACCTTTTATTTAAAACTCGAATAAAATGCATAAAGAATGGGGAAAAGTCATGGTCCATATCTGAATAATTTCAGTGACATCCAACTTATTCTGTAAATGTATGGTTTGTATTGACGAAGTAATACAAACCATACATTGTATGACGAATAAACAAAAGTTGAAATTCTTTACTTGTTTTAAGGTGTATCTTTTTTCAACTCCAAAATTTTAGGTTTAGTTTCTAGTTACATTGATATGACTCACAAGCCAAGACTGAAACGTGTGACAAATTTTGTTGTAAGCATAATTTCTCTGAAATTTAAAAGCGCTTTGTTCAGCCGTACAACATGTATGGTTTTTTGAATGCAGAATTCAAACTTTAAAATAGCTTCGACTATAATAACTTTTTAAATTGAATAAAACGTTTACGAACGATTTAATTTTTTTAATGAACTTCATGACTTTTTATTGCATTTTGAAAATTGAAAGATTAATATTTGAAATTCCTTCTTTAAGCCCTCCTTTAAATAATCTTGAAATATGTATTGGACAAGTTTGTAGAAACAAACAAGATAAATCATTAGTTGATTGTTATTTTGAAACAACTTCCTGTTTTAAAGCATATAACTCTTTTAGATAGACATCCAAAAATACCAACAGTAGCTCGTTAGCATAACATTAAGGATCACAAAAAAAGTTAATGTTTCCGAAAAGGATATCTAAAACAGTACCTCTTTGTTTGCAATAGCATTCTCATATTGAGCTTTGACTTCTTTCAAATCGTTCTCTTTATCTTCGAGTTGTTGTTCCACTGATTTTAGTTCCTTCATGGCAACGGCTAAACGAGCTTCCTGGACGGCTAAGTTATGCTGCCGAAAAAGTTCCGTAAAATATTATTAAAAATGATTATAATAAGGGTAAAAAACTTTTATGAATTATTTATCTCCTTTTTTGAAATTTTAATTACTATCAAATTTGAACGATTGAAGAGTAAAATAACTTTAAGCGTAACGCCTAGCGATTTTCAATAGTAACAATAAAGTAATTACAAATTCTCATCAAACGGTAAAGTTACTCGACATTTTTAGTTTGGATAACTAACACCTTACAATTTGTCTACTGATGATTATATGTCTGCACTTGTCTTCACATTTTTATGAATGCAAATACAAAAGTGACACACCAAAAGTGAGTGATATTCTCATACCAATCTGTTTTATTTTATTTCAATTTAAAAGTATCAAAACAAAAAGTAAGTCTTGGTAATAAAAAATTTCTTACACCCTTTCCGGGGAAGCGTAGCTTGACTGGTAACATTAATTTAACTATTGTTACAAACAGCTAGAAATGTGAAACTCACTGCTATTTCGTTTACGGATTTTTAACTATGACTATAAACTACAAGATTTCAAGCATGCCACTTCATTTAAAAAAGTGCTGCCTTGCTTTTGTATTGCCTGACTAGAATTTTAAATTGAAATTCGCTGTTTCGGAAAGTTTTAACATCCAAAGTAGTTTTATAATTATCAAATTATTTTTAATAAAATGTTATAAATCTCAGAATTACTTTCAGACGATGAATACATTTGTGACAAGCCTTAAATAGCCAAAATTCTAATTTTTGTTTTCAATACACCATATGTTATAAAACAACAATTGTGAAATTAATATTTTATAAGAAAAATTACCATTTTGAAAGTTCTGTAATCATTAACGTAATGAAAACAATTGAATTCAAACAAGCAATTTATTTCGTGATTTAAAAACGGGTTCGTAGATTTAAATATCTTTTTCAAAATCAGGTAATGAGATTTTCGTATTTCATATTTTTACATAGTACTTTTTTATTTTTATGTGTTGCTTTATGATGTTATAGGATTTTCCTGTATTTTTTTTCGTGCTGTGATTATTTATTTTTTCTACATCAATAAAATGTCTTATTTTGTTATCACTTATACAAGCAACATAATTTATCTACCTTATTTTTCTTCGGTGTAATTGTTTGGATTATTTTTATTCCTCCTGTACTTCAATCTTAAAAACTACTGCTCAATGTAGACGATTGGTACACTGAACAAGGTTAGTGAGTTAATATACAAACTTAATAAATCAAACTGCAAACTTAGCTTAGTAATTGCTGAAAACTTAATAGTTTATAATTATTAAGAAAACTTACTATTTAACAATTAAACTTATTTGTAACTTATTTTTATTCAAACGGATTCTGAGTATGGATATTGAAATTTCAAAACAACTACTTATTATGATAATGTGACTTGTTAAGGTTCCTTATCAGACAGAAAAAAGAAATTCTTTCTTTGCGTAAATCAACAAAAAGTTATATGAACGTGAAATTTTTATGAACTAAGCGATATTTTGTTATCCTTTTTTTTCCTTCATTTTATCCATTGAAACATGTTTTATTAAACCTTGTAAACTAAGTTTAAGGTTTATTAAAATATGAATGTTGAAAATTACTTTTAAAAAATTACTAACTTAAAGCTTACATTTTGACAGCCTGGATCAATAGAACAGATTTCAATGAATAAAACGATACAAAAAAATGTTTTAAAATATTAATTAGTTACTTAATAAATAAAGAAATAACGATATAAATAAAGAATATCGCAATAAATAACGTTCATATTATTCTCCGTAGGTTAACATGTAGAATTTTGAAAAATGTTTCTTTCTGAAGACCGTTAGCTTAGTATTTGTGAAATATTTAGCTTGTAGTATTTGTGAAATATCGTAAATTAACTTTTATAGTGTTTTTTTTTCTCGATTCTTATTCAAAATTATTCAGACACTATTTATATGATTAACGAAAGACATTGATATGTGTAGTGGAAAATCTGTCTCTTTGCAAATACCGTTCAATTTGTAATGCTCCAGGCTATGGAAAAGTCTTCAGTATTTCTATTGAGCTTAATATTTTTAGGCTTATAATCAGCCGGGTTTATATTTAAGTTAGTCAATATGCAAAAAGAATTTGCTGAGCTTGAATTTGCTCAAGGTTATTGAAATGAGTCTTCTATTATGCCGCCATATTGAATAAAGTAATGTAAAGAATTAGACACACGGAGCAATCACTGATATATTTTCTAATTAGCTTAAAATCAGCTTGGCTCATTTTAATAAACCTAAAAATAATAGGCTGATTAGATAATACAGGAGACTTTTCCAATATTCTTAGTGCATCTGAAAATGACTGTGACGCTTCAAACAAGAGGCATTTCAATTCAGCCAATAACTTATACCTACCTTTAGAGGTAAAACTTCTTTATTTATTCCGAAGAAAAACGCCATGGATTTTGTCCAGGAGAGAAGACCTGCAACATCGCCGCACACCCTTTTTGCTGTCTCCATATTGTAATCTTTCATGATCAAGTACGGTTCCAATAACTCTACAACTTCATCGTTGATCGTGTCTTTTGGAAAATTTTGTAAAGCCGCGAGAAATCCCGTGGTTGACATAAACTGCAAGACAGGAGAAATTTTAAATGGCAAAATGCAATTTTAAACAATGATGTAAAAACAGCCCTAAAGCAATTGGTAAGCATGAGTGTCCTTAATTTTTAATGTTTAAGGAATGACCTAATTGATTCAAAATTATTTTTTGAAAAATTAAACATTGATCTTAAATTTTAATCAAACATTTGAAATCCTGATTTATTATTTAAAACTTCACAGAAAGTTGCAATGTTTCTATTTCTTTAGAAGTGCAATTATATTAGAAGTATTGGACATTATTTCTTAAGCAGCTGTCTCATTTGATTTTTAAGAGTGGCACATAAAATAAATAATTTAATTTATCCAACATTGTTTAAAGATTATAATACAATTCAAAATGGCACTACTCGTGGGCGTCAAGTCTGATTTGCTGCTGAATTGTAGCATAAACAAATTTCACGATTTACTCTCGATTATTATTTGTTATAAGTCTCGTTAACGAATATTGAGTCTCACAATCTGCATTCTTTTGGTTAATTTTTAAGGACAGATGAAATCTGGGTAAGCATCTAGATAAATAAACATAGAAAAGATAAATAAACATGAGCACAAAATGTCCTTACATAGAGCTGCATTGACTGTATATTTGGAGAGAAATTTTTTCCCTCCGTGTTATTATAAAAATATTGACGTTCAAAAGAGAGAAAAAAAATTATGAATAAGAAGAAATTGTGGGGGGTTGGGGAGAGCAGCGAGCAGGGTGTGGAACCTCTAAGTATTATGCAGAAATATTAAAGTGTTAAACGAAAATTTTTCAGTTTAATTATTCAAGAGAAAATATATTTTCATTAGAACATCGTAAAAATAACACAATTTACTATACTATTCTCATTTTTCATTCAGTTATTTATAATTTGTTGACGAAACAGTTTATGAGTGATTTATTTACTTAAAAGTAGATTAAGCTAATAATTAGATTGACTAAATTTTCATTTTGAAACTTTACATCCTAAGATACAATAAATTTCAGTAAAGAGAATTTTTCAGCGAAGAGAAAAAGAAAAAACTTTATTTTCCTTATTTCAAAAGTATATTTTGTTGAAAATGGTGCTGCCATCTCTTATTTAGAATAAGAAAAGAATACTATATACAAAATAAAAATTCTTATCTTGCGAAAAAATTAAGTTAGCGAATAATATGCACGAAAAATTATTTTATCGAACATATCTCAATTTAATTTAATTGCATTATTTCTATTTTTTTCTGTTTTTATTTCAAAATGAGCGATACAACTTAGTAAGAACCCTACAAGCGGAAGATTTATTACTCGTTATTACAATTCAAAAACTTTTCATTGCAATTTGAAATATTTTTAATATTTATTTAAACTCATTATATTCACCTTTAAGTAATCAAATATATTTACCCTATTTCTAAAATTTAAAATCAGGCAGATTTTAATTAAATAAAAAATTTAATTTTATAGTAGAAAATAATTTTTTTTACTATAAAATTAAATTTTCAGAATTATTTAAAATTCAAAATATTTTTTATATTTAAAAAGTTGCACAGATATTAATTTATGGTTTCTTTTAAATTATTCTTTAAAAATTTAGGATAAAACGTTGCAATTAAGATTTAGTACAACATTAAAATGTATAAAAAACTTACATTTTTAAATCATAATAAAAATTTTTTTTTTAAAAAATGTTTTGCAGGTGTCATAAACTTAACCTTTTTCAATTGCAGTATTTAAAAGCAAAATCAGAAAAATAGAAATTCAAGCATATACAAAAATGATCATAAAAGTTCATTATAAACGCTTTAAATTATTTTAATAAGGAATTCGTTTGTTGACTTAGTCTCCATCAGAATACCGTCAATTTCACTTCATTAATAATCTTTGTAAAAATTCTGTAAAAATGTTTTTATCAAAAGTTTTGCATAGTTTCACAGTAGTTTTATATCAAGTCAAAAGAATATTTAAAATTTTATTTGTTTAATAGAAACATCAAAAACTCAACAGACTAATTATTATGCGCACCTTTGAATGTTTGACTCATATAAACAGCAGGCAGCAATCTACTAGTCTCCTGAACTTGAAATGTCATAACAATACAATAAATTGAAAAGAATGATTCTACAGTTCGTTTTTCTCACTATTTAATGACCTAACCTCGTAATATAAAAGTGTGACGAAATATTATTTAATTAAAGTTAAAAATTAAATACTTTTATACTAATATGTCACAAACTCCTTTAGACGTTGGGTTTCCTTCATCACAAAAAGTCTTTGGAGGACAAAAAAACGACTTCCACCATAATACTGAAGATACTGCTACAGCACTCAAAACTATAGGTTCTCGAACATCCCCTCTCTCTCCTGCAAGCTTACATTTTTCTGATTTCTTATAACTCAAAAATAGGCCCCTCATTAATTAGACTTGAACTCAAATGATTTATTTTTTTCGTGTAGTCCATCTCTGAGACAAAAGTTTGTGCTAAATCTTTGGAACCCCTAATAGAGTTTTTGTGCAAGAAATGGGAGAAAATATCAGTAGCAGCTACTAGTAGGTATTCTTACGACCCGTTTACAGTTCTACATTAAGAGCAAATGTGACCACTTCAGAAATTTGCAAATATCTTGCAGATAGTAATGTTATTATAGTAATGTTCTTAAAAACTTATTAGTGTTATTTTAAGAAGCATTAACATTTTGTTCTGTATGTATCTACTGTCCAAGTCATATCTTGTTAACCAGTATTTCGTAGAATGACTATAAAAATGAAAAAAATATCATTCACGAACATAACGCATGCTTATCTTAAGTCAAAGATTACTTTTAAAGATTCCTCCCAGGATGGTTTGATGAATTTTCTCATAGGATCCACTTGCACAGACTGTAATCTTTTTTGGAAAAGAATCATAACGCAATCCATGATGTACATGATCAGAGCTGGAGGACGACCCAGTTTACGGACAGTCGCTGCAATAAAATTGAACAAATTTTACTACGTTGTAAAATCAAATATGAAATATTCTTATCCTTTCTTTTCTTCAAAATGAAATGGTTGATCGGTAAAATATTTATATTGGAATTTTATTTTTGAACCATCGTGGTGTTAAATTTGTGGCATTTTGAATAAATTTGTAATCTTTTTCTAAAGTAATAAGTAATAAATGCAAAATAGACGATGTATGTATTGTTACTTTCTATTTTAATTATGTGTTCTTTTCAATGAATGAGACAGATAAAAATATACAAAGGTGATTTATTTAACGAAAATGAAAAACACAAATGAAAAACAGATACTTCTTCATGTGCACTTATTCAAGCTCATATACTCTACCGTAACATCCACAAGCTATCATACGAATTCATCATCCCATCTCACCGTTCTCCGTTCTAAAGAAAATCTCAATCACGTGATTATGGTTCCACTTTGTTTCCATGGAAACAGTCAGGTACATAATTGGGTATAATATGAAAAAAGCACAACTACTTCCACTTACTAGGAATAACATTCACCTTTTAGTTCAATTAATAAACTGAGTTTTAAATATGCTTACTAAATTCATAAACTTCGGTAAAACAACAATATAAATTATTTCCAAAGGAACTAGACTAATACAATTCCAACCTGGCGAGTAGCGACTTATAACAAGACACTTCGTTTGATGCTTTTACATGTTGCTAGAAATCAGGTTCACAGAATATGCTGTTTACTAGTTAAATTTAGTAGGAATAACACGATCTGTGACGTAGGCTATAGTATACCCAAATATCTTAACTTCATAAAATAGCCCATAACTTACTTGATAGATTCATGTAATTACTAAAACTACTCTTCGCATAAGCATGGGCCTTTATAACAGTATTGTTATGGGTATGAGAAGAAGAATTAACAAAAAAAAGCACTTACCAATTAAAATGGTTTTATTGATTTTCAAAAATGCCTTTTTCAATTCCATTTGAATTAACTCGAAAGTGTGCATTTCAAATATATCAACCACTTTAGTCGTTGCTTGGAACAACGACAAATAAAAAAGTCATTGGATGCCGAATCTGGGCATTGCGATGAGACAACGTGAGATTTTTGTATTTTGTATCATAGCAAAGTTAACAATTAACCAATCTTACCAAAACTAAACACAGTTATTTTCATAAAAGTGAATTTAATTTTTCTTACAAACTTACTCACAAGAAGTTGCTAACATAACTTGTTAAGTTAAAGAACCACCCATCAAATGTGATCGTTTCCATGTGTCCATTAATCAATTTAATTAATTTTGGTAGGTAAAATTTTATAATATTTTGGGCCGACATGAGACAGATTACTAAGTCGAAGAAAACACGACTAACTTAATATTTGTTTGGTTATAGAAAAACTACAGTAGAACAAATGATCGAGTTCTACTCCAGTGGTTACAGTCATGTACCCATTACCCCTTAAAAAGTACTTACTGAATCAATCATAAAGAAAAATAAATGCTATACAAAGTTTGCTGGGAAAAAAAAGTAAAGCTGATCCTGCATTCTAAATATAACCAACGATATGAAAATAAACTGATAAAAAAATGGGAAAAGAAATGTACAAGATATTCCGTTCTGTTTAGGAAATCAGAAACTTTATTAACCAAGTTTCAAATCATTACAAATCGAAACTATATTAGAACAATGTTTCCGCTGCATTTCAAATCATTTCAATAAATAAGAATACTTGCGCTCATATATTTCCGCATCAAGCTATAAAAACGTAAAAAATTTTACATATGCAAAAAAAATATTATATATAATTATTAACAATATGCGTCTGCTAATTCTGTTCCCAAAAAATGCCACGTTGTTGGTGCGAATAGTGGTTATTTTGAAACTTTCCTTAACAATTGTTTGTTAGCAGCGCCTTCTTTTGACAAAGTTTTTGACTAATATTGTCTGTGTAGAAATTTTTTAAGGACATTTAGCGTGCTGTATAAGTTCACAAAAAAAGTTTCAACATACTTAAAATTGCATGACTGCTCTTTATTACGTATTTAAAATTGAAACCTATAAAAATACTCAAAATGTAAAACTGCTAAGAACCTTAAAAAAAAATCGACAAATCTTGTCGCAAAACACGATAAACACATATCGACAAAACACGATACAGCATTTAATTTCCCTTAAGAATAGTTTCTTTTTGTTAAAATGAGGATGAGGAATTTTATTATCATATCTTGGAGAATTTAATCTTTCTTACCAATATGTGTAGGCTGTATAGTGTTTAAGGCTGCTTCTGCATCTTCTAAAGCAGGTCTAGCAGCTTCTAATTTCTCTTCAGCTATAGCTTTATCCACTTGTATTTCTTTTACTATTTCTTGAGCAGCGTATTTGGCTTTCTCTACACTATCACGAGCAACTTCTGCAGCCTCTGCTCTAACTGACACTTCAGCTAGCACCTGTAGACGAAATTAAAAGTTGAGTTCATGAATTTAAAAATGTTTTACTTTATGTAAAAACTAACACTTTAATATATCATGCAAAGATTGCGTTTATGATGCTCAGAACCAAAAATTTACTAATATAAACATAGCATTTTTCAAGTTCATCAAATTTTAAATGCTCATTAAGGCAAGTTATCCTTCGTTTATGGTTCTTTTGTTATCAAAATTGCCTTATTATATAGCATTTGAAATAACAATTTTTTGATAATTAAATTGATAGTCTGATAACAGGTCATATATGAAATTAATATTTTTATTTATGAATTTCTGTTTAAAAATAAAAAGGACTTTTTTTTGTTCATCAAATTTTAAATATATTATACATTAGGGCGAAATTCCTTTCGTTTACGGTACTTTTGTTATCAAAATTTAATAATTATACGGAATCTGAAGTAACATCTTTTGTTTGATAATTGAATTAATAAATCTGATAACAGATTATATGTTTTAATTAAAATAAGAATAAATTTTGCATAGTTATGATAATTGGTGAAATTCAAATTTTTATCACATATTTAAAAAAGAATTACTCAGCTCTATTAACTAATAAGCCAATCTTGAATTAAAATTCATAATAACGCTACTATTAAAATAACAAATCTATTACATTTATATTTCTATTTAATACTTTATTATTTAATACTTAATATATTTAATACTTAAATATTTTTGTTGTCATTAAAAAAAAAAAGTCTCCTTTACTCAACAATCTGTTTTAAATATTGTCAATAGATCTTTTTAACGCAATCGAAACTTAGCCAACTGAGAACATAATTTCAATTGATAAACTAACTAAATATTTTGACATTAAACTATATTTACTTGCCTCACACAAATTCTTTATTGCATTACAAAACATAAAATTGCACTATATGAAAATTCAATAAAAGAAGAGAGAAGTAAATAATAGTTATCAAATAATAATGTTTTGGAGAATAGAAACGAGGATTTTTTATTCGTTATTTATTTATTAAATTTTAATTTTTCTATTTCCTTTGAGCTATGAATACATTTCCAAATGACATACTTGTTCGGCAGTCTTAGAGGCTTGTTCTAACTCTTCATCCATAACAGCTAATGTCTCCTTCATTCTTTCTACGAGCATAGAAGCTTCTTCTAATTTTGATATTCCGTTCTCCATTCGAGTACAAGTGTTACCAATCTCTTTATGTTTCTCTTCGTACAGTTTTTTATAACCATTGATGAAAGATAAGAATGACTTGGGCGTCACGTGAGCTGGACGACGAAATCTAACAACGAAATAAAACTTACAAAAATCATTTACTGCAATTCAGCTATTTTTTCAAAATATTTACGGGTATTAATATTTTTTAAACACAAAGCCGTGTTGCCTCAGAGGAAAGAGAGGGCGCCTCCTAATAAGATGACCCGGGCTCAATCCCAGCGATAGCTGGACAATTTGAATTCCGCACCCGGCTCGCACTGACCACAGTGCTAATGCAAAGCATTCTCAGTGTAGGTAGATCATAGGCCAGAATCCCTTCGCAATCAGACTAACAGCAGAAGGTTTTCGCGGTTTTCCTCTCCATGTAGCGCAAATGCTGACTAGTTGCATCAAAAAGTCCTCTATGAAGGCAAATTTCTCCTAATACTTGATCCAGGAGTGCCCTTGTCTTCTGGATTGGGTTCAAAATTACAAGGCTGCGGAGTTGAAAGTTAGTAGCCGTAAACCCTAAATTGGGTCGACTGTTCAGCAACGGTTATGAAATTATAAAACTCTTATCACAGAAGGAAAAGTATAAAAAATTATAAAAGGAAAAGTATTAAAAGTATATAAAATTATGAATACTTTATCACCAAAAGTATAAAAAAATGTAAAAGTTAATTATGAAATGAAAAATGCAGCAACGTTAATTCAAGCTTTGACAAATAGTAATACACTCGAAATAGAAAATAAAATAATTGACAGCGAATTTAATCCTTTTAAATCAGTCAAAAGAAATTAACTACAGGTTCTGTGTGTTCAATAGATGTTGTATTATTTTATAATAAGAGCTTTTAAATTATATTTGTATTAAGTGTATTTATTCTAAAAATGCTTTGAACGTAAGAAACTGGTCTAGCAGAATGAAAAGAATTTTAAACAATTAATTGATAGTTTTTTGGGGTAAGTTACAGCATTTTTGGAATTTATTTTATTTATTTTTATTACTTTGTTGTAATTATCGAGATATTGCACGAAACACTGAAATATTTTACAAACATCATATGATTTCAAAATCATAGAAAATTAAATTGAGACACGATACCGGCACTAAGCATTAAAGATTGTGAAAGTATTGCGATAAAACTCAATGACAGCTGTATTAAACAGCTGAAGGACCCGATAGCGCGTTAATACTTGAGTTCCGACCATGGTTTAGTTATGGTGATTTGTGCTTGTCTAGTGGTCTATCACCTCCTAACGTATATACTATGAGTTGTGGGACACCCTATATAGTAAAATTTCACAATTTAAACTTATTAAAAACAAAAATAGCTTCATTTTTTTTTCGTTTTTTATTTTAGCAGTATTAAGTTACAAAATAATAATAAGAAAAAATTATTTTTACTATTAAACAGAACAGAGCACTATTTACTATAACAGAGTTAATAACTATTACTATAGAATATTTACTCGATAGTAATAAGTTTAAAAATAAAGGAAAATATTTTCTCATTAGTTTATCTGAAACGTTAAAGCAATGATTTTTATTTTTTTTCTCACACTTAAAAAAACATCATGATACACCGTTTGAAAAGCCTTACATTTTTATCAGTGGCAACAGTGAGCGAGCATTATATTATACCATATTACAAAGGTGATCAAAATGTAATTTGACAAAAGTAATCATAATTGGTGATTAAAATTTTATTCGTAACTGAGATATTTACGGTTACAATAGTAATTATAATTATATATTATATTGAACTACTTCTACAAATAAATATTATTTGGGAAAAGTGGGATAAGACCGAGTTGCAGTTACCTGTTGGAGCTTAAGTGTTCTGCCAAAAAAACTGTCAAATTTAATCAAAATATTCATTGTTCAGCTGTGTACAATATATTATCCACATAAAGTCATAGGCGTGCTTTATTTTTTTATAGATGACTTTTTTTTCTAAAATAAAACAAATCACCAGGTCCCCACTAGTAGTGTACGGCTGAGTACACGTTTGAACTCCACGGGAAATATAGAAATAATAATTCCTTGCAAGAAATATAGTGCTTATTATTTTTTTATAAAAGAAAATTGCAGAGAATTTCTTTATCTATAGAAAAACTACAATTCAAACAAGAGCCTCCACAATTCTACAAAATATGAAAATAAGGCTTTTTTTTGCTTTCTGCTTTGTGCAAAGCCCTTTTTAGCCTTGGATGTATCTTCTTCCGCTAAACTGCAGCTTTTGCGGGCCCAACATAGACAAACATCAAGGTGGGAGAATTAGAGCAAGACCGGACAATACCCGGGAACTTTATTCCGAAAGCAAAGGTTATCGCAACAAAACAGAAGAGTACTACTATTAGAGTAAATCCTTACTGTTTGTTAGGGTATGAATCTTTGATAAACGTTCTGAACTAAGAATAATTTTTACAACTTTAAAGTCCAATAAATAAGGCTAGTTTAGTTACCAAAGAAGGTTAGAGAGTTAACATTCTAAAGCAAACTTATCTACACAGATGCCGAGAATTAATTAACAACAACGCTTCTCGGACTGAAATTCAATCTAGATTTGTGGGACCACTTAGATCGGTTTGTTCATGCCATGGATCAAACACGTAACCTAGCTCAGCTAGCCACGGCATTAAAGTTGGTATAGTTCAATATCTTAGTAAACACCTTCAAGAGCTTAATTGACAATCTCCCTGCACGTCTCGCCACGGTCAGCTCTGCGTAAGGTGGTTATTCTTTCTTTTGACAGGTGGTAACATGAATGTGACTGGATTGTGTTTGATTTATTTCAATTCAACAGTCAATTCCATCTGCTACAAATAGTCTGTATCTTTCATAGGTGTTCTTAATGAATCGCATGAATCTGACTCCGATATTTGAAATGAGCAGCGATACCTGATGCGTCACTGGTTTGCCTTCATTTTATGCAATTCGGAAAAATTACTGGCGTATATGCGCAAAATTTGTGGATGCGCCTGTCCAATATTTGTTGACCAATTTCATTTTGTCTGTCTTTAACTTCCAAACACTGATAGCGATGGAGGAAAACTTTAGCAAATGAATAATGATCATAAGCAAAAATTCCTTACATTGAAATATATAATCAAAGTTGTTGAGAATTTAAAAAAAAAGAATAAGCGTGCGCAAATTAGCAACGCAAGTCGGAAAACACAAATTAGTCGGAAAATGCAAATTAATGATATTTAAAGTAGAAAGTAATCATTATTGTACCAAAATTTTAGTCCATTAAATCAATCAATTCATTCATACAATCAATCAATCTTCAAACAATCAATTCATTCATAATTCTGAATAACACTCGCTCTTTTGAATAACACAAATCTTTACACCAGTCACATCGCAGTCCTGCAAAGAAACATTATTCGGAGGTTTTACGTAATTAACTCTCTGGTCGAGGACTTCTTGAAAACACTCTTGGATTAAGAAAAATAAATAAATAAATGAATCAAATAAATAAATAAAAATTAACGAGATAATTATATTGGATTAAATATTTTTGCACGTCCCATCACATATACTTTTTAAATATTATCGTAAGAAATTTTACAGCCAAAACATTATACTTCACTTACTTTTGATAGTATTCAGCACATTGTTCAGCTACTAGGTCGTGAATATCTCCCATGGTGCGAATGACTTCAGTTTTTACAGGAGCTTCACACTGAAGATCAAAGTCTCGAAGAAAATGCTTGGACACAGATATTAATGCTTCTTTGGGCCACGGTTGGAACCAGTCTACCGTACAACCCGTTACGATGCCTGGAAATCTTAGAGCGTGTGCACGCAATTTCTCACCAACCTGTGTTTAAAGTAAAAATAAAAAATGAATTGATACATTTGTAACTATCCCAGTTATGAAGCACATAAGAAAAACATAATTTTATTTCCAATAATTATCTGTATAAAAGGATACTAATGCCATCGCTTATATTTTATGAGTGAAACTTTCTTATGAGTAATGTATTTCTTTTTTCTTTTAGAGTAAGTAGATGTTAGAGGGACATAGAAGAGAATTGGCCAATTTAAAGATCTCCTATACTTCTTAACATATGCAGCAGATGCAGTTTCGCCTAAAGCAGTTTAACTTTTTTATCAATTCGAACAAAGAGTTGCTTTTTGTGATAGCAATAAGTATGTAAAATTGGACTTAGATATATTTTGGTGAATTACGTATTTTCTTGTTTTTTAGTGTGAAAGTTAAACTTTTCTCCCACTTGCAGGACATTTGAGGCTCTTAAGCTGTCCAATCTTTGTTCCAGTATAATGGCTGTCCAAATATAATTAGCGGAGTGACGCTATAAATTTGGCAGCTTTAGAAGAGATGACAACCACATAAAATCGAGGAGTGATAGCGCATAGACATATTAGGAATGGTGAGATGCTTAAAATTTTAAAAAATGATTTGAAAAAAATAAAATAAAATGTATTTTGGTAAATTTGTATTCACCATCAAGCTTAATATTTTCAAATGAATAAATCTAGTTCCGAAATCATTAAATCAAGCATCAATCTATCTTTAATGGTTTCCGTTTGGTTTGGTTTCGTTAGGTTTCTTAATTTTAAAATGAAAGCTAATAAAAAAGAAACCTCAACTTTTTCATTAAAATATTGAAAACACTTTTTTAAATTTTTTAAGTCCCATACAAACTCTGCATATTACATTTAGATCCTACAGACCTAACATATTATCCGTTTGAACCCTATAACCAACACGATAGATCTCTACATATTACTCAGTTCTACAGACTCAGAGCTTTAGCCATGAAGAAGCACGACCTAAAAATAGTCATATCACTAAATATACCAATACCACAACATAAAACTGATGGCTGGATAAGATTACTAAGGTGCATGTAGTAGCTCAAAGTATAGTAGTGCAAATTTCAAAATTTGTTGCCAAAATGTGATAAAGGTTTTCCAAAAATGATTAATTAATTCTATATTTTAGATTTTTTTAAAATTATATTCTTTATAGTTAATTGCATAAAATTTGCCATTTTCAATATTTTAACATTGCTTTCCCTTTACTGTATTGGATAGCCAATTCACTTGGACATTGAGTAAAGATGGCTACTTGTGAAGTTTTTTTTTCTTTCAAATTTTGTTTTTAATATTCCATTTCTTTTTGCTCAAAATATGTTGATTGCATGCAAGAGAATTATAAAAAAGCATAAATATTTCTTGTATTTCTATTTTTAATACTTTTATTTCGGCTGAGAAAAAAATATGCGAATGTATCGTAAATTTACCCTATCATATACTTTAACGAGTTTCTACGTAAATCCTATTTTTAACTCAGGAGTTCAAAGGAAAATGCTATTTTTAACCTTCAATCATCAACTTATGGGAACTGAACCCAGTGTAATCTGTATAAAAATCTGACAGATTTCATAACGAGGGAATCGTCTTATTTGATGTATCATTAGTGTAAATGATTTAGTGAAATTTGTCTTTGATCAATCAAATATGATCATATTACATATATGTCAAATGACGACAAAGCAGTCAACTGTTCTAAATTTATATAATTTTTTTTTATCCGTCTCACTCACTTTGTAGTAATTGTGAAGGGGGAGCAGGTTCAATATTTTTATAATACTATATATCACAGAATTACTAAAATGATTAACAAAAATAATTTCGATAGATTATATTATTTTAAATGAATGCAAAAGAAAATATCTCATTATGGTTTACTCATATTTCCATTCTATATATACAGATAAATTGCGATTTGCAATCTTTTGAGAAAGCGTATGTTTGTAAAAATTTGAACCTAATTTGAAACCTAAATTTTTGACCTAATTTTGAAATTTGAAACCTAAATTTTTATTTTTCTGAACCTCAAAATTATACTTTTTTTTTATTTTAATAAGAAATATAATATTTATAATTTTAAAAAAAATGTATAAAAAGTTATATACTTTTATACACTTGATTAAATTTTTAATGCAAAATAAACATTAAAGAGTTTACTGCATCTAATAAAAGTGAAAAAAATTATAAGAATTTCTCTTTCTCTAGCTCACTACCTACTTATGTAAGAAAAAATAGTTTATTTAGACATATCACCATTTTTCCAAATGTTTGATAAATATAGAAAACTTATTTCTGTTTTAGCTGCAGTTAACCTAAACGTATTATTGAAATCAAATTGTTGGATTTGTCAAAACAATCATACCGAACCTGGGCGGTATGAATGTTTTGACAAATTCTGTTAAAACAATCAGTCTTTAGCCACAGTCTCTGACCACATTTAGAAATTTTGTTATTTATACGTCAGTTTAAAAATGAAACCTTCGACATTTTATGCTAGATATTTTAAAAATTATTTTTTAACTTCCATTGGTTTTTGAAAGATACAATCGAAGAGACAAATGTCTTGAAGTTGAGGTTCCATAGAAGTTTCCTCCGTTGCTTTATGTTTCCTTCAATCTCTTTTGTATTTCCTCTTTACTCTAATGTTTTCAAGATTACCATATGATTTTAAAATAATTTTTTTGGGCACCCTGACAAACTCCTAAACGAAGATATCCTTATTAAGAGGCATTTCTGTTATATTAAAAAAAAAAAAAACTTTTAGCAATAGATCTTGAGCGTAAAATAGAGCAATAGAATCCTGCTTAAGTATTTAACTGCTCCTGCTACTAATTTTAGTGTTATCTTTTCTCGTTTTTATTTGCTCTTTGGTGTATTTTGTCATTTTCTCTATTTATAAATTATTAAAAATTAAACTTTTTGAAGCCCTCAGTGATTCCCGAATGTAGCAATAGAGAAAACACTTGTCTCCTAATTGAGATCGAGAGCCAAGACAATTTTGCCATTTTTCGAAAAAAGTTACCTTTAACTTTTAAAAGTTCCTGAACAAAACAATGGAAGAGAAATTATTACCAAATTAAGTTTTTAACTGATCTTTCAATTGATTTTAACATATTCTCCTTGCAGTTTTTCATTAAACGATTTGAAAATACAAATTTTGGTGCCCTGACTAATTTCTGAGCGAACCTATTGATGAGACATTTGTCTCGAAATTAAAAAGACAAAATTTTTGGTCAAACACTTGACAAGGTGCCAAAAATTCTATTTTAATCATATGGTAAAGTCTTATTGAATCTAAAATGTTGATTACATGAATACTTACAGGTGAGAAACAGAGTACTACATGCAAATTCTTCCGAGTTCTGTAAAGAAAATAATCCATGACATTCTCCGGAGTAGGTGGACATCGCGGTCTCTCTCTTTTCATGATAGGAGTTAATTCTCCAATAATATCAGCTTTCTCATCTCGGTTAAACAAGTTGGACACCTAAATTCATAATAAAATCTTAAACTTAATAGGAACACCAATAATTTCAGCTTTCTCATCTCGGTTAAACAAGTTGGACACCTAAGTTCATAATAAAATCTTAAACCTAATAGGAACACCTTTTAATAGACGCGAATACCTAATGCAGATCAATGTTCAATGTATGACCTTGTCTAGATAAAGTGGGTAAATGAAATATATAATACGATATTTCCGAGTTTTTTCCATTCATTAGGAAATCAGGTGTCATTAGCGTGGATTGAATGACTTGGATACCGTACGAATGCTGGTAAGTTTCTAGAAGAAGAAGGTTCTCGAAGAAAAAGGCTTTTCTAGAAGAAGAATTTGTTCTATTACTTGGATTTCTTTCATGTTCTGAGGTAAGTCAAAAATTATAAGGATCACAATCACCTTAAATTTATACCTTGGTCAAAATACTTGGGCTCGAATTTAAAATTAACGTACAAAAAAATTTTAAATTATTTTTTTTTAACTCAATGTTTATCCAAATATCTATATTTATGTCTGTTTATTGTGACACATTAAATAAATCATTACACTTCAATTAGCGATTAGGATTATCATGGGAAGATCACCTAGTTAATGAATAAACTAACATTGCTCTGATAAATCTGCCGATTAATTGATTTTCTCACTTGTGTTTTATTGCATTTATTACTATAACTTGCTTGCCTTTCAGATTAAATAAATGTATGAATATTCCTTTCCAAAAGTTGCCATAGAGCGTTTTGAAAAGGCACATAATAAAAGATATTAATTAATAAAAGCTAGAGCATACATTAATTATTTTATTTTTAAATTTTATACTTCTCAAGAATATGTAAAAAAAAAAATAATTATTACTTTGAACTGATTTTCAAAAAATATTGATTCGAACTGAGCGTTAATTTATTTATTCCAATATAAAGTATTTTATGCAATTAATTTATACAATACAAGGAAAAAAATAAGGTAATTAAATTTCTTACCACTCCACAAGTTAATACGTTGTTCAAATATTCTAGAAAACACTCATCTTTTAATGCTTGGTCAGTAAATATAAAAGTAGTGCCTTTATCGTGAACTCCCGTAGCTCTATAAAGGAGTTTTAAATCTTCTAAGAAATTCGACGCACCGTAGCTCCTGCAGAAAAACAAAGTTTATATTGAAACAAAATAAAACTGTTAAAAACTCTCGAAAACTTTCAAAAATTCTTGCATTCATAATAAGAAGAATTTTTCAGATTTTTAAAATTATCTTCCAAATTATTGGTCTGACTTAAATTGAAGTTGGCTTGAGCATGGGTTGGTATCATATAGAAAAAGCACAGCTGTTTTGTAATTGTTATAAACTCGCATGATCCTAAACTTATTAAAGTCGGAAGGTAGGAAACAATGGTTAAAGATGGAACAACAAATTCGATGGTCAAATAAAAAATTGGTTTTATATGAGACTTGGTTTCTTCTTATGGATAAAAAAATCTCAAATTTTAATTTCACGTAGGAAATAACACGGAAGTATGAAAATGGCAAGAATTGGCCAACATCGCTATTTGCAGACTCTGGATAGCAATAGGGGAGATGTGATGAGTTACAACTGATCTACGCAGAGTATCTCAGACATGCTTTGCAGAGTATATATTATCTCCTATGTGCATTTCTGTAATAGAAACCATAATCCGATTAACATATTTTTTTATTCAATTCTAAGACCACTGTTTCAAACCTTGTGACTATATCGTGAGCTGCGTACGATCATGCTCTTTTAACATAACTAATTTTGAACACAATACAAAAGACTCCTGAATCGATATTTACTTTCATGCAGAACTTTTTGATTAAACCAATGCGCATTTGAGTTACAGGGAGAGGAAAACCACGAGATAATCACACGGTCAGCCCGATGGCAAGGAGATTCTAACCCTTGATTCTAACCACTGAGGATAAATTGAATTGTGTTTGAAACTTTCGGTTCTATTCAAACTAAAACAACTATGATGCAATAGCGCACAAAAAGATGTAGCCCCGCCTTGGTTTTTAATACAAAAACACATATGATTTCGGTAGGAATCTAAGACTTTTATGTACTTAAACATTCAATCAACAGTTTTATTTCAAGTATTATCGTTTCTAAATAATACTTTGAACACTGTAAAAATATGTAAATAGGTGACAAGTGGATGAAGAAGAATAACTGGATTTGTATATTCATCTAATAATATACAGCCTTCCCTAGTTGTTAAAATTGTGTACTTGAAGTTTTTTGACAGTTTCACTCACGTGCTTGTTCGAATTAATTAACTTAAATTTTTAAGGGAATTTTATTCTGTGGTGCTTCTGTGGTGAGGTGTTTTAAAGAGAAAATAAATTTTCTCTAAGTATAATAAATTCACCTGTTTCTATATCTATGTTATTTACGAATATAACTATAGTATAAGTGACTGATTTAGAAATAAGCAGTATATAATTCTTATAAAACATTTGAAACTGCTTTATTTGGATTTCTATAATGCGTACAAATGAAGCTGGCCCTCAATAATATTAATTAAAATTTGATAACTTCTCGTCTAGTTTATTTCCAAACTTGGACTTCTTTCCCACCCAATTTCCGATTTTGTGTAATGAAAATTTTGCAATTGATTCGAAACTTTAAAGAGAATTACCTGGTCAAACTAATTTGTTGAGTATTGTAGTGAGCAATGAAAGCTGCTAGTTTCGTTAAAGACTGTTTTCCAGATCCTCCCACGCCGACGAGAAGAGCGTGACCCCCTGGAGCTCGAATTATCCTGGATATCTAAATTAATTAAAGTTCAATCAATTGTTGAGGACATTGATAGAGGTTAATGTGATTCGTCTTTAACAAAGTATTGTAGCAGGTAAGGAGAATTTAAGTGACATTTAATTAATTAATGTGTGTTTAGAGATTTCTAATGAATTGGGTATTTTTTTTAAAAATTTATTAATAAAAAAAGATTTAAAGAACAATGTTTTTTTTTTCCTTTTTCAGTTTGAACTTTTTATGCGATTATTTGTTAAAGGTAATTTTTTAATTTTATCCTTAAATTTAAGGAAAGTTCCTAAAAATTGAAAATCTTTTTGGGTGAATGTGCTAAGTGACATTTGAGTAAAAAATGAAGAGTTTTTAGCAATTGAAAAGCTTATTGGAAGAAGGTACTAAGTGACATTCAAAAGAAAGACGAATTGTTCTTAACAATTGAAGAACTTTTTTGTTTAAAAAAATATAAGTGGCATTTGAGTGAAAAAAGAAATGCATTTAACATTTGAGGAATTCATTGTTCAAAGAATATAAATGACATTTGAGTGAAAAAAGAAATGTTCTTAACAATTGAAAAGTTTATTGGGAAATGTTACTAAGTAACTTTTGAGAGAAAATGGAAAAGTTCCTAACAATTGGAAAGCTTATTTAAAGAATTTACATTTGAGTGAGAAATGAAACGTTCTTAACAATATATGATTTTGAGTGAAAATCGAAATATTTTTATGAATCGGAGAGCTTATTGGAAGCAGGTTTTAAGTGACTTTTGAATAAAAAGAGAAAATTTAAGGGACATTTAAGTGAAAGTGTTAATTTAGCTATAAAGTAAATTATTATTGCTCGAAAATATAGATAATTAACAATTCACTTTTAAATTTATTTTACTATATCTAGGAATTTATTTCTGAAACCAAGAAAATTCAGGTTCCGAGATTTTTCCTTGTATGTGCGCATGACCAAACTCACACCATTTTTGACCAAAATTGCCTCTGATAAACTTCATTTAAAACATTGCCCGAGTTTTTTTTAACGTTGCGAACAGTAAAAGACATAAGCCACAAGAAATAAATCTTCAAAGCAGTGGATGCAATATTTTTTTCCGATCCTGGTTTCACCTTCTTAAAAATACCCAAAATATCCTAATTTTTTTTTCTTCGTAAAATATTAATTTGATTTTTACTTTGAGCCACTTAAAAGTTTGTTTACGGTAAAATATTGCTTACTAAACGAATACATTACTGTCTTAGATATTGTCCCGAGTAAAAAATGGTGACTGATGCACGTTAAATCTGTACCTCTGGGGTACGAAATCGCTGATCGATCATGCTCTGATTCAGGTCAAAACTACGATCTGTGGATGGATGGTTTATGAATGTGTCCTCCAGGTTAGACGCTATTTTTATAATTTGTTCCAAAATATTATAGGCTTGCAAATTAGAAATAATTTTTTTTATTATTTTTTTTTTGTAAATTATGACACAATTTGCACTTCTATTAGTACACTTCCAATACAAAATGAGCTCCTAATTATTATCGGTGAAGAAAAAAATCTATAATAAAAGTTTATAATACCTTTCACTCACAGAAAAATTGATCCAACATTGAGCTACCATATTACAGTGCAAATTTGCTGCAATCTTGATAA
This sequence comes from Parasteatoda tepidariorum, assembly GCF_043381705.1. Lineage (NCBI taxonomy): Eukaryota > Metazoa > Arthropoda > Arachnida > Araneae > Theridiidae > Parasteatoda > Parasteatoda tepidariorum. The sequence goes on from NC_092205.1 coordinate 35,426,555, forward strand.
GGTTTTGAATTGTATTATGCTTTTAAGTTGAGCCATAATATCAAAAAGTCAAGTTTGAGAAGGATTAATTTTCACAATAATATGATTGAACTTGGAACCACAATAAGGTTGTGGCACATACGTACTGCTATATGATGGTTCAACGCGCTTGTACTAGAAGATGATGGAAGTAAAAAAAAATGAAACATGGCATTTGAATTTGAATTTCTCCTCCAATAATAGAACAAAGTAGAAAATAAATACCCTTGTTAAATGGGAAACGGCGTCTTTAAAGAAAACTATATCCATATGAGCCGTTCTGGCTACTTCGTTGTATAAACTTAGGAGGAAGGTCAATCTGTCTTGAAGAACGTCCAATGATCGCACCTACATAATTGCAGAAATCACAATTTACTTAAAATGTATACTTTTTCCGGCAAAGTAAGTTTTTTTAAAATAAAAATTAATATTAAAATTAATTTTATTGATTGCTCGAATTTTTATTTACCAGAAATTGTTATTTTGCCCATGGTTCATTACGATGGGAAACAATTTTTCTATTCTTTTTTTTACTATTGCATGAGATCTTTTAACAAAAATCTTAGGCACTTTCGTATCTCTGATTTCAAATCTGAAAATCTGTTTCTCTCTCCAAGCTACAGTTTTTTAAACGACATTTTTAGTCCTTTTCTTGTCGAAATGAACAAGTATGAAATTGTAAATATGTTGATGTGCCCTAATCTACGAGTATGAAAATGTTATAAATAACAAGGGGTTGCATAAATGTTGATATAAGGATTAAAAGTGCACAGGAACCCATGCTCGAAATTCCATATTACACAGCTTCCCGATAATAAACTGTTTATTCCTGTGCTTCTGAACAGATCATATTAGAGAAGCATCCCTAGCCACGTGCAATGACATTTCTATGCAGTTTCAGCCTTGATGATGTGCCCTAGAAGTTTGTCGTAACATTTGTGCAACCCCCTTGTTATATATAACATTTTTAAACCCGAACATATCGGCAAAAAATGGATGAAAAATATTGCATTTTGAAAAAAAAATCTATTGCTTTAGGTATTTGAAGAACTGTATTTGAAAATCCCACATCCGAACCACCACGAGATCAAATATTTGCATAAATGCAATATAAAGTTTATTACCCAGTGTTTATGGAAATATGTTTACAGTTTTAGCTTTGTTTGCACTGCAATTACATGCTTTATTAAATTTTACACTTGTGTGTATTATGAATTTAAAAAGAAACAATTAAAAAGTATGACTTATAATTTAAAAGTGGCATGCATTAAATTTATTTTCCAAATTCATATTCAAATGTTCTATTTCCATTTTCAAACCACTATGATCTTCTGCTGGTTTGCGTTGCAGTATAAACTATAATTTTTGACGTTATTTCTAGGATCCTGGTAATTTAAAAAAAAATTAAAAATCGAAATTCTTCAAAAAATTTCTCGCATCTTTTTTATTCAAAAGCGAGAAAAAAGATATCGTAGAAGGTTTCTATCATTGGATTACCTTTTTTACAGTTGTAAAAAATGTTCCTTAAATATTTGGAAAAATAAGTGCAATCGGCCCATTAAAGGAAACTAATGACTTTTAGAAGGCCAGAGAGTTTCCATGAATAAGAATATTTTTTTAAATAAAGAATCACCTTAATACAAGTCAATAAAATGTTTACTAGTATTATGAGCCTGTGTGGCTTAGGAGTGCAGGCATAATTATTCCAATTTTTTGATCGACTTCTAAAACTTCGAGATTTTTATTTGAATATATTGATCATTGACGAATAAATTCGACTAATTCAGTTTTAATGATCATTTCGATGCTAAACCAAATAGAATTGTTTTTTTATACAACTCTAAAAATGTTGGCTTGAATAATGTTTCCATGGTTCAGTTACAAATACATTCGAAGGAAATGGGACTAGCTCATCGAAATCAGTATGTAAATATGTATCCTGTAATCTGCATGTAATATGTATCCTGTTGTAAAAAAAAGTATACAATCATTAAAAATATTGCTAAATAATGCCGATTGGATACAGTTTTAAATGTTATCATAAAAAATTAAAACATTATTAACGTCTCACTGATATCTATGAAGCCCTTGAAAATTAGACGTAAAGTTCAAAACTTAGAAGAAGAGTACACTTTTTTGTTCAGGAAATTCGTTTCAATGTGAATTAACTTACGCTCAAGATGGTAATTTACGAAGTTCATATACTAAAAAATCAACAAGAAGAACCTGCTGTCAATTACTAACGGTAATAGAGAAGGTCCAATCGATAATGATCTAAACTATTTTTTAATAAAAAAGTACACCACATAGGGGTCTTCCGAATGTTAAATTATAAAATATAGAATGCAGGTGCAGTTGTTTTGAATTTATTAAGTTTACTTTTAATCAATTACAAGTTATTTGAATAAAACTAAACAATGTGAAAAAGTACAAAGGTAAAAGACTACATATAAAGTCATATATCATAGTTCTAGTTCTCTAACTGTTTGATAGTGGTCTATAACCGCTCAGAACACAGGATGAAAATGACAAGCACTAAGAACCACAAAGGTGTTGATCAAAAAGTTATGGTGAATTAGCTTGAACAGGATTCATAAACAAAATAAGAGAAAAGGAACATATATATATTATGTTTTTATCCTCTTCCTTCTTCGAGTTTTAACTTGTTTTCTGCATACCATTGTTTCTCACTTTAATTCTGTGTTTCGACCCTGAAGAACCTTATAGACTACTATCCAAACATTATCGAACCAAAATTATAACATGTCTGTTTATGCTGCATTATTTGTGCTGCTTAAAAGTTGTTTGATTTAATTCCCATATATCACAAAGTCAACCATTTCTTCACTTGGATCATTTATTTAATATTTTATCTACCAATTTATTAAAGTGGAATTAGTCAGTAAAGTAGTTGCAATAAATCGCTTACAGGTTCATAAATTTTAGGCATTTCTACTTCTGCTTCATCCTCTCCTGTAACTTCTGGAGTATCTCTTATGAGTGCATGTAAAGTAACGGTTTAACATAAATATCTTCACAAATCTCGTATTTATAAATTAAGATAGTACTTTTACAAAAGTAAATCTATAAGTTTTGCTTTTACCTGAGAAAATCCACAAAAAAGCAAATATCTTCTTTGGAATAAGAAATACTCTCGCCAAGTTCATCTGATAACAGTTGGGCTAATGTGTCTTCAAACCAATCGTAATCTTGCTGTTGTATAAATCTATATTATTAATTGAGAGTTAATATTTGAGTTTAATATGGGAATTTCTTTATTATAAAGTTTCTCCAAAATTGCACAAAATGTAAAGCAAAACATAGCAAAGAAGTCACAATTTAGATTTATATACTTAGTTGCCAAGTTGTACATAAAAATAAAGCAATTATAAATTAATTAATTAAACTTCACAATGTATTAGAAGTGATTATGCGTAATTATAATAATTTTAATCATATGTTAAATGTAATATAGTAATTAGTTTTAGTAGTTAGGTGATTGGATTACTTTCCTTATTTGTTATGGAATCAAAAGATATACAGTCCCTGGGCAAATTATTAAACGCACTATAAGATTCTATGTAAAATCTAATTTCTCAAGTGATACTAGACAGCTTTATTGTCTTTACGAGAAACCGGTTTGCATTTGTTTACGTTCGCGTATTAATTGGTCAACATTGTAATGCAATACGTTAAAAATAAATACAAATAAGAAGTATATAAAAAATCTCCTGAATAAAAACCCAATACATATATNAAAATTAAAATTTAAATTTAGCAATCTCAAAGATAAAGACAATTTGAATAGTTGATTGCTAATCGAAGAATTTCATTCACGAGCAAAAAAATACATAAGTTTAGAAATAGTTTTTGTGTGACTTTATACTTACGCCTATCCCAAAATTTGACTGGGATCTGGGAGAGAAATCAGTTATTCATACATATTTTTAATAAATAATGAATATATATTTTTTAAGCAGCTTTTCTTTTTTAGTTCAGTTTTTTGCATAAACGAATTACATTGTAAATAAATGAGTTTCATGTTTTTAACTTGTTTTGATATTTTGTCCCGGATCTTATTGTATTTACAGCTTTCCGTGATTATAATTTATTATTTTGATCGAGTTTTTACCATTCCGAAAAGCTAATTTTTTTTCTATTATTGAGTTATTTAAATATCCAAAGTCTATTCTTAAGTTTATGTATTACAATTGTATGTAACTTCACACCTCAATCCAATCAATAATCCAATGTGTAAGTAAAAAGTACACTTGGAGTCTATCATATTTGAATGAGAGGTAGGTTGAATGTTTATATAAGTTTAGTCATCTACCTTGTCGTCTAATCCCCGTACCATATTCGTCGCTTTGTAATTTTACTTTACTTTATCACCAAGCTAATATGATGCAATGGATTTTTCTCCTCACTCCCCGCATGCTAGGAATTTTAAAATAAACTAAGATTGCAATGGAAACTCACCAGTTAGCTGTAGAAATAAACTTATTCTCATATACAACAATAATCGGTAATGTCCATGACAGTTAGGTGAAACAGCAGGGGAACTCATAAACATCGTCAGTGATTTTAATTATTTTCTTTAAAAAAATTTTGTTCTTTTAAGCGTAAAAGGTAATAAAATATCAGTTTCATTTCCAATCCTGCATATTTCCAGACAGCATCCTTCTACCAAAAGCCATCAAGCTTAGAGATAGCGGGTTCGATTCCTTTCGTAAATCTAAATGTAACTTACATTTTTCTTTGTTACGCCCTTTGTCCCGCAGTGGACTGATCATTAAGACACGGTTCCCAGCAGATCACCGAAGTCAAGCATCACTGGCTACGGTCAGTGTGCGGGTGGGTGACCACTTGGATCAGCCTGCGTAGGGACCGAGGGTGTGCGGTATGGGTCCTCGTTAATCTGTTCTACCGTAAAGTGCTCGACTTCGCGTGCAGGTCGTCGGGCTACCGAAGCGGGGGTGCCATCCCCTCTGCAGAGGATCAAAATTGCGATGGCATGTCTTCGGATCATCCTCAGGGATGTTTCCCAGACCGTCGCCAATAGCCCATTGTGCAGCTCTAGTGCGACGTAAATGAACAACAACAACAATCATCCTGCGATTAAGATAAGGTATTACATTTGCATGAACCCTTTGCACTTATGCTAATAAAACCTTGTCAAATTAAGGGACAAATAGCACAAAATAGAGAAGCGGCTACACAAAGACAGAGCTATATGATTATGTCGGAATACGTACCCGCTACCTATACGCTTTTGAATATTTAGCGGGAGAACAATACCTCTCAGACACATAGGCAGCCAGGAGCTTTTTGAATAAACAAACTACATTCATTAGTTTTATGTGTTTACTTAACTAAAATTTTCATAGATTTATTGTAGTTTTCTAGCCCACTGAACAGTTTTTTTTTTTTTTGCTGGTAATAGGTTAAAATATTAATAAAATGTGTTAGCAACGGTTTGTGTTTGGCGACTTAAGCGAAAAGCATTTGCAATGCTAAGACACTGGTCGACAGTAACAAAATCAATACAAATTCAAAATAAATATTTGTTTAAGTTATTAACGCATGCGCAATGAGAGATAATGTCTGCGTTGGACCGACTGCTCACGCTGAGCTAACAAAAAAGTATTTTTTTGGCGTCAGTTCTACGTCAACTTTCCGCTGACGCCCAGATAAGGCGCTTGTCCTAAGAAACCAGACCTTAAGGCGCTTGTCCTAAGAAACCAGACCTTTACAGTGAATCTAATAATTTGGCCAGGGACAATGAGAATGGTGTTTTGAAAACATTCCATACACAGAAGATCTCGCAAAATTATTTAAGATAATATAAAGACTGCTTGTTACCTGTCAGCTATGACACGACAACATTCATGCTTCCACAAAGAAAGAAGCGTTTCTTTATCACCCAAAACAGACGGTAAGGCGGACGTCATTCCTTGCCATATTCGTGATAGCTCCCTTAGATTGAAAACGTAGTGGAATTTAGTTGGAGTTGGTAGCATGGTAGCCTGAAAAATAAATTGTGACACGTGAAACTGGAATTGCGGTATCTAACTTAGAGAGTTAGACATATAACTGACGTTCTGTGAGATTGGATCAGAGCCAAAACTTTTAGAAAAGAAACAAAACTAAAATTCCCTTATAAACTTAAAATCGACAAGGTATCTTCAACCGGCGAACTCTCAAGACTATGGTTAAGCGTTCTTCTTTCTTGCTTCGCTTAAAATTGTATCCAAATGCTTTTATACGCAAAATTAGAGTTCAGCAACCATATGTTTTTTGCCTTTTAAAAGTATATCTTTTAAATATTTGTCTTTTAACATCTATGGCAGCTATAAATGGCACCTTTATACAGTTATTTATGCTATATTTTATATGTCAAACAGAGTTATCTTTTTTTAATAAAACGTTAGTTTTCTTGCTAAGAAACTATTACTATTAGAAGTGACTTATACGTGCATATGGCTCATATTTCTAATGGCTCATACTTCTAATGGCTCATACGTACTTGTTACCACTTTCAATTTTAAAAAAAAGCCTTTGTCTTAATTTTTGTAGTACATTTCAAATCCCTGCTTGCTACTTTCGTCGAAGTTGATTCTACAGCCTTGTCTTCCTATTCGCACGGAAACAAGTACCTCTTTCTCATTAGAAGTTTAGAGACACACACTAAATTCTCCATGTGATCTTCATCTTATTAATATTCACGGGCTAAGAAGTTGAACTTATATAATTCATCGAATATTTGAATACGTATTTTTTCTTACCTTTGTTGCTTGCCAAAGTTTTCGAGTCACCGGCACTAGTTTTTCAGTCAAGCTAAGAATCTCATCAGAGAAACCTTGCTCGAGAGAGAAAGCACCTTTAACGATACAACCTAAAATAAAATAAAATTAAATTTAAAAACAAAAACTCCTAGAAGCAAACATCTTACTTTTCATAAAATATTTTATGTCTGGGAAATTTGTTTTTATTTATCATCAACCATGAAAAAACAATTCAATAAACCTACCATTACTTAGAAATTTTGAAGCTTGGAAATAAATTAGATAATTGTGTAATTGACAAATTTACCGATAAGGAGAACGTTTCACGTTCTTTTCGATCTAAAAAAGGAAATTTAATTTCGTGATTTGTTTACTAGTGCATCGTATCTACTATTACACAAGCGAAAAAACTTTTCCAATGCCCAGAAATAGACTGAAAAACAGTTCATAATTGGAAAGCATCCCCAGCGACGTATGATGGCATTTCTGAGAATGGGTTCTTATGCCATTTTTATCCTGATGTTATGCTCTAACTCCCCTAATAGTTTGCCGCCATATTTATAGGACCCTCTTTTATATAACGTCTTCAAACTTGTACAGTTCGACAAAAAATTGACCACAAATGTGATTTTTAAAGGAAAAGAACTGTAACTAAGAGAGAGAAACCAATTGCATATTAGAAATAAGCGATACGAAAGTATCTAAGATCTGTTAAAAAATCTTATACAACAACGAAAAAACAAATTTGCCTGCATCTATTATTATCTATTATTATTCCCAAACATATGATTTTTGTGTACCCTTTCTAAATTTTTCGTAATGCTGCGTACCACCAATAAAAAAAATGAATGTATTTTTTACTATAAGAAATTGCACGAAAGTTCAAAATCATAACTGGCTGTTGACGCCTCTAATTATAAACTGTTAACTCTGCAAAAAATAGCCAATAGAAAAATACGAAATCGTAAATTTTTATGGCTAATTTTTTTTAAATAAAATTTTTTGAAATTTTCGTTTGTTGTGATATATTTCGCTTAAGAACTCGTACCCCGTCTAAACTGTTCCCGCACGCCAGGGGGTATGCGTACCACACTTTGAGAAACACTGATCTAAGTCAAGGTAACAAATAATAAAGGCCACAAACTTTTGTGTTTATATTATAGAACAGAATTATAGAAGTACGTGATTAGGTTTTACTTAAAACGCATAGTGGAGAACGCAATTTAATATTTATATTAAGTTCATTTAAAAACAGATTGAATGACTAATCTTGTCAACGAAGGAGAAATGCGACTGGAAATTCAGCAGAATCTCATTGAAAAAATAGCTTGAACTTACCGAATATTTTGTCAATAGAGGAATCTGTAGGAAGAGTACAATTGAAAATGGCGAAGTGCCGTTTCAATCTTTCAGGTATCTCATTCCTTCCACCCCCGGGCTGACACATAGCGGCCAAATAATGAAGATCCGCTAACTTTAAAAATTCTCCTGGACGTTCTAAGCAGTAGAATCCAGTCATTTCTATTGTCTGCCGTACAATTTCATTGGTAACCTGAGGGAGGAAGTAAAAATAGTTTTAAATATTCAAAGGTTTTTTGTGTTGAAGGTTATATCAAAATACATAGAATGTCAAATAAATGTACATTACACCATGAATAGCATTCGACCTAATGAATAGACTTATATTCATTGTAATTGGAAGGATACTCAAAGAGATGCTATTTAAATATCAATATACTAAACGAGTATTTTCTATCTATATAAGTAAAGAATACTTTTATATCAATCAAAAAAAAATCTAAAGTTCTGAGATTCAACAGTTCCTTTACGTGACCGTTGAGGAGAGGCAACGCTTTTTATTCCTTCATTCGTTGTTTAAAAAATAAGAGAGAAAAACTTTTTTATGGGAATAAAATCCCAATTCTTACGAATAATTATATTATTAACTAAATCAAAATGAAATTTTTATTATTCATTCCTCATATAATTCTTAAATAGTTCTTAGAATATATTATCCTTGATATTAGAAGGATTTGATAAAAGTCTTTGATCAAAGCCAAAAAAAAAAATTTGTTTGTAATTTTGAAATTTTTTAGAGTAATTTAAAATATCTTTAGCCAGAAAAGCATTCAAATTATTTATTGCAATTATTTAAATCAATCGTCATAAATATAATGTATTTTCGTTATAATGTATAGTATTCGTATGTTATAATGTATGCTCGTTCGTAAGTATTCGGTTTAAATAATTTGCTTCGATAAGTTTCGAGTCAAAACTTTTTCAAATGCATGACAGATTTTGATATCCCTAAGTCCATGATGCAACAAATATACTCTAAATCCCATAGAATTGTTTTACGTCCGAACTTTTTAATAAATGAATAATTAATAAAAGAAGTTCAATGCATAGTTTTACCTGATCACCCCAGGTATTGATTAGAGGCATGTTTATGTCATCAACTATGATTGTTAACTTTTTTCCAGCTGCAGGTCCATAGATGTTTCCAGCTCGTTTTTCAATGTAGCTCTCAATTGCTTTCTGAAATTAATAACCATAATTATGGCATCAACAATACTCTTCCAAACTTAAAAGGTTTTCTAGGATTAAGATACCGAAATCACATGCGCTTTTATAAACTTAATATGACAAAGAAACAAAGAAAAAATGAATTTAGGTTGTTGCCCGGTGTTCACCAAATAAGCTAGCCATCCCCAAGCATCTTATTTTCGAAGCATTTATTGTTTAACGGTCGTGGTAAGAATTTTTATTACAGTCAGACAACGTGGACAGCTCCTGAACTGGTACCTCTCTTTTCAAGCTGACAGCAACCACAGATTTGCCATGCATCGTAATGCGTATGCACGACGGTAGTGTTACTAACTGTCAGGATTCTATGTTCACTAAGAAAAATTTCATGATGGGGCTACAGCACAAAAAAATTTTGAGTTCAGGAAAAGTTCACTAACACTTTGAATTTGTTTTTAATATTGGCTCATTTTAATATCTAATGACTACTACTAGAACAATAACTTAATGGTGAATTTAAAATCGTTGTTTGGTCCAAACCAAATATAATTTAACTGGACAACTTTATTATATTTTGTCTAACAAATTATATTTTATTTTCAAAAACATATTTTAAAATTTTGTACAAAGAATAGTACTTATAACTTAATATTAGATTCTACAAAATTTGGATCTAGTTGGTTAAAAATAATTGCGTTAGACACCCATTTTTTGGGAAAATTAGAAAAAAAAACTAACATGACCATCAGTATTATAATTTTTTTAATTTCTGATAAATACAAAATTATTACCTGAAAGTGTAATGGTGTTGTTGCAGATGAAAAATTTACACTTTTGCTTACATGAATTTCAGGATTAAACTTTGATGTATAGGCTTTCAAAATCACAGTCTTTGCTGTGCCTGGCTCCCCCAGTAACAAAACAGGCTGTAGTATATAACAAAAACAACAATTAGATAAATAATTTGTCAATAAAGCACTGTGAGGTGATAATAATTGTTTCAGTAATAATTTAAATGAAATTAATTAAAAGATTTTGAAATATGTATAAAATTTATTTAAAAAGTAAAAGTTTTACTCCATTCTTACATCTCCTTGCTTAGCAATGGTGTTGATAAGGAAATCTGTTCTAACATTATCTATGTTTGGTATAAGAATAGATATATACTCCGCACTATTAGAGGGTTTATAGACATAATCTGGGACATAGGACTTCCAATGCTTCCATTCCCCTGAAAATAAAATATATACTGGATAGGTGAAGCAAATTAGAGAGCCATGCAAAACATTAATACCATTTATGTTCATACATATTAATTTCAGTTTATTTTATAACAAGCCTTGAACAGCCGACCTAATTCTGCGTTAACAGTTATCAATGTTAAACTACATAGTCCTGAATTTCGAACATTATTCAGGAAATAAGGGAGCTTTTGAATCAAGCATAGGGACAAACTTGCCTTTGTGGAGGACTTTTTGATGGAACTAACCAGTATTTGCGTTACATGAAGGAGAAAATCAAAACACCTTCCACGGTTAACCGGATGGCAAGGGAATTCTAACCTATGATCCGCCTACCACTGAGGATATTTTACAACAACACTGTGGTACTTGTGAGCCGAGAGCAGAATTCATTTCTGGGTGACCTCATTAGGAGGTGAACGCTCTATCCTCTGAGCCAACGCGGCTCTCTTTTCTCTCTCTCTCTCTCTCTCTCTCTCTCTCTCTCTTTTTCTTTCCAACTTGGT